>NC_000068.7:120976849-121319349 GCF_000001635.26 Mus musculus
GTATACTACAGTGCCACAATACCATAACAAGTACATATAAAATCAGATTAAGGAAAAAGATAATTTCCACAAGATAAGGAATCCTGTGGGGTTATGTTATTCGTGAAGGAGCCAGAGTGAGCCGCCCGTCGCATTTGTACTTTAAGAGGCGTCCTGATACTCACTTTGATTCTCACAAGCACCCCGCACGCACGCAAGGTGTCATTAACTTCGCTTTACAGGTGCTGAGGTCGCACCACGGTCAGGGATGCCAGACCCTGGTGGAGCCAGGTGGCGAGCTGCCTCCCTGCCACCCCCTCGCTTGGCTCTTCCTGGTCCTCACTAGGTTGTCAAACGCCGGGCAACCGGGCTGCCGCGGCGCGGAGGCCTGGGCTGAGGCGAGTTGCGGAGGCGGCGGGAGGCCACAGAGGCCGGAAGTGCGGGCCGGAGCGCTCCGGGGCTGCGCCGAGATGGCGAGAATGCTGGCGGTCCGGGTGGTGGCAGGGCTGGCGGCGGCCGCGGTGGCCGCCCTGCTGTTGGAGCACTACGGCCTGGCTGGGCCGACTACGCCGCTGCCGAAGCCCAGAGGCTCCCAGAGGCCGCACCCCGCCCCGGGCTCGGAAGCCAACAACATCTTCTGGGGGCTGCAGGTGAAGTGGCGGGAGGCCAGGGGAGGGCACAGCGCGGGGCGGGCTCGCCCAGCAGGGGGCCTCGGTCGCAGTCCGCCGGGAGGCTCGGCTCTCCTTCCCCGGGGTTCGTTAGGGCATCTTTTTCTTTCCCTTCCGCTCCCCGAGAGCTGACGGGCCACCCGTGTCGGTGCGGCTCTTCCTGACTCAGATAACGTGTCTGTCCAATGCCTGCTTTTGACAGATATCCGACATTCACCTGAGCAGATTTCAAGATCCAGGCAGAGCGCTGGCCTTAGAGAAGTTCTGTTCGGAAACTATTGACATCATTCAACCGGCTCTTGTCCTGGCCACTGGTAGGAAGGATTCCTGTGCTGTGTGCGGTGCGGTGGTGGTGTTCTATGGTCCTGATGGTAGAATGGGCAGCAGCTATTCGCTTGAGGGTGTTGGCAACTCTGGCCCTAGACCGTCAGTGAGCCCTTTGAAGTGGTGGATAATGGAGTCAGGATCCAGGCTAAATGCTTTGCCATCTCAAGGTTTTTCTCAGTAGGAATAAGGCTTGTGATGCTTACGACCAGATGTTGTCTGCCATATTTGTGTTGTGTGTGTGTGTGTTTATGTGTGGGTGTGTGCGCACGTGCGCGTGTATTGATGGTGATGATGTCCTGATGAATTTGAATATTAGGGGGTGCCCTATAACCGGGAATCAAAAGCTCTCCTTTGCTGACTTATATTTTTCTGTACAAGGAGGTTATGTTTTCAGTTGTTTGAGGACTCTTCAAACCTGTGCACGTGTGAGCCCAAAGGTTGGGTAGGAAAAGCTCCAAAGAGTTGTGTTCTGTGTTCTGTTTTTTGGGTGGCTCGGCTGTCACTCACCCTTCTGAAACATGTCTCTTACTAAGATGAAGTATCTGTCCTCAGATAATGAATAAGTCCCTGCTTCAGGTGTTCTGTTTACTTCCTAGAAACTTTAGCATTTCATTGGTCAAACTAGATTGTTTTTTGCTCTGAAATAATGCTTGGTCACAGCATAAATCCTGGTTTAGGGGTTGGAAAACAACTGTTGCAATAGGTAATAGGCACTTGCTACAATGTTGCAACATCACACAAAGGAGTTTCATTGAATTTTGTACTGTGTCTCTTTTCTCTCTCTCCCTCTCCCTCTCTCCCTCTCTCTCTCTCTCTCTCTCTCTCTCTCTCTCTCTCTCTCTCTCTCTCTCTCTCTCTCTCTCTCTCTCTCTCTCTCTCTCTCTCTCTCTCTCTCTCTCCTTATTATGTATATCATGTTCTGCCTGCATGCCAGAAGAGGGCACTAGATCTCATTATAAATTGTTGTGAGTCATTATGTGGTTATAGGGAATTGAACTCAGGACCTCAGGAAGAGCAGCCATCTCTCTAGGCCATTGTAGTGGGCTCTTTAAGTCATTCCCCTCCCCCCACAACTCACTCCTAATATCGCTATAGACTACACAAACACTTGTTAACCTATAATAACAATACCCTTGCTGAGATAATCTTGTTAGTTTAAATGGCTTAAATGGTTTGCTTTGGACATATGTGGACTCAATTGATTTTTGTATTCGTGCTGAATAGTTTACAAATTTGTGTTGAACATGCTTGTTTGAGTCCCCTGGAGTTTATTTTACATTTCAAGTCCATTCTGTGTAAACCCACAGGAGACCTGACAGATGCCAAAACAAAGGAACACTTGGGATCCAGACAACATGAAGTAGAATGGCAAACTTACCAGAGAATTCTGAAAAAGACAAGAGTCATGGAAAAAACCAAGTGGCTGGATATCAAAGGAAATCATGGTAAATCTGCCAAGAGCAGAATAGAATATAGCTTCCTTCAAAAATATAGATTTTTCTAGTTTAGATTATAGAGTTATAAAATGGAAAATTGTAACATAAATTTGGACATAGTGAAGGCCAAATCTCTTATGTGCAGCTATAAAATACGATATTAAGACATCAGAGACAGGTAGAGCTCTGTGAGTTTGGGGCCAGACTAGTTCCAGGTCAGCTAGGCTGCATAGCAAAGCCCCTGTCTCAAAAAACAAAACAAAACAAAAAAAAAAAAAAAACAAAAAACAAAGAACATTGAGATGGAGATGTCATTGTTGGCCTTTCCAGTGAAAGTTGATATAGTGTTTTCTTCTTTACATGGGAGAAAGTGTTCTTCAGAAATTCTTGTGGGAAAATGTTTAAAATGGGTAAAATAAATAAATAAAATAGAAACACCCCTATATGTGTTAAAAAAAAAAGAAACTCCATCTACATTTTCCTGTTGTATGATTCCATTTATATGACATTCAAGAAAAGATAAAAACTATAGGCAGAAAGACAGGTTGTGGTTGCCAGAGGTAGAAATAGAAGGAGAAACTGACTTTAAAGATTTGGGATATGATTGAACTGCTATTTTGATTGTGGTCTTAAATATATAACTGTGTATTTGTCAAAGGCCATAGTACTGAGATTATAGCTTAGTTGGTAGAGTGCTTGCCTAGTATGCATGAGTCATTTGGCTTGGTCCCTAAAACTGCATACTGGATGTGGCAGCATTCCTGAGGTAGAGGCAAGAGTACCACAAACAGATTCAAGGTCATTCTCTCTGGCAGAGGGAGTTCCAGGCCAGCCTGACTAGAGACTCTGTGTAGAAGCACTTGTTACGGTTGTATAGATTTGTTTCTTTCTGACTCTATAATCCCATGATTAAAACAGCAGCAACAAGACAGGTATGGTAACACATGCCTATCCTCCCAGCTCAAGGGAGGTCAAGGCAGGATAAACAAGTTTGAGGCCAACATGAGCCACCTAGAAAGTTTCAGGCAAGCAGAAACAACAGTCTACTCTTAGAACTTTCAAACTGATTTCTTCTGAACAAAATTACAATGTGCCTACTATTCTCCGGTATGCTCAGTCAGTAAAGTTACTGCTTTTAAAGTGTGCAGTTGGTTGACACCTTGCCATTTAATGTGTTATAGAAAGTGATACATGTTTGCTTTTCTTCTTTTAGATGCATATAACATCCCAAGTCTGGAGAGCATCGCCAATTATTACAGGTATCTAAATGACCACAAGACAGACTACGAGATCAAAAGAGTCTATCAAAAGAAGGGGACAGTCCATTCAATAAATGGATAAACTCACTTCTAACAGATGAAATTTCTGTAGAAAGAGCTTTGGATAATTTAGAAAATGAGTGTGTGGTGTGTGTATGTATGTATGTGTATGGTTTGGTATGGTGTGTGTGTGTGTGTGTGTGTGTGTGTGTGTGTGTGTGTGTGTGTGTGTGTGGTGTATGTGTGTGTGTATATTACAATCAGTCCTTTTAAAAAATATTTTTCTCTGCTTTGATACTTTTTGGAATTTGCTTTCAGGTTGGTCTGAATTGTCTAATTCTCCTTCTAGCCTCAGCCTCACATGCACTAAGAATATAGTCATCAGCCACCATGCCTGGCTCTCTTCTGCTCTTTTTTTTTTTTTAAATAGAGTCTCACTATATAGTTTGTGCTGAAATGGCCTGGAACTCACCGAGATCTCCCTGCCTCTATCTCAGGAATGCTAGAATTAGGGGTGTGA
This sequence comes from Mus musculus, assembly GCF_000001635.26. Classification (NCBI taxonomy): domain Eukaryota; kingdom Metazoa; phylum Chordata; class Mammalia; order Rodentia; family Muridae; genus Mus; species Mus musculus. The sequence continues at coordinate 120,981,039 of NC_000068.7, forward strand.
GTCACCACACCCAGCCTCCTTTAATTCCTTTGGTTGCAGTTGGTACATAGAAGTGTTTAGATCAGAGCTTGTAAATGGACTACTGCTGAGGTCAGTGGGTTTTCAGAATTCTGAGAGATTGATTCTGTCGGCCTCTAGAGTGGCCACAGAGATCAGTGGCCACCAATGGTTGTTTGAGCCTGTCATCTGACTACTATAAATGTTAATTTTTCTTTATCTGTCATGAATGTGGTCCGCCCAGGCACCTCTGTGTTAGAAGCAAGCTCTAGCTTCAATGTGTTGGGAGGCTTCTTGTGGTTGCTGTTTCACTTTCAGCTCTGGGGCACTGAGGAGTTTTGGTCTGCTTTGTCACTGAATGAAGCACTAGGTGTTCATTAAGAGCTCTTTAGAGCTAGTGCCTTCAAGGAATTTGTCTTCTGTTAAGAGAAGATGTACTGGGGGAACCATTAGAAAGGAACATGAAGGTGCGGCTGATGAAAAGCTGCATTATTTGGTTCATATGAGAACCATTACAAGAAATCTGAAAGGTAGAGGTTGTCACAGGGCTGACACAGAGAAGGCCTGTGAAGAGTGAAGATGAGTTTTTTGGTTTGGTTTGGTTTGGTTTGATTTGATTTGGTTTGTTTGTTTTGGTTGGTTGGGTTTTTGGTTTTGTTGGTTTTGTTTTTGTTTTTCAAAACAGGTCTCACTGTGTAGCTCTGGCTGTCCTGAAACTTTAAATATGTACTTCTTTGTGAGTACAAGGATCTCTGTATGCTCAACATACCTCCAGTAGAATCCATGCTTATCTGGGTGGTTGTGGCTCACGTCTTCAATCCCACTGAGGAGGTAGAGACAGGTGAATCTCTGTGAGTTTGAGGCCAGCCTGGTCTACAGAGCAAGTTTGAAACTTTGTTTCTAAGTCTTACATATTGAGTACACTATTACATAAGACACTTAGAGAAAAGATACCTTTTTGTTGTTGTTGTTTGTTTTTTGGTTTTTTTTTTTCAAGACAGGGTTTCTCTGTATAGTCCTGGCTATCCTGGAACTCACTTTGTAGACCAGGTTGGCCTTGAACTCAGAAATCCGCATGCCTCTGCCTCCCAAGTGCTGGAATTAAAGGCGTGTGCCACCACACCCGGCAAAAGATAGCTATTTTTAAAATAAAGCTGTAAAATCTGAATATTATAGGTGCACATCTGGGAAGTGGGGGAGGGTCCCTGCAGGTGTCATATAGGTGACATCTGCCCTAAGGACAGGTAATGGTCTAGGGAGGGAAGAATCTTGATGAGGTCTGTCCCTTCAGATAGCAAAAAGGTCACCAGGTCATTAGCAACCTCCACTCTCAGCTTTCTGGGTGGAATGCAGGGATTTGATTTTCTCTCCTCCGCTGAGGAGACGCCCTGTGTGTTAACGTTCCTGGGTCTCTTAGTGCTACTCTGTGAGTACAAGGACCTCTGTATGCTCAACATACTTCCAGTAGAATCCATTGCTTTCTTTTTTATTTATTCAATAAATAATAGATACACATCCTTTCCATTCTTCACCCTCTTTCTTCATGGCTACCGGAATATGCTTGATACCTAAGATACCAAGGACATTCATTATTAGATGTGGATCCTGTATATATCACCAGTGTATATTTGAGAAGCCAGAAAATTTATGTACGTGCTTCTAGACTATCAGTGTCCTCCTAGCTTGATGACTTACCTTGCAAGCTTCCTCACAGAATGAACTCCTTTAGGCCCTTTTCAAGAAGTAAATACCTTCTGTATCTCCCCATACCAAGGCTTCCAGACTTCCAATAGGTACTCAACAAGCTCTCACTAATATTTTTGAATATTTTAATATTATGCTAGGTATCTGATCCAAGGCTACCTACCTACCATTGCACTGCACTGCTAATCCTCACTGAAGGTTTTTTAAATTTTTTTTATTTTATGTATTTGAATGCTTTGTCTGCATATACGTATGTGTACCCTGTGCTAACCTGATGCCCCACAGAGGTCAGAAGGAGTAAGAATTACATAGAGTAATTGGAATTACAGGAAGCTGTGAGCCACCATAGAAGGGCTAATAGCTGAGCTCAGGTCTTCTGCAAGAGCAGCAAATGCTCTTCCCGCTGAGCCCTCCTGCCAGCCCCCTTACTGATGATAGATTTGGTCTTTTTTTAAAGATTTATTTTTAAATTTTAAATCATGCATTTCTGTGGGTACAAGTATTGGAGTACAGCTGCTTATGGAGTCAGAAGAGTGTGTTGGATTCCCTGTTATCAGGCTTTAGTGAAGTGCAAGGCATAGGTCATAGGCACTAAGGAGGCCTCCGCAAGAACTGTATGTACTCTTATTCACTGAGCCATTTCTCTAGTCCCGACTCAAGGTTTTAGAGACTGATAAATAATAGCTCACTGGACTCTGATCTGTGTTGTGAATGTTTAGGGGACTGTTTAAGACAGTCACCACCTGGGCTTCACTTGGTGACTTTGTGTGTTGTCCTGCATTAATTAATTTAGATGAGTCCTTGGAGATAATGAGAGAAAAATGTTGAAATGCAATCCTTTTATCAAGTGAAAGCATAGTTTAGTGAATTTTTCTTTCAAATGGAAAAGATCTGGTGTGATAGTTGGAACAGAAAAAGTATATATCTCAGGTACAATTTTGTTAGGATTTAAAAGAAAAGCACTCAGGGCTGGCAGACTGTAAATCTCAGCAGTTGCCTCCAAGAAAGCTGAGAGAGAAGGGAAAAAAAGCCAAGCCATTTAAGCCTCCCTGGTGGGCAAGCAGTCACATGACGGCAAGTGAGCATCAGGGAGCCAGAAAGCCCAGGCAGGGATCAGAAAAAAGCATTCTTAAGTTCTGCCAGCATCCGAAGAAAAGACACAAAGAAAGTGAAAAGTTTCTAACTTGGGCCTCAGTCAGGTAGTTACTCATGGTGGCTCCTAGTCACTACACTGAGCACTGAGCATCTTGGGAAGAAAAAGCACAGTTATCTTATTAAAGAAGAAATTATCCCAAAGCCAGACATGGTAGCACTTGCCTTTAATCTGAGCACTCAGGAGGAAATAAATAAATAAATAAATAAATGAAAAAAATGCATCTCACTTTGGCATGGCTTAGAATGATTCTGCCTTCCTAGTGTGGTCTCTTGACCAGATGACCAATGCAGCCCTGTTGGAATGATTGGTTTCTGTACAGGCCAGAGATCTATTCTGTTGACTAGAAGGATTTTTTTCTTAATGAGCCTTTATTGCTGGTCTAACATGAAATTTACTCTTTTTATAATTGCACTAAAGCCTTGCTGTCTGTGTTTTTAGGAAGTACTCTGCTGTGCGGAAGGACGGCGCTTTTCATCACATCCACAGCACTCCCTTTGGCAACTATTCCTTCATCTCTGTGGATGCCACCCAAAGGCCAGGGCCTAAGAGACCCTATAATTTCTTTGGCATTTTAGATGAGGTATGACTTGAAAAAAAAATCACTTCCACTTGCAGCTTACCTGGTTTTATTTTTTCTTAAAAATAAATATATTTGGGTCATTTCATTACCTTGAATAACCATATTCTCATCTAGGTATGCTCAAGAAAAAATTTACTGTGGTTACAAATATGTCTAGAAACTGCTAGTGATTTCAAAATTCTTACTACTGTCCCTATTCTTATCCAACAGTTGGGAAGGAAGCACCTCACTTTTTATATTTATTTAGCAAATGTTTATTAAGTATGGATTAAGTATAGGATGTATTCAAGAAACTATAGAGCATATAGCTTGGTGTACTACTGTTAAATTCCCTCAATTGCCAATATTAATTAGTGGTCTATATTTTTCTAAAAAGAGAACAACTCAAATATTTTGTCTAGGCTAAGTGAAAAACTGTCATTTATAAAAGCACCTATGAGAAGCTCTTGTTATGTCTTGGAATAACAGATGCCAGGTAGGTCCTTATTTGATGAGTGCATTCTTACATGAGACACGTGTGCCTGTTTATAAGAGTATAAAGTAATAAGATCAAGAAAGTTCTTGAGTGTTTCATTTACTGTTAGAGCATCTGACCAGTATAGAAAAAATTATAGTGAATAACAGGATTTGCCAAAGACTGAAAGAAATTCAGAGTTATGTGAAGGCTCTAGAAATAAAGAACACAGGATAAAGTTATGTTGTGTTTCCCAGTTACCAAGTGCCTTTAGTGAGCTGGTGAATTTAAATTAAATTTTTTTCTTAGAATAGAGTTTTAAAGATACAGTGTACAGACCAAGTACATAAAAACCAATTGTAATGTTACCCAATGCAGAATTCCTGATCTTTGTTACTATTTTATTATTTTAGGTTTATTTATTTTGTCTTATGTGTATAAGTGTCTTGCCTGCATGTTTTTAATGTGGACCATGTGCACGCAATGCCCATGGGGGCCAGAAGAGGGTGGTAGATCTCCTGGAATTACAAATGGTTGTGAACCATCACATGGGTGCTGGGAACTCAGGTCCCCTGCAAGAACAGCCAGTGGTCTTAACCACTGAACCATCTTTGCAACTTCTAAGTCTTCTTAGTCTTACCCCAGTTTTACCAAATTAGAAATCCTGAGGGTAAGGCTCAGAAATTCATTGCTGTAAGTGTGCTACAGACATTATAAGTATATATTATATGTACATTATATATGTGTATTATATATGTGCAAATTAAGTTTTGAAGTCAATGTTATGAGGTGGTTTATATATAGTAAGTGTTTGAAGACTTTACAAATGTGGATGCTGTTATAACTCTCACACAGTTAAGGCTTAGAACACATTACCACCCTAGGAAGTTTTCCTGCAGGTCTTTACTCCCATGGTACAAGTGATTGTTTTCTATCAGCATAGTTTTATTTACTCTAAAATTCTAGGTAAATGTGACCATACAGAATGGTCTTTTGGGTCTGATTTCTTATTCTCTTCGTGATGCTTCTGAGATGCATGTATGTGGCTGTGTCCATTCGTAGTTCTTACCTTTTCACTGCTGAGTAGTATTCCATTGTGAGGGTACATTATACTTTTTTTGGAGTTTCTGATATTTGACTAATATGAATAGAGCTGTTAAGGACATTTAGGTGTATGTGTGTGGATGAATAACATATGTGCATGTTTTAGCATTGTGGCTTAGTGTCTCTTTTAAAAATTGTGATGTAGTAGTACACACAACTGAAAAGATTAGTTGTCTCACTAAGGGGATAATTATTCTCCCCTGGGATTGAACCCAGGGCCTCATGCACGCCACGAGGCTAAAGCTTTACCCCTAGGCTACATCCCTAGCCCTGAAAAGATTAACTAACTTAGTCTTCAGTTTTTATACATCAAACACAGGGGGTGCTTGTCCAACATACTACAGTCACCTTAGAATCAAATAAATTATAAAGTAGATGAAAACAGTTTGGAACCGACAGAGATCCATTTAGGTCATTACCTTGTAGAATTGGGGTCACAGGGACAATGAGATTATTGTTATAAACTTTAGGGGAAATGTTTAACTTGTCAGCATTGGATTTTAACCTGAGCCCCAAGTTAGAGATCCTTCTATTTTTCTCCCATTTTAGAAACAGATGGAGGAACTCGTAGAGTTTTCCAAGAAAAGCAGTCAGAGCAACCAGACGATTTGGTTTGGCCACTTTACAACATCAACTATCATGTCTCCATCCCCAGGGATCCGGACAGTAATGGGGTGAGACAGATCTGTAGAACCAGAACTGGTTATTTCTGGCTATTTCCCATTGCTGAGCCCACTTGCTTTTCTGAAGAGACTTTCCTTCTGCCTTTGTTGCTTTATCCTGTTTGTGTTTTGTTGTGTAGTTCCGCTACAGCTTATCTGTGTGGGCACCTCCATACGCTTGGTGGGCTGATGCCTGTTCTGCACACCCGTCACTTCACAGGCACGCTGGAACTTGAGGTGGGAGACTGGAAAGACAACAGAAGGTGAGGAAACTTCCCTACAAGGGAAACTTACACAGATTTTGCTAAAAATAGTGACACTTTATTATTAATAAGATGGGTGATCCCAGGAATAATTTGTGATAATGCTGTTAGTTAAGTTTGCTAGTTAGAAGGATACCCAGGCTAATCTTTAATCCTTCTGCCTCAGACTCCCACATGCTGAGATCACAGGTGTATAGCAGCCCTAACTCAATATTTGTTCTTTTAAAGTAATATGTATTTCTTTGCTTGTTCCTGTGGTTAAATACTTAGACAAAATTACTTAAGGGAGAAAGAGTTTACACTGGCTCACAGGTCAAGGAGACAGTCCGTCATGCTGAGGAGAGCAAGGCAGCTGGTGCCATCGTGTCCACAGTCAGGAGCAGAGGACAGAATGAGCTCTCTTCCCTTCCGCCATCCTTGATCCCAACTAGGGCATGGCACCCACAGTGGGGATGGGGCACTCTTTCTACTCCACTTAAAATCAGGCATGCCTACAAACCCATCTCAGGTGACTCTAGGCTCTGACAAGTTATTAGTTAATATGTATTTGATAATCATTTCCATTACCTAAAACTTGTTTTAACAGTATTTTTTGTATTACTTTTTATTTACTCAATTGTTTATTTTTTGTTTGTTTTTTTAAAGATTTGTTTATTTATTTTATGTATATGAGTATACTGTAGCTGTACAGATGGTAGTGAGCCACCATGTGGTTGCTGGGATTTGAACTCAGGACCTTTGGAAGAGCAGTCGGTGCTCTTACCCACTGAGCCATCTCTCCAGCCCCATTTGTTGTTTTTTGTTGTTGTTGTTTTGGGTTTTTTTTGAGACAGGTTTTTGTGTGTGTGTGTGTGTGTGTGTGTGTGTGTGTGTGTAACCTGGATGTCCTATAACTCAGATTTGCCTGCCTCTGCCTCCTTAGTGCTGGGATTAAGGGCATGTGCCACTACATCCAGCTTATTTTTAATTTTTTTTTAAGATTTATTTATTTATTGTATGTAAGTACACTGTAGCTGTCTTCAGACACTCCAGAAGAGGGTGCCAGATCTCATTACGGATGGTTGTGAGCCACCATGTGGTTGCAGGGATTTGAACTCAGGACCTTCGGAAGAGCAGTCAGTACTCTTAACCGCTGAGCCATCTCTCCAGCCCCTATTTTTAATTTTTAAATTAGGTATATTCAGTTTATGTGAATGCTTTGTAAATATATATGCATAGGTCAAAATGGGGAACAGATCATCAGATCATCTCTGGACCTGGAGTTAGGGATGGTTGTGAACCACCATGTGGATGCTAGGAGCCAGGTTCTCTGCAAGAAGAGAAAGTGCATTTAACTGTAAATGTAACTTTTATTCTCCTGCTGTAACTGTCTGGGAGGCTTACTGCCTCCATCTGCTAACCTAGTCCTAGATCTGGAAGCTTCTAGCCACTGTACAATCTAATCTAGGCCTAGAATGTTTTCAACTTCTAAGACTTGCTGCTGAATAAGCTCACCCTTCCCAGCTCTTTCTGAGCTCTACCTGGCTGGTTCAACTCAGCTGTTCTGGCTCAAACTCCTCTCCCAGCTGACTGATTCAATTTGGCTTCTCTCTCAGCCTCTGACTGAATTGCTCTGCTTGGCCTTACACTAACTCTGGAATCTGTTCTAACTTTCTGGCTCCTCGTTCTCTGGCTCGTTCTCTTTTCAACCTGCCTCTGTAAAGCTCTCCCAGTAAAACTGCCTCCCCCTCCCCCTCCCCCTCCCCCTCTCTGTGCTGCTCTACTCTCCCTCTCAACTCTACTGCACTGCTCTCCAGGATCTCTGCTGTATCCTGTACTACACTCTCTTCCTGTACTGTTTGTCTCTCCCTTAAGTAGCTTCTCTTTCCTATTCTGTCAAATCTTTCTCTGATTTGTCACTTTGTCTGCCACTCAATTAGATGTCACTTTCAAGCATGGGTCCTTCCTTCTACAAACTAACTTTACCTTCATTATTTGGGATAAAAGGTGAGTATGAAGGGAGCGTCTGTATTCCAGCCAGACGGATTAAAGGTGTGTGCTAAAGGCTGAGCCACACCCTAACTAGAAACAGGTTCAAATATCCTGTAACACTTAACTACTAAGCCATCTCCTCAGTCACTATAGCACTGATGTTTACCATTATTATGCCATGTAAAGTTTAAGACACATGCATTAAAATGTAAGTTGGTTTGTTTGTTTTCTTTTGAGGAACACTCTCAATATATATAGCCCCTAACTAGCCTGATACTAGCTTTGTAGACTAGGCTGATCTAAACATTGTAGTAGTCTGTAGACTGTGCCTCTGGAGTGGTGGGACCACAGACATACACCACTATGTTGGCTTTTTCTTATTCCTTTTGTTTGTTTCTTGGGTCAGTTGTTGGTTGGGTGTTTTGGTTTGGTTTGGTTTGGTTTTCGAGAGAGCTTTTCACTCTGCAGCCCAGGATATTCTAGAACTTACTCTTTAGCCTAGACTAGCCTCAAACTCACTATCCTCTTGACTCGTCCTTTTTAAAGATGAGTTTTACAGATTTGAGCCACCACAACTGCATTACTATATAGTTTTAAAGTCAAGTGTTAGCAAGAACTGTGAAAGATTTTTAACAATGCCCACGTCTCATCATTAAAAACATTGAATTGGTGTGGGCTGGGCTGTGGACCAAACTTTCAGATTCACTGGAGCTGGGAATTTTTTCCCTTGAATTTTCTGCCAGACATTTTAGTTACTGCTATAATAGTAATTTAAATTCTTCAGATAGATAGGAGTTTATATTTGATGTAGCACTGTTGGTGGAATAAAGAATGCCAGATCTTAGATCTTAGGATGTACACCTTAGTTTCAAAATACTCGTAAAAGTACTGTCTAAAATAAAGTGAACTTATTTTAAAACATTTATCTTTAAAATCAAGGAGTGCAGGCATTATCCTAAATGACTGTTAGCGTCATTACCTCAGTCAGCTCCCAGGTGATCAGACAGGGTGAAGGATAAAGCAGTAAGCAGGAGAGAAGCAGCAAGAGCAACCTTACCTCGTATCCACTCACTGTATAAAAAGTCCTAGTTTTGTGGGTTTTATTTCTTATCTGCATTTTACTTTCAAGCACCAGCCCCCCCTTGAGAAAGGGTGTTACGTAGCCCAGGCTAGCCTTGAGCTCACTATCTAGCTGAGGATGAGCATGGACCTAATCCTCCTGCCTCCACCTCCTGCGTGTTGGGACTGCAGGTATGTGCCTCTCAGCTGACTCACGCAGCGTGGGAGCCCAGAGCTTCCTGTGTACTAGGCAAGCACTCCACCAACTAGCTACTTCCTTAGCCTCCTTTCAAGCTTAGAGTAATAAGTAACTAAATTCCCTTATTCTCCTATGGCCTCTAGGTACCGGATCTTTGCCTTTGATCACGACCTCTTTAGCTTTGCAGATGTAACCTTTGACAAGTGGCCTGTGGTTCTCATCACCAATCCCAAATCCCTCCTCTATAGCTGTGCTAAGCATGAGCCGCTAGAAAGGCTCTTCCATTCCACACACATAAGGTATGTCTTATGTTTCAGAATTGACTTTCCATTTGATATGGATGAAGAATAAGTTGTTGTGATTGTTGTGGTGTGAAAGCTAGGGCATGCCTCACTGTTTTTTCAACAGCCCAAACATATAAACTGTTTCCTGTTTCATTTCCATTCAAAATACATGTATGCATGTGTATGTGTATATATATATATATATATATATATGTGTGTATGTATGTATGTACGTATGTATATATATATGCATATATTACACACACATGCACACACACATATAAAGCTTGGGATTTTCCATTCAATATACATGTATATATGTGCATGTATTATATATATGTATACATCTGCATATATTACATGCACATGCACGTGCACACGTATAAAGCTTGGGAGTGGGACTTGAACCACAGTGTCACACTCACACATGTCAGGCATGTGTTCTACCACTCTTTCTAGACCCCCAAATGTAGTTTTTTAAAAAGCTGATAAAATCTATAAAATCATCCAGAAACTCAAGCCAGTCATTATTTTTGTGTATTTTATTCCAACCTTTCTATTCATATATGTTTACTTTGTTATAACTATGACATATTACCTTATAACTTGTACTTATTTATTTATATTTATTAATTATTTACATGGTTAGGGATAAAATTAGGGTTTTATATATTATAGTCCTCAACAAAACATTACAGACAACCACAAGTATAAGCTCAAATGAGAGCCCTTTCTTTCAGCTTGAGATGAAAGAGCAGGCTCCTGTTACAAAGAAATTGAGGACAGCGGGGTTTGTAAAGCCCAAACTGCAGTTATACCCTAGCAGAGGCAAGCAAGAGTCAAAGTTTCAAAGCTTTTGGTACAGTTCATTAGAACAATGGTGGGCCTTGTGAATTGTCCTGCCCTACAGGGTGTGGTCCTGGGCTGGGAGCAGAGGGTGGAGTCAGAGGGAGTGAGCTGGAAACAGGGCGAACTGATACTTTGCTGCTTCCATTATTCCTGTGAGGCGCTTGCTCCTCCTCAAGGCTACACCTCAGTCTATCATGTGCTACTTTTAGAAATTTGTATCATTACGATTTTTGTTTGTTTGTTTTGCTGAATAACCTGCCAAAAAAGGCAAAAGTTGTATAATCCTGATGAAATTAAAAATATAGTTTATAGCTGGGTGTGGTGGCACACGCCTTTAATCCCAGCACTCGTGAGGCAGAAGCAGGCAGATTTCTGAGTTCAAGGCCAACCTGGTCTACAGAGTGAGTTCCAGGACAGCCAGGGCTACACAGAGAAACCCTGTCTAGTAAAAAAACAAAAAACAAAACAAAACAACAACAACAACAAATATATGTATATAGTTTATGTTTAGTTTATGTTTGAATTTGGTGATGCTTGTTAATAGAATTATAATAAGACATTATTTTTAAAAAAATATCTTTCAAATGTAAGATCACTTTAATATATATTAAAATATTAAACATATATATACACACACATATATGTATGTATGTACTAATTTTTCAAGACAGGGCTTCACTGTGTAGCTGTCCTGGACCTCATTCTATAGACCAGGCTGGCCTTGAACTCACAGAGATCTGCCTGCTTCTATGCTAACTCTTGGAGAGTACAGTGCTGGGATTATGTGTGTGTTTACCCATTTTGAAGAGCTGCCACTAGCTCTTCTGGATGCTCCTTCACAAGTGGTCTCCATAAGACACATCTTTATATCACTGTTTTCAGAGAGCACAGTCCAAGCAAATGCCTTTCTCTGTGCACAGAGAATGTAACCACAACTTAACCACTTTGTTGTTTATTTATGAAATGTTAGGATTGTTCTTATTTGAGAATGAACATCTGGTAAGAGCAGGTTTTCTCTTGTTTGAATAAATGCTTGAATAATTTCTTTTTTCTATTTTTGGTTTTTTGAGAGACAGTTTCTCTGTGTAGCCCTGACTGTCCTGGAACTCACTCTGAATCTACTTACCAGGCTGGCCTCGATCTCAGATCCGCTTGCCTCTGCCTTCTGAGTGCTGGGATTAAGATGTGGGCTACCACAACTATCTTGAATGACCTTCTTAATGATAGTGTTGTAGAAGAGGTACAAATTCTTGGAATTTAAATCTTTATTTATTTTTTATTGAGGGAGGGGCATGCAAATGCCATAGCATGCCTGTGGATATCAGAGGACAGCTTTTAGGAGCTGGTTCTCTTCCTTCTACCATGCAGATTTGAAGGTTTGAACTTACATCCTCAGGCTTAGTGAGAAGTCCCTTTACCCACTGAGCCATCTCAGCACCCCTCTCATATGAATGTTGATGAAGATCGCCTGATTACTTTTTTATTTTTTTAGAACTAAAATTTTTACTCTTCCCTCCCCGCAGCCATGGTCTCTTTATGAAGGCCTGACTGGCCCGGAAGTCACTACGTAGAACAGGCTGGCCTCTGCCTCTGGGGTGCTAGAATGAGTGTTGTTTCTAGGCTACCACATCTGGCCTATCAATCACATTTTTAACGACATCTGGATATCAGTGCTAGGTGTTATCTGAAAGGCCTGGTGGCTCAGCTCTGGGTATGGCCTTACTTTTTCTGGCCAATACATCCGGAATCAAAGGAATGAATTACAGGCTTGACATTAGATTAACAGGATATGATATCTATTTGATATTCTATGCCTAAGATTAAAACCAGGAATTTCTTCAGAAAGAATTTTTGGTCTACCCTAGGTAGACTTATCAAAAGAAACTGATTTTGTTTTCTGGAAAAAAAAATGTTTTGGGGCTTGGGATGTAATTCTGTGGTAGAATACTTGACTAGCATGTCCTTAATATCACACACACCCCCAAAAAAGAAGTTTCTAATTTCTTAGCAGTTCATTGCTGAATTGTCCAAAGTCTGCAGTTGCACAGTGTGGTTCTGCCTAAGTTCATGTCCTCAGACTACAGTAGCATTGCTCTCCTCTATAAACACAATGTCCTATACCTAAAATCATGCATTTTATATATGCTCTTATTTTAGAGTATTGGCCTTTTCCTTATCCCCCATCACTTCTGTCACTGTTAAGATTGATGGAGGTGATATAGGCCAGGCTTCTCACTTGTCTGGTCCTATTTTCATACTGAAGTGGAACCCTAGAAACTACAGTAATGGGACACATACCATAGAAGTATTCGTCCAGGTAAGTTAGTCATTGTTAGTTTGTTGTGTCAATGATTGGGCTCTTGCCACAATGAACTCTGATTTGGGTTTATTGCTAGTCAATTGGTAAGCAACAAATTTGATAAACAGTAAACAAAGTTTGAATACAGTATATCTAGCATATTGTTCTGGAAGTTACATTTTACTTACTTTATGTGTCTCGGCAGAGAAGACTGTATGATAAGAGGCTACAGACAGTTTGTGGGGCTTGGTTTTCCTTTAAATAACCATGAGGGTCATGAGGTTCTGCTCAGGGTTACTTAGTGGCAAGCTCCTTTTACCCACTGAGCCATCTCACTGGTTTCAACAGGTTTTCTTGTCCCTTGTGATCTTCCTTCCTTCCATCTTTATCCCTGGGCAATCACTAATCAGTTTTCAATCTTACATGTATAATTTTTAAAAATTAACCTGCTAAATCCTGGTGAGGTACCAGACATGTAATCCTAGCTACTCCAGAGACCTGAGGAAAGAGAGCCATGGAGTCAACCCAGGTATATAGTAAGATGCTGTCTCAAATAATTTAGTCTACCAAATATTAGATAGGTGTCCTGGTTCTTTCATTCATTAATGCTAAATTTCTGTCATTTTAAATACACCACACTAGAACTAGAAAATGTAACTGTTACTCTCCTGTAATAATTGTCATCTTCAAGGCTTACTGCCTCAGTCTGCTAACCTTGGCCTAGTCCTGGAAGCTTCTAGGCCATGTACAATCTTATCTAGGCCTAGAACATTTTCAGCCTCTGAGACTTGCTGCTAAATAAGCTCACCCTTTCTTGTTCTTTCTGAACTCTACCTGGCTGGTTCATCTCATCTGTTCTGGCTCAAACTCCTCTCCAGGCTGAGTGATTCAGTCTGGCTTCTCACAGTTTCTCCTGAATTGATCTGCTTGGCTTTAAATTAACTCTAGAAATCTGTTCTGATCTTCTGGCTCCTTCTCATTCTCTGGCTTCTTTTTTCATTTGTGTCTAACTTGTTCTCTCTCTGTAAAGCTCTCCTGGTAAAACTGCCTCCTTTCTCTTTCCTTTTTCTTCTCTCTTTCTTCTCACTTTCTGCCTGTTCTGCTCTCTTAAGTAGCTTCCTTTCCTCTCTCTCTCTTTGTGAGAGTTGGGCATATTCTATTCTGTCAATCTCTCTCTGATTCATCACTTTGTCTGCTGCTCAATTAGAAATCACTTTTAAACATGGTTGCTTCCTTCTACAAAGTAACTTTGCCTTAATTGCTTGGAATTAAAGGTGTGTACTAAGTGTGTGTCTGTATTCCAGCCAGAGAGATTAAAGGTGTGTGCTAAAGGCAGAGCCACACCACAACTAGAAATAGGGTTGTTTTTTTTTTCAGTAAATAACTCAATCTTTAGGTTCACAATGTGATCAAATATCCAGCAACAGATAGGTCTGATTGTGTGTGTGCGTGTGTGCATATGGGTTTGGTTGATTCAAATCAGAATCCAAACGAGGCTCACAGAATTGCAGCTAGCTAAATAGTGTCTTCCATTTCTTTTACTGTATAAGCCCTCTCCTCACTCCGGACTTATTGTCTTCTGCCTTACCTTATTTTGTAAAAACTATTTTCGATTTTCATATATGTGTATATGGTATGTATGTGTGTACACAGTATGTATGTGTGGGCATGCATGCTTGTATATGTTGTTGCATGTGTGTGCATGCATGTAGAGGCCTTTGGTTGATGTTGGGAATCATCCTTATTTGCTCTGCCGTCTTACTCATTGAGGCAGGGTCTCTCAATCAAAGCCAGAGTTTTCAGGCATGTCTAGTCTCCTTAGCTAACTGGAGGATCCCATTTCCACCTTCTGAGGTTGGAATTACAGGCTAGCAGGCCACCCTTCCCACCAAGAACTTATATGACTCCAGTCCTCATGTTTGTGCACAGGGACTTCAGTCCCTGAGCCACTTCCCTAACCCTTGCTTTATTTTTTGAGGCAGGCTCTCTCACTGAACTGATATGAATAAATTGGCCAGCTAGTGAATTCTGAGACTCAAGCTCTCTTTTTCCTCCCTGTAGGACTGGGGTTTTTGGGTTTTTTATTTTTTTGTATTTGTTTGCTTGATTGGTTGGTTGACTATTTATGTATTTGTGTTTATTTATATCTGTGTAAGAGTGTACATGCACAGAGGCTGGAAGAAGGTGTGTCAGATCCCTCAGAGCTGGAGCTAACAGGCATTTGCAGGCAACCAAGCTTGTTATATGAGTGGTAGGATCCAAACCCCAGTCTTCATGATTAGATTATCTTGACAGCCCATTCCTGGCTTTTTGTATAGATTCTGAGGATTAAAATTGGGTCTCCGTGCTTCAGCAGCAAGCATTTTACCAACTGAACCATCATCTCTCTGGCCATTTTCTTATCCCCCTCCTCCTCCTCTTCCTCTTCCTCCTCTTCTTCCTCCTCCTCCTCTTCTTCCCCCTTTTTAAATGCAGGGTTTCACTGCCTCTGCATCCCAAGAGCTGGGATTACAGGTGTGCACCATCTCACCTGGCTTCCTCTTGCTCTTCACTTCTCCATTTTTCTCTTCTCCTCACTGTCTAAGGCCAGCACTGCTTCTAGGCTGTTCAGCTCCTTAGCCCTGCCTCCTTCAGATTCAGCCTTCAGGTTTAGTGTGGGAAGACAAGACAGGTCTTCAAGCCCAGGAAGCCTTTGTTGTTGACAGACTGTACATAGGTATATAATCAGAACCACACACACATTTACGCGTGGCTGCAATTTGCTTCCTGGCTGTGTTTCTAACTAGGATTCTGCTGGAAGAAGTAGGACTGCTCACCACATATTTTCTGCCCAAGAGGATGCTCATCTCACATTTGATCCTTTGGCATCATTTATCCTCCTTACTGACCACTACATTGTGGTGAGTAAATTCAATTAAATGTTACTTGTGTGTGTGTTTGTTTGTTTCTGTTCTTACTGGATTTTGTGAATGCAAACTTCTAAGTGTTATAGTTATGTGTCAGGAAATCTAAACCTTATTAAAAAAATCAAAGCTATTTATTTATCTATTTATCTAGATATTTATCTAGATGAATAAAATGTTTTGTGTGTATGTGGTAGGGGATGCACATACCAAGGCATTGTCTGGTGGTTGAAGGACAACTCACTAGAGTTGGTTCTCTCCTTCCACCATATGGATCCACCCCAAGGATTGGATTCAGGTCATCGAGCTTGTTGGCAGTGACTTTACTGCTGAGTCACCTCACCAACCCAGGGATTTCCTTTCTTTCTTTCTTTCTTTCTTTCTTTCTTTCTTTCTTTCTTTCTTTCTTTCTTTCTTTCTTTCTTTCTTTCTTTCTGTCTGTCTGTCTGTCTGTCTGTCTGTCTGTCTGTCTGTCTGTCTGTCTTTTTTAGATCTATTAACTCTTATGTGTATGACTAGTTGCCTGCATGTATGTTAGTGTGCCGTGCACGTGCCTGGTTCCCTCTAAGGTCAGAAGAGCAGACCCCCTGGAACTAGCATTTGGATGGCTGGAAACCATTATATGGATGCTGGGAACCAAACCCCTACATTTCTTTTGACTATTTTCTTACTTTAATGTGTGTGTGTGTGTGTGTGTGTGTGTGTGTGTGTGTGTGTGTGTGTGTGTGTGTGTGTGTGTATTTAGTTTTTATTGATTTTTGAGGCAAAGTCTTACTGCGTTTTCCAGGGTAGCCTTAGACATTTGAGGTCAAGCAATCCTCCTGCCTCAGCCTCCTGAGTACCATGGATTATTCAAGTGCATACCACTGAAAATATTATTTCATAATGTGACTTTAGTTGTGTTATATTAATATATATGAATACATTCTTTGATTAAATATTTAAATAATATCTTAAGGTTTATTTAAGAAATAATTAAATGAACATATATTTATTTAACCAATTATTTATTTTAAATTATTTCTAACTTTTTCTAGTAATTTCATCTAGTTTTTCCATTATTGTTAACGTAAGTTTCTTCGGATAAATTCCTATAACTGACTTGCTAAATGAGGAGAAGTCAAACTATTTTTAATATAACTACACAATTTATTTATTGTATTGTTTTCCCCCATCTTCCTCATTAAAATATAAGGCCCTCGAGAGTAAGGGATTTTGGTATACCTATCATATAGTAGGCCTTCAACAAATATTTTTTAGTGAGTCAGTGATTGAGGACTTTTTTGTTTTTGTCTGGTTGGTTTTGCTTTGTTTTATTTTAACATATACTATCCAATGGTCTTGAGAGAGGCTGTAGCAATTTATACTCCAGTTTCATGAGATCTTCCTTATCATGAATATTATAATCTACCCCTGCCCCGTATCCAACTTCAAATAAAACAGATTACCCCTCAAGGATGATGAAACTCTAATATTGGTCTAAGTAAATTCAGAAAATTCAATACTAAGCACGTTTATTGTACTATCGGTGAGTTAGACATTTGGTTCTCTTGACCATGTTCTTTTTATATTACAGAGTATTTTTGTTGTTGTTAGTGGTAATGATGCTAAAAACAAAACATCTTGTTTCTTTTTCTACACATACTTTTCATACCAAATGTGTGGGGTTTAAATAATTGTCTAGTTCTCGGTGGACTGATTGGGCATTTCGGACTCTAACTTGGGCAAGGGAGAGATAGAGTCGATCTCACCTACAGACTAAGGGCCCAGTCCTACAAAGTCACCCTCCTCACCACCCTGTTCTCCCAAAAGTCCCCTCCAGAAAGCCACCTATGCTTCAGAGAAATGAGCTATAAACGGGAAGTTTCTAAGACACTCTTTTTGGGATTTGCTAGACTGACTTACAGAACTCAGAAATGTAGTTTTTTTACTGGATTCCTAACTTATTATGTAAGAAGACAACTCAGTGTCAGCCAGGTGGCAGAGAGGGCAGGGAGAATCTTAGATGTTCACATCCATGTCCTCCCAGGCATGTACCACTGTGCTAGCTCTCCTGCCCTTGACTAGAACAGCCTCTGAACCCTCCAGAGGATGTCTATGCCAGTCTCACTGTGTAGCATGGCTGATTTTATTATTGGCCATTAGTGATGAATTCTGCACCCTCTTCCCTGGAGAGCAAAGTGGGTGATGTGAGGATGTGTGCTAATCCTCAGCACATAGCCGGTCCCTCCGGCACCTATCCCCCTCCTTAATGGCTTCCTAAAGCTTGTCACCAATCACAGGTGACATTCTCTCCACTCACCACCTCACAGTTGTTTCAGGAACTTCTGTCTACAGCCAAGCATTTAAACAGGAAGTGATTTACTATTTTCTATTATCGTTTATAAAATTATAAAAGTCTTAGTAGTTACTGGAGAACAGAGGACGAAGAAGACTAAAACACGGGTTTCATATCGCGCCACGTGCATTTCTGTTAATGAAGCCAGTATGAAAGCCTTGTCTGGAGCCATGCCCGCACATCTGTTCACATTAATGTCACTTGTCCCTGCAGGCCCGGGTCCTGTTTGTGTTGATTGTGCTGATCCAGCTCACCACACTGATTACATTCAGATATCTAGCATACCCAGAGCTTAAAGGTTAGTAGTCATGATTCCTTTATTCTAAAAGATGTGAAAGCATCTCCTGATGCCCTCACCATTAACAAGCATACAGAGGATTCTGTGAGGTACAGCTTTCAAATGAACAGTTTCTTTCTTAGTCATATTTTTATCTTGAAAAATAATTCTTTTCACCCTTCTACTGCATGGCAATAAAATGGGAGTTTAATAAAATGGGGGACATTCGCAATATATTTATAATTATATATTTAAAATATTATATACAATAATTATTTAAATATTATTTAATTTATAAGTAGCTACTTTTAATAAATAGCTATTTAATATAATTTTATGTTGAAATATATTTGAATAGAAAAAATAATTCAAATAATTAAAGATAAGGCTTTAATACAAACTTGGAAAAAATTGTCTGGACATAGTATGCATACATTTAGTCCCAGAACTCAGGAGACAGAGTCATGTGGGTCTCTATGAGTTTAAAGCCAGCTAGAATTACACAGTAACAGTCACTATCAAAAAGTTGAGGGTAGCATTTGATTGGTGCATGTGACTTTGAATTACCCTCATAGAGCAGGCTGTAGAACAGCTGCAAAGATGACTTTGCCTATAGTACTTGCCACTTCTCCCAAGAGGAATCTTCATGGAAAGGTTCCATGATTATATTTGCCAAGCTCTTGAGGTGCCTTTGTCATAAAGTAATGGCTAATAACAATTAATTGATCATTTCTCATAAACAACTCTTGTTAGAAGAAGGTGGATTTTCATTGAGGGCTGAGCAGGAAGAGTCCTATGCCCTAACCAGACATTGTTCCTCCTCCCCATAGTCATTTCCTTACTGCTGAGAGCCTGTGACTGAAGGAAGTGACTGTAGTGTCATAGTTACATCTCACCTTAGAGGTCCTAAGGATGACTACCTGTCCTGTCCTTGTTCCCCACCCACCCTAACTGACACGTGTACAAACAAACACCTACCTTGCTGCCTTAAACAGAGCAGCTGCTCCATAATAAATGATAAAGTCTGCCGCATCTCACCCTCACTAAGGAAGTCATGGAGACTTCCACCTGCTGTCAGGCTGAGTGGTGTGTGCACATAGTCCCAGCACAAGAGAGGTGGGGACAAGAGGATCCAGATCTAGAGGCCAGTCTGAGCTGTGCAGTGAAACCCATCTCAAGAGCAGGAAGAAGACTTTGTGCACCACCTTGATAACCACTAAAGATGATGCTTATTTCTTCTGAGCTGATATCCTGTCAGCAGAGCAGGGCAACAGCACCGGACAGAGCTTTTAGTGACGCTGGAGCTTACTGTGAGTGTGTTTAAATGAAAGGGTAATTTGTGTTTCCACTCGAGCTCTTCCTGGTGAAAGTCCCATTCCTAGTCATGTTCATATAAAAGGCCTATTTACATACAGTACTGAGTATAGACTTACAGAGCTGAAACAGGTAGCTGCAGCTAGCTAACCTTTCTCCCTAGTTTTCAACTGTTCATCATTTACTACACAGTCTCACTTGGTTCTGTCACCTGCTTCTGCTTAGGCTCAGGCTAGTAGGTGGGCAGAGAAGAGCTCTCCTTTCTGTCCAACTTGTGTTCTTGATGGCTTGAAAATCTGTCCCAAGCAGGGTGTGGTGTGGCTCATGCCTGTAATCCTACCACTCAAGAGGCTAAGACAGGAGGATTGCCATGAGCACAAGGAGAGCCTGGACTCATTAACAAGTTCAGCAAAGGCTGGATATAAACATAACTCAAACAAATCAGTAGCCTTCCTTTACACAAGCGATAAACAGGCTGAGAAAAATGGGGAAACAACATCCTTCACAATAGTCACACATAATATAAACTATCTTGGTGTGACTCTAACCAAACAACTGAAAGATCTGTATGACAAGAACTTCAAGTCTCTAAATTAAAATATCAAAGGAAAGGAAAAAAGTCATTTCTTGGACTTTGTTGTGATAATTCTCAAAAAAGAAAAGAACCTAAGGACATTAAAAAATATAGATTCCTAGGCCAACTTAATTCCAGTATTCAAATATCTGAGCAGCAGCACGGAAATCTATTCTTGTTTGTGTGATTCCGAAAAGCAGCCAGGTTTAGAAAGCACTAGTTTATATTCCAAGTCCAAAAAGAGAAACAAGAACTCATAGTCTTTGTGTTAGTGTTGATAGGGCTTTTCTGTTAATTTCTAAATCCTTTGAGGGTTAATGCTGCATTACTAACTTTAAAATAACATTAAAATTGCATGCCAGCACTTTCTTCCTAGCTGATTAGCTTAATAGCGACAACACATAGCTTCACAGTCTCAGTTATCGGGCATGAAAGAAATATATTCCTTTAATGATTCAAAGAATCTAGTTTCGAAGTATTTGAACAACATCATGACCACATATTAAAGTAAAGCTAGATATTGGTTTGTTAGGGCTGAAGTAACAAAACACCAAAGTTGGCCTAAACAACAACAAAATACTTTTCTTGAAATTCCATAGCTAAAAGTCCAGGATCAAGGCTCTCCACCCTCTGGGGCGTCTTCCCTGCCTTATAGATGGCGCCTCCTTCCCTCTGTCCTTCCACAGAGCATCCCTAGATCTGTGTTGTCTGTCACTGGTAGGTAGAGCGTTATGGTGAGGGCTGCTGGAAGAAGAACCTATCATATGTGGAGAAGGACTTTTTGGACAGATACTCTTGTGTAAGATAAAAATGGAAACTATTTATATATTTGATAAAGCTTTTAGAAGTTTGTGCATGGGCTGGAGAGATGGCTCAGTGGTTAAGAGCACTGACTGCTCTTCTAGAGGTCCTGAGTTCAATTCCCAGCAACCACATGGTGGCTCACAACCATCAGTAATGGGGGATCTGACGCCCTCTTCTGGTGTGTCTAAAGACAGCTACAGTGTACTCATATGTGAAATAAATAAACCTTTTTTAAAAAGTTTGTGCACTTGGATACTGAATCCTATGAAAAGAGTGAGGGCTGTATTAGTCATCCTTTGAACATGGCACAGTCTTTCAAATCTACCTGAGGATAAAATAGTATACTATAGACCTCTGGCACGTGTGTCTGTCATCTAAATTCATCATCTACACAAGAATTCAATATATTATAATATGTATATAATTACATATTCCCTTCTATGTTTCTATCTATACACTATCTTACAACAAAATCCCCCTTTGAGCTTCCTACCATCTGTGATTTTGTGTGTGAATTTGAGTAACATCTGTGCATGTAGCAAAAGCTTCCACATTAGCAAAAATTTCACTGAGGATGGAAGGTG
Source organism: Mus musculus (assembly GCF_000001635.26). Lineage (NCBI taxonomy): Eukaryota > Metazoa > Chordata > Mammalia > Rodentia > Muridae > Mus > Mus musculus. The sequence goes on from NC_000068.7 coordinate 121,002,414, forward strand.
GTGACAAGGAAATATTCTAGAAAAGGTTTAAAGACATTAATTTTGCATGTATTTACTAGGTTTTTAATTTTTCTTCTGTTTAGAACCTCTGGGATTTGCAAATATGACCACATTTTCCCTTCATATCTTGAGCAAAATAAACATCTCCTACTATTCTGTTTTGTTGTTGACCTTGTATACAGTGCTGGGTAAGTAAAGTATAAACTCTGAGATTGTGAAGAATTCTGCTAAAGAATATATTGAGAATTTTGACAACAAAATAATTTATACTCCAGGTATAACAAATGGCCTACAAGTCCTTCATAAATAATTTCCTAGGAGCTGGTTTTAATAAATAAAGTTATTTCTTTTTTTAATAAAGATTTATTTAGTATTATACATAAGTACACTGTAGCTGACTTCAGATACACCAGAAGAGGGCGTCAGCTCTCATTACTGGTGGTGGTGAGCCCCCATGTAGTTGCTGGGATTTGAACTCAAGACCTTCAGAAGAGCAGTCAGTGCTCTTACCTGCTAAGCCATCTAGCCAGCCCCTAAGGCTATTTCTTAATATGTTTAAAGGATATGCAGTGAATATCAAGTTAAAGAAAGGATATTAAAAACACTAAAGAATCAGGATTTATTATAGAGATATAGTAAACAATAGAAGTTCTGTATAAATCTACTTTCACAATACCTTCTCTGACCATCTTAAAAGTTTCCATTTTTATTACATTACATTCATCCGGCTTTATATTATTCTGTTTACTGTGTGTTTCCCTATCAGAATATCCATGGCATCTTGTCTCTCCTGCCTACTTATATGTCAGGCACTGAGCATCTGAGTATGTAGTTTGGTGAATATTTATCACTATGTAGACCAGGCTGGCTTTGAAATCAGAGATGTGCCTGCCTCTCTCTGTCTCCTCAGTGCTAGAATATTAGGCCTGTATCACTACACCCAAAGAGGAGAGATTTTAAAAATAGTGAGGAAGGACATGAGGCATGTGGATCTCTTTGGGTTTGGGGACAACCTGCTCTACATAGTAAGCTTGAGGTCAGCCAGGTCAACACAGAGAGACTCAATGGATGCCTCAATGAAGCAAAGCAACAACAGAATTCATCTAAAAAAACCAAAGCTACTTAAATGAGGAACGAGTTTAATCATGCCTGAGGTAGTCTATTTTACTAATTATTATACCTAATGCTTCATTTAGTCACTTATAGAAGCAGAAAGTCAAATGTGCTAACAAATACCTGTAATCTCAGAGCCTGAGAGGCAGAGGCAGATGGCTCTCTGTGAGTTCAAGGTCAACCTGGTCTACATAGTGAGTTCTAGGTGAGTCAGGGCTACACAGCACCCACATGGTGGCTCACAACCAGCTGTAACTCAATCCCAGGACATCTGATGCCATCTTCTGGTCTCTAAGGGCACAACATGCATATGGCACAAAGACGTAATACAGGCAAGACATGTCATAATACACATGAAAGTAAATAAAATCTCAAAAGAAATTTAAAAGAAAATATTAATGCGTTATATTAAAGTTATTACAACAGAATGTTAAAAATCTTGAGTGTGATGGTGTTTTCAAAATTTATAAACCATATACCTATTTCAAGTATATCATAAACTAAAATGATTTCATAATCCAGAAAAGTGTAGAGAAAATGGCTGGTTAGAATGTCAGGTAGAAAGACTATACTTTCAGGGATCACTTCTATAGTTCGTTACTAGAGAAGTTTCTCTGGCTACGTAGAGCACCCGAAACCAGGAGGATGAGACATACCTCCCCTCCTGAGCGTGAAGCCGGCTCTAGGTGCTGCTTGAGTGCAGCTGCCTCTTGTCATTGATGGTTGTTCTTCTGTCCTTCAGGAGGGTGAGAGGGAGGGAATGCAGTCTGAGTGGACTTAAAAAAATGTCAGGTAGGAAACAATGATTATCAAAGAAGAGATGCCACAAAGCAAAATGCTTAGTGGTGTTGAGTTTTGTGTCTCTTGCTTATTCCCATAAAGTTGTTTTGTAAAATATGCAATCAGACTCAAACTTTAAATTTTATTTTTATTTATTTTCAATGTGTGTTTATATGTGTGGACATATGTGCCACAGTGTTTATTTGGCAGTCAGAGGACAATCTGCAAGAGTCAGTTCTCTCCCTCCACTATGTGGGTCACAGGAACTGAATTCAGGTGGCCAGGCTTGGCGGCAGGTGGCCTAACCCAGTAGGTGAACGTGCTGGCCAAGACTCAGTTGTAACACTTCTGCTTCTCTGTCCATCACTCCCTCAGGACCATGGTTTGTTGGTGAGATAATTGATGGCAAATTGGGTTGCTGCTTTTCATTTGGGATATTTGTTGATGGACATTTCCTGCAAGGTGGTCTAACATTTATAAATGGAATTATACAGGTAAGAGGTCCCCAGAGGAACACCCAGGCCCTATTGGACTAACCATGTGACAGGAGCTCCAGATCCTACTCTGCAGCGTCTTTCCTACTTACTTGCACAGCAGTGTCTAATAGCCCATGGTTTGCACTCCTTCTGTTTTCTCCCTCTTCTCTTTTGTAACATCTATATCTATTTTTAGCCAAAAGGCTGAGAAGTAACTTTAGACATCTAAAATACATTGTGTCACTTCAGGGTTCTCGTTCTTGTTCCATTGTGCTTTTAGGGATGGAGTGGGGTGAGGCAAGGTCTCTCTATAGCCCTGGCTGTCCTGAAACTATATAGACCAGACAGGCCTCAGACTAACCAAAATCCTCCTGCCTCTGTGCGCTACTATGCCCAGTTTTTATCACACTCTTTCATTGATGAAAATGAAATAAGAGTTTTATTGTAGAATAAATTTTACATTGCCAAGTTTAAAAAACTGATTATAGTGAGGAAAAATGTTTCAGAGGGATGAAAAGAAAAAATGGACACATAAGGAGAATGAGTTATCTAAGGAAAACACTGCTGTCCAAAAGGTAGAGCTGGACTTCCCAGTGCTGTCTTAGCAGGAACATGTTATGAAGGTGGCACTATGTCACTGGAACACACTATGGGACATCCCCTGTCCAGTGTTCTTGTTTGGGAAACACTGATAAAGTAGTCTATATTCAATTCCTTTAAAATAAACACACAACTTATTTGCATCCTTAGCCAGTGGCTCTGTCTCCAACGTCCACCTGATTTAGTGGTCAGCAAGTATTGCCTTAAAGAGCCTAAGATGTCTCCCAATCCTGGACTTCTGTTTCTTCTCCTCAGAGTGTACCTCCCTCAGCTACTCATTGCTGCCCTTCGTGCTTCAAAGAGTCTGTCTCCTAGTTACCCTTTCATGAGCCAATTATTCCTGTCATTGAGCTTTTCACAACCCATAATTGTGTTTCAAAATACATGTTTGTCTGTAATATATATGTATTCATATCTGTCTTTAGGAGCCATTTAATTTTTATTTTATGTATGTGAGTATTTTACCTGTATATATGTTTGTGTGTCATGTGATTACAGTGCCCTGGGAGACCAGAAGAGGGCTTCAGAACCCTTATTTTAATGTTTACCAACAGTTGTGAGTGTTCATGTGGGTGCTGGAACTCAAACTTGGGTCCTCTGTAAAAGCAGCGATTGCTCTTAATCACTCCTCCCTAGCCTGCCACCCATCCCACCCTCATCCACCCCACCCCCTTTGGTTTTGTTACTTGCTCACCAATGTGCCTTTGACCTAGAGCCTAGCACAGTGCCTGCTGTGGAATCGGTGCTTTATGGATATGAACCACACACAACTACACCTGGATTTTAGCCTTTATCTAATTTAGATTTTAGTACTCAGAATGCTACCTCAATACTGATACCTAAGTCCTCCTTTCACTCTGTTCACATAGGATCTATGCTCTGTTGTGTGCCTATGGAGATTACTCAGTTCATTTCCAATGTAAACACTGTATATATCTGTATTACAGTATAACTGTATTGCAGTAGGGACTTCAACATAAATCATGCCTACCTTTAAGGTAAACAAAAGGACAGGCAAATACACAGTTAACTATAGGTCAACTGTTCTCTAACAAAGAGTATGATCAATGCATTAAAAATCAGGCATATGCTGGGTATGGTGGTGCAAACCTTTGATCCTAGCACTCAGGAGGCAGACATGTGGATCTCTGAGTTCGAAACCAGCCTGGTCTACAGAGCTAGTTCCAGGACAGTCAAACAGAAACTTTGTCTCAAAAAAAAAAAAAATCAGACATATAAGAGTTGGAACATAGCTCGGGAGTAGAGTGTTTGCCCACTGTATGCAAATTCCTGAGTTCTATCCTCATCTTCCACCCTCAAGAAAAAACCGACATCTAAACTAAAGACATATTAGTAGAAGTTACTAACACTGAGACGCAACCCTTCCCAGGGCAGGGCATGGTGGTAAGTTAATGGCTCTGTCTCCTTTTTCCTAGCTGGTGTTCTTTAACATCCCCTTGATGGCTTACGTATGCTGGAGTTTGCTACATCGCTGCTTTGGTCACAGCTTCAGGTCTCATCTCCACCAGGGAAAATACTGGAAGATTATACCTGTTTACCTACTTATACTTCTACTGTACATATGGCAGGTTTATTCTTGCTACTTTCTTCATGTGACATATGGCTCCCTAGCCTTTACATTCTCTCCATTGAGGACCTGGTTGACATTGCTGACACCTGTGCTCATTTACCGTGTGTGGACATTGAACTCCACTGAACTTGGAATATTCATGGTGCAGTTAAAAAGTCATCTGAGCTCCTGAAGTCCATGGCTTACAGCTAGCAGCCTGGAAGAAGTCCAGCCTCCACATTTGTGGCTCAGATCTCTGCCCTGTGGCAGATGGGAAAGCCAGTATCAGTGGGTGAGCTTCAGGAAGCAGTCACTCCTTGGACATCTGAATGTTGGAAATGTTTACTACTGATTCTTGCTGTGTGGACTGCAGAAAAGTCTAACAATTGATTCTTCCTCAGGAGGCAAAGAGCCCTAATCAAGAAGATTGCCACAGTGGGGTCTCTGTGTCACTGTGTCCCTTGGTACTACTGTGTTTATTAGGGTCATCCTGTGAAAAGCATCCAGCCCGAACTTGGAGTTCAGGATGTCATTTTCTGCCTAGGGAGCCTGTGGAAACTTGTCCTGGACCTTTACTGCTCCTGAGACTTGACTTCCCAGCCTGTTTCCCCACCGATCATGGGCTTTCTGCTTCCTTAGCCAAGGTTGTTTTCAACTAATCAAATAAATGAATGAATGGTAGCCATAAACAATGGGTTGGAGAGATCAGTGGTTAAGAGCATGTACTTTACCTCCAGAAGACCCGAGTTCAATCCCTAGCAACCATGTCAGATGCTCACAACTGCCTGTAACTCTAGCTCCAGGCCAGAGCCACTGTGGGCACCTACATTCATATGTGCACAGACTTACATGTGATTAAAAAATAATAAAAGATAAGTATTAACAAAGAAATATCACAAACGGATCTGCAATGTTGATAAACATATGGGAGCCAGAAAGTGGGCCTGGTTTGGGGGCTTGGAGAAAGAGTCACCAGGGAGCTGGAGTCAGCAGTTAAGAGTGCTGGCTGCTCTTCCAAAGGTCACAGGTTCGATTCCCTTCACTCACACAGTGTAACTCCGGGTCCTGGGGATCTGATTCCCTCTCTGGCCTCTGCAGGCACTGCCACGGACATATTTACAGGGGAAAAGCTCAGTTACATAGAAGAGTGGCCAGGTCTCTAGTAGGTCAAAAGATGCCTGGCTGGGTCTTTTGAGTGGCCTAGTGTCATGGAGGGAGGGGTAGTGGGGTGTAGCCAGGGACTGGAAAAAGTCTCTAGATCTGCGGGGAGGGCAGGTGAAGGAGGCGTGGCTGGGTCTCCAGGCCGGGCCAGCGGGGAGTGGGCAGGTTTCCAGTGGGGAGGCGTGGTCTTGTTCCTGAGTGGGCGGGTCTCTGGGGGTGGGGGGAGGCGTGGACGGATGGCCGGGCTGTCTGGGAAGGCGGGGTCGCTACACTGAGAAGGAAGGGGCGGGACGCGCTGTGTGTTGCCGGAAACGAGATGAGTTTTTCAGCACCGGAAGTACTGCGGCGGGGCCAAATGGCTTAAGCGTCTTAGCTGGTTCCCAGAGAGAGCCTGCGATGGCGAGCTCGACAGCCGCAGTCCCCTTCCTTGCTCCGCCTCTGGAGCAGCTCCGGCACTTAGCAGAGGAGCTACGGTCACTTCTGCCTCGAGTACGGGGTGAGTTATGGGAATCTGCATCCCGGGCTCCGGGTAGGGATGTAGGGCATCAGGTCAGGGCTCCTCTCACCTGTCTTTTGCTTTCGGGGTGATCCGGCCTTCCTCAAGTCGGCGAAGCCCAGGAGACAGCGGAGGAATTTAATCGAGAAATGTTTTGGAGAAGACTCAGTGAGTGTCTGCCGTTGCGGGCTCTTCCCTCATCTCCCTGCATCCTAACCTTCCCTCTGCTGTCCCCTGAGATGACAATGTCTCTGGTCCTCATCCCTTCTCCCACCCATTCTCCGCACTTGAAGCAGAAATATAAAACGATTTCTGGAGTTGTTTTGGAGATGTTGATTAGGGTGGAAAAGGGACGCGTTATCTAAAAAGTCCAAGTAGTAACTTTAACCTTTTAACACTAACTTTGGCCCCCTGCCGCCTCTGACACCCCCAGATGAGGCAGCAGTGAAAGTGAACGGGGAAGCCACTGTTCTGACAACGCACTTCTCTAAACTTCCATGGCCATCTCCACAGGTGAGCTTTGCTTCCGGAGGGTTATTTTCTCCTTAAGAATCCTCCCGTTTTCTTACCCTTCACATTCAAGCCACACTTATTTCCCCCACTTAGCAAGCGAGGTTACAGTTCTTACCACATGGGATTGTTGTAAATAGCCAGGTGCATAGGGTTAGAAAGGTCTTCTAAATTTAGGCTGAAACTCAGCCAGGTTAGTTCCTCTTAACTTTCAACTTTCCTTGTTGATTTATAGCTGTTTCACATACATATTCCCCATCTGACCAATGAGTAAGCAGGTTTAGAGGCTCAGGTCAATAAATAGCAGAGGAGGAGTTAAATGTCTTTGCAGTATCTAAGCAGCACCTGTTATATAAAACCCTTTAGTGTTAAGATGTTGCTGTTGCTGCTGGTGGTACACACCTTTAATCCCGGCACTTTAAGGAGGCAGGGGCTGGCTGCTCTCTTGAGTTCAAGACCAGCCTGGTCTACAGAGCAAGTTCCAGGACAGCCAAGGCTGTCCTTCTTTTTGTAATGCTTTTTATAATTGTCAGGTGTCTACCTAATTTCTTTCTATTGTGTGGTGAGTACATTATAAGACCTGACTCATGACGAGTTTTCATAAAAGATTTAACCATGCTCTATAGATGTTTGGTCTCTTCCTTAGTAAATGAGTTGACAGCATTGATGTTAAACATTCTTTCTGAATTTGGTCCATCACCTCATAGGAAACCCAGAGGATCTGTGAGCAAGTCCGTATTGCCATCGAGGAAATAATTATAGTGTATTATTCACTTCCTAAGGACCAGGGTAAGTGACCGTACACGGTAGTGTTGTATTCATGGGCTAGGGCTTTGCTAAGGTAGTAGACTATATCCTGACATGTAAACATTATATGTTTATCTTCAGGGTAATATTATATATTTATACGTAAGTATATTATCCATGTTTGTTTCTCTTCATTTTGAGCATGTGACTTTCCTGTGAAATAAAATCGAAGATAATTTTATATGTGAGTGAGTTTTGTGACACTCCCTTATGTGAAGGTACAGATGCTATGTAACTGTGACTTTCCATCGTGTGTGTGTGTGTGTGTGTGTGTGTGTGTGTGCAGGTACACACATGGGCTCTCTCCTTCTACCGTGGGTTCCTGGGATTCAACTCAGATCATCAGGCGTGTGCAGCAAGTGCTTTTACCTGCTGAGCCATCTCAACTGGCTGTTACATTTTTTTTTTTTTATTTTATGGGTATGGGTGCTTTGTCTGCATGTGTGTCTGTGTACCACATGTATGTGGTCCCTGCTGAGGTCAGAAGAGGGTGTTGGGTCCCCTGGAACTGAAGTTACAGTGTGTGTGCTGCTGTGTGGGTTGTGGAACTTGGCCCTGGGTCCTCTGGAAGACACTAAGTTCTCTTCAGTGCTGAGCCATGTCTTCAGCCCCTCAACTGACCCTTTATAAAAAAAAATCATCTATTATTTGTGTCTGTGATGTATGAAGTTGCACGTGTTCATTCAGGTACTTATGCATGTGTATATGAGTACACATGGAGGCCAATGTCTTGTGGTTTTGGAGTTCACTGATTCCCCAGGGAGCCTCCTAGCTCTGCTCTCCCTGCACTGGCATCATGGGAACACTTGAGTGTGTCGGCCTTTCTCACGTAGGTTCTGGGAACTGAACTCAAGACATCATGGTTATGTAGCTGGCATTTTCCCAAATATGCCGTCTTTTCAGCTCCTCATTCCTCTTCTTTTTTTTTTTTTTTTTTAAATTAGGTATTTTCCTCGTTTACATTTCCAATGCTATCCCAAAAGTCCCTCATACCCACACCCCCAAGTTCCTCTTCTTTTTAGTCCATTCTAATTCCTACATTTGTTTGCTGGATCCCAGCTCCATACCCATACCCAGGCCATCCCGACCCTCCTCCACCTAGCATTACATCATAACCTATTGCAAACCCCTTCACAAGTTAGCATACCCTGGCCCATAGATTTATGGCGTCACTGAAGCTCTACAGAGAGAATCAATGAAAGCATAACATAGTTTATCAGGGTTACTAACACATGCTTTACACGGCCAGTGTTTTGCTCACAATTATCAAAGGGCCGGCATCCTTAATGAATGAATACAATTGGAAAGACTTGCTCCAAAACTGTTGGAGAACAGCTCTAGGCAGTGGCAAGAGGGTCAATAAAATGACCTGAGAATTTATGGAAGCTGATGTGTGATTTAAAGCATGTGGGTATCAGTTACCACGTGGTTCTCGAACACTCCAGAAAGCAGGTGGTGACATTTGAAATGACCGGGCAGGCAACTTCGAGTTTGGGTTTGGCCATAGGAATCACCCTGAGAAAGCTGGTACGGAATGCTGCCCTGGACATCGTGGACGGCATGGCTCAGCTCCTGGAAGTGCTTCTTACTGCTCCATCTCAGAGGTAGTGGGTGCTGCAGTGTGGGCTAACGGTTAGTGGGGTTCCTTCACTCAGGGAGGGAAAATTGGCCCTCACAGCAAAGTCACTCATCTTGGACCTTATTGGGAGACAGAAACCTAGGTTATTGATATGTCCTTGTTAATTCCTTTCTCCAGCACTGAGAATGGTGACCTGATTTCCTGCAATAGTGTCTCAGTCGCATGTCAACAGGTGCCTGAGATCCCAAAAGGTGGGTAGGAGTAAACTATTACCTGCTGGCCAGAGCAGAGAGGCCTCTCGGGTCTAGCTTCCAGCTGTGCCTTATAGATATATTTTAATTTCTGTGAAGACTTTAGTGAAATAACATATAGTTTATTTTCATTGATATTAGTTGATTGATTTAATACTTTTTGCCATTCCTTATGCTCATGTTTGGTTTGGTTTTGGCAGTGCTGGGGATTGAGCCCAGGGTGTGCCAGTCAAGCGCTGTGCCACTGAGCACAACTGTTCAATTCAGACGACTCCTCTTACTGTGGCTCTCTCTCTCTAGTTGAACAGATAGTTGCTCTCTCTAGTTGCTCTCCTATTACTGTGCCAGGAACAGCATGGGTGAGCTCGCTGAAAGAGCTATAAAACAGAGCCAGGCAGACTGAGAGTGGCTATCAAGAGGATGTGGTAATAAACACTATGAGACAGTTTTAGGTGAAATTAAAAAGCCTGTTTAACCCACTTTCTAGGCAGAGGGTGTAATAAGAGAATTAAAGCAGTGCTGGTTGCCCTTTGTGGTCTTAAGGAAACGGTCAGGTTTCTCCTCTAATTCTAGTGCTTCTGATTCTTCACTCATAGATAACAAAGCCGCAGCCCTTTTGATGCTGACCAAGAGTGTGGATTTTGTGAAAGATGCACATGAAGAAATGGAGCAGGTGAGGGCACTTACCCATCTTTCTTGAGAACTGATCATAAAGGCAGGGGTTGCCCGCAGCTTGACTGAATAGTCCCACGCTCACTCCTGTCCTGCCCTCTGTCTCCCACTGTGTTTGGCTTGTTTCTCATTGCCTCCTCTGTTCATTGCTGGACAAGCAGAATGAGAATGTTGGTTTCTAAATCGATTCAGTTTTGTAGCCGATATAGCAAAGCAGGTGGCTGATGGTGGTGGTGTGTTTGTATTCGCAAATATGATGGTATGTCTTAGGCTGTAGAAGAATGTGACCCGTACAGCGGCCTCTTGAATGATTCTGAAGACAACTCCGACAGCCACAGTGATGAGGATGGTGTGTTAGGGCTTCCCAGCAATCGGGACTCATACTGGTCAGAGGAAGATCAAGAACTCATAATCCCGTGCCTGGCGCTGGTGAGAGCATCCCGAGCTTCACTCAAGAAAATCCGGATCTTGGTGGCTGAGAATGGAAAGAAGGATGAGGTGGCCCAGCTGGATGACATTGTGGACATTTCTGATGAGATCAGCCCCAGGTAAGCGTGGGTTGCTCCTGGGAAAACAGGAGCATTGGGATCTGAGCTGATGCCCTTGCTCCAGGGCTGCTTCCAGCTTTTTGTGTTTTAAAATTTTTCAAGCCTAAAGGAAAATTGAAAAAATACTTGAGTCAGTAGCCGTACATCCTTTATTTGGCTTCTGTTCACCTTTCCCCCGTGTATTTATTTACTTCTTGATAAGTAGGGATGATATGCTTTTCCTAAATCATAAAGGCATAAGTGACTTTTCACCCGTGAATATTTTATCAGCCACCTCCTAAGAACAGACATGGAGTCACATTCAAGAAATTTGACATTCGATGTAATAATAAAACTAATGCTTAGATTTCTCTATTTGTCTCAAAATGTCTTAACTACATTCTGAGTTTCATTAAGATCTCTTTCTACATTTTCTTGGCATTTGTTTAATTTCTTACAATCTTAGTCTCTGTCCCTTGTGGTCTGACTTGACATTGGCATTTCAGAATTACATATGGTAGCTACACAACAATTTGGATTTATAAGAATATTTTCTCATAGTAGTAACAAAGTTAAACATTTTGGGTCAAAAGTTAGCGTGTTTTGTACTTTCCTTTATATCCTGCTGGGGAGGCACCTGATGTTAATTTTCCTGCTTAGTAGTAATAAATGTAGTTACATGGTTAAAAGTAGTGGCCTCTTCTGAAGAGGTCCTTTTGCCTCACATGTTTAGTTTCCATTGATGAACTCTGTCAGTATCACTGAACTGATGGTTTTGAATCCTCATGTCTTTGACAGAACTAATTCCCCATCCTGTGAACCACTCACGTTTCCCCCCAGCTTCCTAAATAGTACATGTTTATCCCAGTAAACATTGGTTGAGTTTCTTCTGCATTGCATGCCTGCTTAAATTAAGGAACTGAGTTGGTTGTGTGCTGGGAACAGCCACGCTGAGCTCTGCCCCCTTTTTGTGGTTAATGGTTCCGTCTGTCTGCTTCTTAGTGTGGATGACTTGGTTCTGAGCATATACCCACCTGTGTGCCACCTCACTGTGCGGATCAGTGTAAGTACCAGCTTTCATTAGTATTTATAGAGCATTTATATCATCACCAAACTTGTGTGCAGATAAAATATCTTCATAGTTCTTGTTTGTATTTGGCTTGATAAATACTAGCTGGACTCTTGTTATAATAGCCATGTGCTTTGATACTTTAATTCTTTTTATTTTTAAAGATTTATTTATTTATTTTATGTATATGAGTACACCATTACTGTCTTCAGACACACCAGAAGAGGGTTACAGATCCCATTACAGATGGTTGTGAGCCACCATGTGGTTGCTGGGAATTGAACTCAGGACCTCTGGAAGAGCAATTAGTGCTCTTAATCACTGAACCATCTCTCTAGCCTCTGATATTTTAATTCTTTTAGAACCACTTGAATAATTGTTTGAAAAAAAGTCCAAACATCTTAGAAAGCAGTGCATTAAGGAGCAATCTTTGAACATTTTTTATTTATCTGGGGAGGAGAGGCATGTATGCCCATGTTTGTGTGCAGGTGAATGTGTGGACACTCAGAGGCTCTGTCACTCTTCCTGATTACCCTGAGACAGTTCACTCACTGAACCTGGAGCTGGTCTGGCAGCAAGCAAGCCCAGCGATCGCCTTGCCTCTGTGCCCACAGCGCTGGAGTAACAGATACACGCATGGTCATACGTCATTTTTTTATGTGTGCTTGGGTTTGAACTCTTGTCCTTATGCTTGCAAACACTCTTAGCCATGAGATCTAATTACACTGAATCAGTACCACAATATATGTTTTGTATGTATAATATACATATGTATTTGTGATTTGATTGTATTCTTGAAATGCTGTAACTTTATAGTTCTGTTTGTTTTTAATGACCTCCAGTTCATCTCACTGATGTAACTGGCAGGGAGGTGATCCTGCCAAGCAACTTACATTTTACAAGATGTATTGGTTTCAATATTTGATAAAATAGATGGTGGAAGATTGATTAATGTGCAGAACTCTTCAGGATGGCAGGTTCTTTGGAACATTAACTTTTTTGGCATTAACTTTTTAAGAACTAAATTCCTGAGAAATAAAATTTTAACAAGATGTTCTATCAGTGATCCCAAATACAGTATCATATGAAGTAATTTATAAATTTGTATGTGCTTATGTGCATTATTTTATATTGTTGCCGTAATCCATCTCCACGCTATCTCTTTGTTGTGGATATGATGGCTGGGTTCAGAGTAGGGTCTGACACGTGCTAAGCACGGCTCTACCTCAGGTCTTGAGATTTCCCGTCTTCCTGTCTTGAGCTTCTTAAAGTTCTAAACAGGGCCGTATGCCATTTCTGCCTCCGAGCCTGAGCTATTATAACTGTTAGGGTCTCCTTTTAAAAAGAAATTCTTCCTGTGTGTAATTCAGGCTGCCTTAAAACTCACCATTCTTCTGCGAGGTTGAGGTTATCCTTGTTCCAAATTAAAAATATTAAAGATGAGCTGGGTGTGGTAGCACACACCTTTAATCCCAGCATCCCAGAGGCAGAGGTAGGTGGATCTCTTAGTTTGAATCTAGCCTGGTCTACAAAGTAAGTTCCAAGACAGCCAGGGCTACATAGAGAAACCTTGTCTCAAAAAACAAACGAAATTAAAACTGTTGAAAACATATAAATGTTATGCCAGTGGTGTTCCTAAGATCTTGTTAAACAGAAAAGAACCTAGTCAGCATTTTAAATTTCATTCATTCCTTCATTCATTCATCCATCTATATATTGATTGATTGATTGTGTATGCATATGTAAGTCACATTGTATGTCATTGTATGTGTAGAGACCTGAGTATAGCTTGTGGGAGTCCTTCCATCATGTGGGTCCCAAGAATCATACTCAGGTTGTCATGACAGCCAGCGTGCTTACCCACTGAGCCATCTCATCAGCCCTTATCAGTCAAGGCTTTTTTTTTTTTTTTTAAACATGAGTGCTGGAAGTTCAAACTCAGGTAGGTCTTCAGGTCTTCATGGTTTTAGAGCACCAAAACATTTCCTCCACCCACTTTAAGGCTCTTTTTAAATGATTCTGTTATCATCATTAATTGTATCTTCAAGTTCTCCTTTCTATTGGTGCCATGGCTCAGAGTGAATGTTATCTCTGTTCCTTTTCTAGTCTGCGAAATTGGTGTCTGTTTTAATAAAGGCTCTTGAAATTACAAAGTAAGTATGAAGACTTCTCCCTGTGTGTTTTGAGACTAAAATCATCTGCCCAGCTATTCTGCCCCATTTCAGATTAGCATGCGGGTATGGGTAGGGGTGTGGAGCAGCCAGTCTGTGAAGGGGAATCCCTCTTACTGTAGTTTCTTCTCTGTGCCTCCTGGGAATGCTTTTCCCTTCACGCCGTGTTAACTTGATTTTTTTTTTTTTCTGTTTTATTCCAGAGCAAGTCACGTGAGCCCCCACCCAGGAGATAGCTGGATTCCTTTACTCATTAATGCCGTTGACCATTGCATGAACAGAATTAAGGCGCTCACTCAGCGTGCAGCTGAACTGTGAGCCTCCAATCCCTACTCTTCTTTCTCCCCTCTCTCTCACACCCACGATCCAGTGTCTGCTTTACCTATTTATTTTTTAAGTTTTTTTAACGTCTGCTTTTAGAAGTGGAGCTTTGACAGGGTGTTTGCTCGATAGAAAGGCAGCCTCTGTCCTTAAGAAGAGATTGTTACCAAGACTCCAGGCTAGGAGAGATTGCAGTTATCCACCAATCATACAGTGTGCTATGCTTCTGTGCTGGACACAAATTTCTATAAACTTGTGCTCTGAGCTGTTTTTTGGAAATCTTTAAGGAAGTTGACTTGTTCTCTAGTTTACTACAGTAAAGCATATTGTTTTATTAAGATTTTAATGATCTCAATAAATTGCTAACCTGCTGTGATTAAATGTGTCATTTAATGTGTCCTCTGAAGTGTCATTTAAAATCTTCTATCATAAGCCAGGCATGTTGGCATATACCTTTAATCAAAGCACTAGGGTGGCAGAGACAGGTAGATTTCTGAGTTCGATGCCAGCCTGGTCTACATAGTATATTCCAGGACAGCCAGAGCTCACAGAAAGACCCTGACTTAAAAAGTGTATTTTAAAACCTAAAATCTCTTTTTAAATTCAGTTTCTAAACTGTGGGCTCCTGTAAAATCAAAAATAAGTTAAATACTTTCTTACTTCAAGATGGAAGAACCAGGGTACAGTCACAATCTGAACAAAGCAAAACCACACTCCATCAGTGCAAGTAAATCCATGTTCTATATCTGGGATTTACTCTAATTTGAGTTCAGGAACTCTAACCCTGCCACAAACTGCCAAGCCTCAGCTGCTCCCATGACACATTCACACCTTCAAAAACAGCACCACTTGAGTAACTTACATCACCAAGTCTGGCTGCCAGCACAAGGCATAACTATGGCTGCCCCTGGAACACAGCTTCTGTGTGTTGACTCTGAGGAAGCTGGTCTCTTCTTAATCGCAGCTAATTCTTCAGCCCCAGCTGACCAGCATCTCTTATCCCAGCAAAGCAAGGGTTTTACTTTAATGGTTCTGTTCTTTTGTTAATCAGATCCAGTTCTTCAGCTCCAGGTGAGCAGACACCACAGACTTCTTCCCAATATGACCCCATGGAGTCTTTACTTCCCTTTGAAAGTTCACAAACTTTCCACTGTCTTCATTGCTTTCAATAATCTTATCTTCCAAGCCCTTACAGAACATCCTACTGAGCCCTCAGCACTCAATGACTTCTAGCCCAAAGTTTCAAAGTCCTTCCATAATCCTCCCCAAATCATCATGGTCTGGTCTGTCACAGCAATAACCCACTCTCCTGGTACTAATTTCTGTCTTAGTGTTTTATTGATGTGCA
The DNA here is from genome assembly GCF_000001635.26 of Mus musculus. Classification (NCBI taxonomy): domain Eukaryota; kingdom Metazoa; phylum Chordata; class Mammalia; order Rodentia; family Muridae; genus Mus; species Mus musculus. The sequence goes on from NC_000068.7 coordinate 121,017,865, forward strand.
GAAACACCATGACCATACCAACTCTTATAAGAGAGAGCATTTAATTGGGGCTTGCTTACAGTTTCAGAGGTTTAGTCCATTAGTCATCATGACAAGGAGCATGGCAGCATTCAGGCAGACATAGGCCCGGAGAAGTAGCTGAGAGTTTTACATCTCAATCTACAGGCTGCAGGAAGAGAGACACTGGGCCTGGCTTGGGCTTTTGAAACTTCAAAGCCCACCCACCAGCAACACACTTCCTCCAACAAGCCACACCTCCCAATCCTTCTCAATCAGTTCCACTAACTAGGGACCAAGAGTTTTCATTTATGAGCCTTTAGGGAATTTCTCAGTCAAACCACCACAGCTCATTTGTTAGCTTTGTCCACTTTATTAAGAAGATTTGTTTTCTTTATACAAACCCATCTTGTCATTGTTTAATATAACATGTATTCTCAAATGTGAACACACTTTTATAAAGCAAAAAAATGCATGAATTTATAATTTAGACAAAAAATTTGATACATTGTTTCCAACTACATTGCTATGAAATTATATGTTGTGTGCATCTAGAACAACAGTTCTCAACCATGGATTTCGAAACCCTTTGATGGTCACATATCATATATCCTGAATATCAGATATTTACATTATGATTCATAACAACAGCAAAATTATAATTATGAAGTAGCAACAAAATAATTTTATGGTTGGGGGTCACCAAAATACGAGGAACTGTACTAATGGACCTCAGCATTAGAAGGCTGAGAACCACTGCTCTAGAAGATCATATGTTGGAAAGCAGGGTAAAGCTGCAGTGGGGTGTGGTGTATGACCTGAATAGAGTCCCCCGAAAACACCAGCACTCATGAAGATCTAGCTATAGATAAGTTTAGTCTATTCTTTCAGGTCCTATGTTAATGTGTTATAATAGCTCTATCCACTCATCTTTGGGTCTTTTACAATAGCCACCAGGGAAAGAATTAATCAATGTAATTTTAGTATTATGTGAAAATTCTATTTTTAGTCAATATTGTTCTATGTCATCAGAAATAGATTTAAATATTAGGTTGTCTTTCATTCCTGTAGGTTAATGGATATGTTAACGAGCAATAAAATGGTATGAAACATCTGAACACCCCAAATCTGAATGTACTCTGAAAAGGTAGTCAGAACATCTCATTATACTTTGAGAAGTTATCTGAGTGTCTTTTCAAAGGCTTGTTTTTATCACTTATGCAGTTTAGTCTAAGACAAATAGTGTTTCTGACTGCCTTAGGTTGGCTTGATACAAATGGATTTTGGAGCCAGGCAGTGGTGGCGCACGCCTTTAATCCCAGTACTTGGGAGGCAGAGGCAGGTGGATCTCTGAGTTCAAGGCCAGTGTGATCTACAGAGTGAGTTCCTGGACCAACAGCACTACATAGAGAAACCCTGTCTCAAAAATACCAACCAACCAACCAACCAAATAACCAAAAAACAAGGAAAAAAAATGGATTTTGGTTTCTGTGAATCTAGCTGATTTTTGGCCACTGGTCTGTTGCTTGGTAGGCAGAATTCCCCTCTGGAGCATGTCTAGTTTTAGACGGTTGAGGGTTGTTTGGGAGTTAAACAGAAACTTCAGGGGCCACCACAAGGACACTTCTGTAGCCGGTCAGGTTCTGGAACATGTCACAATCTACTTCCACAGTGAGCCTTTGGAGCCCCAGATGTGTTGGGGTGAACTGGAACTGAGTATGTAGGCTGCTTCCTGGCCACAGAGAACCCAATCTGAAATAAAGGTAGAGATAGGTGTTAATTCTCCTCTGGATCATTGCTCCACTGATCTCTATGGGTTGATTTTCCTGGCTGGAAGATGTGGGACACAAGGATTTAGAAATCTAAGTACATTGCTGGGAAGCCAGAAGTGATCATAAAGGAGGGGAGACAGGAGCTTCTCTATACAGAGCAGCCGTGTGACTCAAGACAGCACTGGGATTTGGTTTGGCCCTGTTCTTGGTAATAGTACTTACCGGCAGTGTGTTTGGCAAAGGCTATAGTTTTAATGTCTTCCTGGTGAGCACAGTGGGTCCCGTAGGCATGATGAGGGAGTGCTAGTGTGTCAGAAGCTTATGGCTGACCTTCCTGGACTATGGTAGACCTTTCAGTAACTAAGGAAATGTTTGGAATTTTCTTTGAGGAACTTTGCTCCACAATTGGCCTGGAAGATCATAAAGTCTAGGTAAATGCTCATGGGTCCCTCTCTCGTTTTATTGGTGAGAATGGTAAAATTTCACTATGCTGTACCCACTGGTACAATAAATGGACCACCTTCTGGGAATCCCAGTGTTGCCTTGAAACTGTACCCAACCAGGAGTGAAGGAGGCAAAATGCTTGCAACGTCTAATACCACTAACGTCTAATACCTGTGTAAAATACACAGGAACTCCTAGAAGTCGACGAGAATGATGGCAGTAAGGACGGAAGAAAAGCAGCCAAGAAGATGGAAAAGGAATGCTAGCCTAAAGAATGGCAAATCGGAACAGTAAGACATGGCTTTCTGCTAGACATTTTTTTTTCCTGACTGGAAAAAAGAATAGTTGGATATTTGCCAGAGAGGTAGGGAGAGAAACTGTGTCTCAGTGCAGGAGGGATCCTGCTACTAAATCTGGTAAGACCTGGACAAACTAGTTCATAGTCTGTGACCCAGAAATTCCACTCCTCGCAGATAAAATCCCTGGCATCACCAAAGTTTCAACCGCGCTTAGAAGGGGCAGCACAAGGCTGTTGGCTGTGAAACTTTGCGGCATCAGAGTGAGAGGTATTTGTTGCCCATCATAACTGAGCAGTAGGAGGCACACAATGGAGTATTATGGGGCCTAAGAAATGGACTTCACATATACATGAAAAGAAAAAAAAAACAAAAAACAAAGCATCTGTTTAAGTTAACAAAGCAACAATACACATGGTACATTGCTAAAGAGCCACACGTGGACATGGAGGGTGGTGAAGAGATTAGAAAGGAAAGGAATTTAACTAGAATTGTATCTCGTGGTCGTGAATAGGAGAGCTTCCTTGTTAGACTAAGAGCCAGCATGGCCTATCTGTGCGTTCTCTGGTACCAGATCCAACCTCCCTTCTTCACCGCAATACCTAGGCTCTTCTTGGATGATCAGGACAGGTGCGGTGGGGGTTATGTAGGGTCCTCATAGTCTCCCTCATCCTGTCCTCCTGTTGACTTGGTGGTTCCAGAACAAGATAGGCCATTTGGTAGCTTTAATTCAACTTCTGAAGATACCTCCTCTTTATCTCCAGTGATGTGGCGAAAAGATAGATTACGGTTTTTTAGGTCAGTGAGTCCAAACTAGTTGAGATCTTTCAGTGGGATAAGAAGTTTACAGTCTCACCCTGGTGGTGGTGGTGGTGCATACCTTTAATCTCAGCAAGATCTCTGTGAGTTCAAGGCCAGTCTGGTCTACAGAGTGAGTTCCAGGACAGCCAGGGCTACACAGAGAAACCCTGACTCAAAAAAATCAAAAACAGAAGAAGAGGAAGACGCTTTTTACGGTCTCTTACCCATATCTCTTCTCTCTGTGAATGAGTCCCCTTCCAAAGATGGAGATGATGCAGTTCTGCATGGGGGCCTCTAAGGAGTTGTGCATTCTAACGGAGACAGTGAGGGGCCGATACTGTGCTGCTCTCTTTGGCATCTGTAGGGAGAGGCAACACATAGAAAACTACTGATAGACTCTGGGGAAGGGACAGTCATCGATTTCAAGTGTCTACTCACCCTAAGAGACACACATTCTCTAACAAGGCCACGCCTCCTAATCTTTCCTCAAACTCTTCCACAGTGACAGCCCTGAACCATAGCAGCTAAGAGTGACCGAGTGAGGACTGAGTACCCACCTCGATGATAAGATCCGGTTTACCAATGGCCATATTTTCCTGGGCAAAGCAGCTGAGGCTGGTGTGGGAGTACCTTGCCATTGCCGTGACTCGGAGAAAGCTGTTCTCGGGTGGGGTTTGCTCAAAACAGGAGAAGGACAGGTTGGTGGATAGTCTCATCACTGCAACATTCAATAGGCAAGTCAGTACAAAGCACGGAGTGCATGCATGCAGGAATCAAAACGTAGCTCCACCTACGACACGGGACTTGGGGTCTCACAGAAGACAGAAAGATGCTGCATTCCCTACGGCTACTCTGTGCTTTTCCAGGACCCCTGCCCCGTTACTACCTCTACCAACATTCTTAGCAGACTGACTCACTGGGGATGTAGAAAAGCGCCTGTGAGCTAGATCAGGCCATAAAAATGGTAGGATGACTTGTGTTACATGACCCTCTTCAAAGTAGTGCTTATCTCAAAACTTGCTACATAGCAGTTGCTGAACACAGTCCTGCCCCTTCTCCCATTCTCCTTCCTTTGTCACAGAAAGCGTTAGCTATCAACTGGGACTCTCTCAAGCTCTGGTGCTCATTCCTAACCTGCAGACGTAGACATTTCCCCTGCTGTTACCTTTCCCCAGGGGATGTGCTGTCCCCTTGTCCTCATAGAGTCCTGTGCCTTTTAAAACACATGCCCCATTCTCACCCTGTCCTATGCCTTTTAAAATACATGCCCCAGTCTCACCCACTGCTGTGTAGCCTCAGCCAACTTGTTTAACTTCTCTGTGTCTTGGTTTCCTCTGAGGGCAAATGGGACTAAGAATGGTACTCACCTCATCAAGTTGGGAGAAAAATGAATTAAAGCATATACTGCACTCACCACCATTTCCAGCAAATATTAAGTACTTAGTAAATGTGAGCTATAATCATTCCAGTCAGCTATTTGCCCAGAGGCCATGCTGCCATATATAACCCACCTCTCCCAAAGCTTCAGTTTTTACTTTGATTATTTACAGCATATAAACAGAATCACCTTCAAAATAAGCCAAAGAATCATATGACCCTGTCTCTAGTAGCTGTCTTCTGACTATCCACTTAGCCTTTTCTTTTTCCCATCATGCTTTAGGAAGAACTCCACTTCCTGAGTTGAATTCGTTTAAACCCCAGGGATCCAGCCTGGGCCACTTTCCTAGTCTGTGCTCCTTGGCCAGGACATCTCAGGATCTCTCTGCCAACCTTGTTGTGTGTTCCTGTCCCCTTAGACTCCTTTGTCTCCCTCATGTTTGTTCTTTCCCTAAATCCACAGAGCTGGTGTGGCTAAGGCTCTCTCCTTGCCGTCTCATCTTCTTACATCCGGCCCTCCAGCACTGTAAGTGCTCTGTGCCCTGACTCTTAGTCATTCCCTCTGTGCCGCAATTTCTATGCCTGCTCTCCCACATGGACTGGACCTTGAACTCTGTGTTTAAGTTCTCGGCTGCCTGCTGGCTGTCAGAATACTTGGCTGTCTCATGGGCTTTTAAAAAAACCATGCTATAACGAAGTTCTTCTTCCTCCCAAAACTTGCATCCCCCTCTTCCAGTGGCTCATGCAAACCATAGACAGACATCCACATTCACAAATCCAAATTCTCTCACCTCGGGTTATGTCTTATTTCTGAGTGCTATCAGGCTAGCCTGGCTTTTGTCTCTGGATTTCAACTGTTACTAGTTTTAACCTACTGGTTCTCTATGGCTGCATGTAAGAATCCTTTATAATGCAGTCCCAACCTCACGCCACACCCCAAGCCAGTTAGATCAGATACTGGCAATGAGGCTCAGCATTAGGACTGCAAAGTCTCCTGGGTGCTTCTGTGCACAGCCAAGCTTAAGAACGACTGCTCTGACATGACCTCCTCCATTTCATTTTGTCAAAAGGTCTTTCTTTTAAACATGGGCTTCTGATAACATTGACACACTAATGCAAAGTTTTTACTAGCCCACTGTTACCCAGACAACAAAACTCAGCCCTCCTGAGCATGACGTACAAGACTGTCTAGCTCTCATGCTAATTCACGCTGTGCTTGGGAAAGGCCCAGTGATGGGAAGAACAGAGACCTCATTTGTTGTAGTCCCGTGGATGAGCCCTATCCTTGTTCCTGAAGCTCACCCATGCAGTGGGATTTCGTCAAGAGTTTTGCAAATTCTGATGTTTGTGTCTACTACGGAGTTTTGGACACTGGAGTATAGACCAGGCATAGAGTTTCCCAGGTGACTCCAGTGTATGACCAAGTTTAAGCAGGATTGATGGACTTCGGGGAATCTTAACCCTAAAATACATAGACTTTCTGAAGAGTACCTGTGTGTGACCTCATCTCTGACTAAGTAAACAAGCATCTAAAAGAGAGAAGGGACCCTTGTGCATCTTCCCTCTGTCTGGAATGCTTGGTACATTTTTCTAGCTGGCCCTTCTTCATTCTTCAAAACAGCCTTTTGTGGATCATCTGGGTGCAGACTGCCCAGCCTGGACAAGGGGCTTCCTGTCCTGCACTCTGTCGGTCTCCCCAAATGCTTTCTTACGACAGGGTGGGCTGTGTACTTATCTAATTGCAGTTGGGATTGTGGTCCTCTCAGTGTGTCAGAATGAATGTATAGGTGTTGAGTGACTGTATATGTGAATGTATATGTGTTGAATAGGAGTGAGCACCAAGGGGCTAAAAGCTGTCTCTGGGAACCCATGGGTGGAGCCCAAGAAAGAACCATATGTGTGCAGGGTGTCCGCTGGGGCCAGAGAGAGTTACCCTGGTTGGGTTTGAGCATGAACAACTGCTTCTTGCTCCAGAGACCAGCAGCGAGGACTCCATTGTAGTACAAAGCCTGGGCCCCAATCACCAGGTGCACCTTCTTCTCCTCGTCTGTGGGGTTAATCAAGGTCACTGAGAGCTGACCATCTCCACTCAGAGGGATGGAGCTAGATGCTTCGAAGAACATGTGTAGAGGATCCCAGGGCTCACAACTGGGAGGACACATGCCGTTGTCTTTCCCAAGCTTCAGTCTTTCTTTTTGGACTTTCTCCAGTACCTCCTTTTCTTGAAGAGATCCTGCAGAATAAAAGGGAATAGGGAGCACCCAGTAGGTACAGATTCTTCTGATGAAAGGGCAGGGTTAAAAGGTATTTACCACTTTTGCTTAGATACCAGAATCCTAAAAAGCTTTGCAAATGCTTTGAATTTGCCTTTTGCACAAGGAAAACACATTCTGTGACAGGTCAGTGCTGTCACTGGAGATATTTTTGCAAGAAGTTGACTCTCCGTGTGTGAAGGAACTTGGGAGTCATGGAATATTCTTGAGTGGGGAGATAACAAGGACATTCATTTGTGTCTTAGAACGTTCATCCTTGAAAGTGGAATGGGAAAGGGAACTGTGATGGAGACCAGAGCCAGGGAGTGGCCATCTCATGGGCAAGAGGTAAGGCAGCTGCAGGGTTACCTAGGTTGTGAGAAAGAACACAGAAGACAGAGGCAAGCAGGGACTTCACAGCAGGGTGAAGGGGAAGACTCAGGTTACAAGCATCCTGATTTGAAGTGATAGATAAAAATGCTAATAGAGAGAAACAGTTGGTGACCTTGGGGAAGTCTCTCTCTTGGGGAAGAGAGAGAGAGAGAGAGACTCCCTCAGTCCTGAAAATCTTCTTGAACAAGGCTCGGTATTTAGTGCTTTGTTTCATAATAACAGTTCTCTGCTGGGGGCAATTTTGGCTCCCTAGAGGACATTTGGGAATACATGAAGACATTTTTGGTCATCAGGACTGTCAGGAGTTGGGGACTGACATCTCATGAACAGAAGCCAAGAGAGCCCCACAGTGCACCGTGCAGCTCAGCCTCCGACAGTACAGAAGGGTCTGATCCAAACCAGCAGTCATGTCAGCCAGGCTTGAGAAAGCTACTGTTAGTTGATGGGGAAAAGACTAGGGCTCTTCTGGCCTTCATGTGTAGCCCCATTCCCTTCCTCCCATTTGCTATCTCAGGTGGACAGGCCAGTTCCCATGGTCCCCCAGTACCTGCAGGATACTTGTAGTTCTGAGTGATGTCTTCACAGCGGTCACTGCCCACCACCTTGGTGCTGATGCAGTTGCCCACATCTTTTCTGTTGGAGTTGGTCAACTCCAACTTCCCATCCTCACAGCACTTCCAGACCACACACGAGGCATTTACTGCTGCAAAGAGCTCTGGTACTGCGGGGTCCAGCTGCAGTTCCCCCTCCTTGACTGCTCTGACTGGGACCAGACTGCAGGATCCCAGGACTGAGGGGGAGAAAGGGCAGATGAGCAAAGGAGTCCCTCTTAGACCTCTGCTCTGGCTAGGGCTCATAGCATAAGTCCTTGTCCTGTAATCATTTTTCCTTCTCAGGAATCAAGGTCGGAGGTAGGAAGGAGACAGGATTTCTGAGAAAGTTATCAGAGATGAAACTCACAATGATGCAGTGAAAACACTTTTAGGTCCTGGCCTATACCAGAAACTGGACAGGAAGGACCTCAGAGGAACACAATTAGTGCCCAGTTTTAATACTAATACGCTAGGGACAGGCCATCTTAATTGTTTTCGGTGTCCCAGGCCCTTGACAGTTCTGTTCCAGGACAAGGAGCCACCATTCTTCGGCTGCTTGGAGCTTCCCTCTGTAGGTTTGTGCTTACAATTGAGGCTCCTTTCACCCCCACACAGATAACTCCCCTCCCCACCCCTCCAGCCACGTTAAGATCCTTTGGTCTTCATTGAGATGGTATTTCCTTGCCCATGACTTTAAGTGGGTCTAGTGTTCATACAGTCTCACATGATAACTGACATCTCTGCCTCCTGAGCCTGCTGGCACCATCTGTCCACTGTTACTTCTGCTTCTCCTGTTTTAGAGGGTAAAGACCCACTCTGGACCACACACAGCTCCTAGATCCTTTGCAAGGGACCCCTTCAGCTCTTGCAGCCCTGGTTGGTCCTGGGTCCACCCTTAGGCTTTACCTCCAGCTCCATTAGGAGCCCTTGGGTGCAGAATCTGCCATCCACCATAACCTTGGGACAAATCAGGTCTGTTCATCCAGCATTCTACAGACGTTTGGAAGACCCTAGAAGTAGCAAAGGCAAAACTTCAAGTGGGGGGAAAAAAAGAATATGGAAGAAAAAGAGTCTAGGAATGTGACTTTAGGGAGCTGTTGCCATGGGGATGGAGGACACTGTGTAAAATGAACAGTGACTCTCCTGGAGTGAAAACACCCCACCACTGACCGCTGCCACCTCTTATAAGAGTCCTGAAAGCCTGCTCTTAGCGCAGGGCTCTCCAAGTATGGAGGTTCACATGGAACTTGGCACTTTCTGGTCTAGAACTCTAATTCCTTTAGGCTTCTCACCAGATATGGCCCCTCTGTCCTTCTCCATTCTGGAGTCCCTCCTCATTGTAGTACTCATCCACCAGCAGGCTCCCAACTGTACCTTGGGCTGAATCAAATGTGGTAACGACTCGAGCTGGGATGCCCAGGCACCGTAGCACTGTGAGGAAGAGGCACGGGATATCAGAGGGGGCAGAAAAGCCCCAGGGTGGACAGGGTGTGTCTTAAATGACAGGTGACATTGTAGAAAGAGGAGGATTCTGCACTGAATAGACAAAGGCTGGTAAATGATACACAAATCACACAGCACAGGAATATAGATCAAGAGGGGAGGTTTAGAAACACTGAGGCTTGCTCTTCAGGGGAACAAGTTTGAGAGCAGAGTTTGTAAATGAGCTCAGATTTGCAGAGGGGTGAGAGAAGCAGCAGCTGGTGGGGAAATTGGTGGGGGGAGGCTGTGGAGAGGAGGCTATGCCAGCTTTAAGAGATGTCCCTCCCACATGGAAGGTCAAGGGACAATTTAAGACACAGGCTAGACACTACAGCAGACCAGAGAGTGACCTGTGTGTTGCCTGTCCTGTACCTGTGCAAGCAACAGCAGCAGACACCCACGCCTGGGTCTCATACACGGCTCGTCCTTGGCCAGTGAGCCACTGCCTCAGGATGGGCACGCTGCCCCGACGTTTGTACAACAAGGCACCTTCCTGGGCAGCCTGGGTCTGTGAAATAGGCAGGACACTCTTCTTCTTGAGGGCATGCAACTGTTGGGGCAGATATGGTTGTCAGTGAGAGTCCTGTGGCTGGGCAGCTTGCAGGGGCCAGCAAGGAATGCTTATTGCAGCTAGACAAGTGTGTGACTCAATCTCCAGAGCTTTGTTCAACCAGCATGCTCCAGGCTCCCGCTTATATTCTAACTGCTTTATAACCTCAGCATCAGACCCAGGACTCCTCAGCTAAAGCATCTTCCAGCCCCAGCCATAGGGAGGAGAAAGAGAGTTGGTTCTACTGTCCTCAGCTTCTCCCATCCTGACTCCTTCAGTGTTGTTTGCCCTGGGTCCTAGAGGCCACTTATTTCAAACCTCTTCCTTCTTACAGAATAGCCTTGATCCCACACCCTGCCTTTCAGAGAGAGACGGAGTGCTATGAAAGGAAATAGGGACTGTATTATTTCTCTGAAAGGGTTTTGTGGACATGGTATGCTGGCTAGTTTTATGTTAATTTGACATACGCTAGAGCCATCTGAGAGAAGGGAACCCCATTGGTGAAAATGACTTCTATAGGGCATGTTCTAAATCACTGACTGATTGATAGGGGAGGGCCAGCCTATTGTGGGTGGAGCCATCTCTGGGTTGTTGGTTCTGGGTTCTTTAAAAAAGCAATGACCAAGCCATGAGGAGCAAGCCACTAAGTAGTACCCTTCCATGGCCTCTGCATCTGCTCCTGCCTCCAGGTTCCTTCCCTCTTGAGTTTCTGCCTTAGTTGCCTTCAATGGATGGTGACTCTGGATTTGTAAGTTAAATAAACTGTTTCCTCCCCAACTTGTTTTTAGTCATAATAATTTCATAATAGTAATATTGACCCAAACTAAGACACATGGAAAAACCAAGCTATCTTCAAGATTTGCATATTCTTAGGAACATTTAGAAATAAAACAAGACCATTGGATTACCATAGCAAGCACTGAGAAGGAGAGGGCACATCTCCCCTCCTAGGGATTTAAGCCTGCAGGTCAGGGCTGGGAGGATGAGAGCACTGAGGATAGCCAGGTCAGTTTCTTCCTTCCCTGGCTTTTGTCTGAGAGGAACCCCCGATCCCTTTTTTTTGCCTTTCCTTTCTCTCCCATCAGGTTGTGCTCTGGAGACCTTCTTGCGCACCCCAGGAAAGGGGACCTATTCGTGCTCTGAGGGCTTCCAGAGCCGTGAAGGTGGACCCCTCAGATGAGTGCTCATGTCCCATCTCCTCTCCCTCTGCTTCCCCAGTCTGGTGCTCACCAAGGCGCCCACAACTCGGGCCACGTGTGCAGGCTGGTTCCAGTCTTTCACTTGCTTGTCCATACTCAGTAACTTCAGGCTGAGGTCCATGACGTCTTTCTCAAACTGTAAGAACAGCGCAGGATAAGATGAAGAAGGGTTTCTAGGTCAGGCAGCATCTCACAGAATTTGTTATCTTGTCCCTCTCTCAAGCCTGGGTCTTATATCTTCCTCACCTGTCTCAATACCCACCATAGATGTTCTGACTCTTATCTCTTCTTACCACACCACCTGGCTGTGGATCCAATGCCCACTGCTTTGTTCTGTGGGCTGATTTTCCTGATAGGCTGTGATCTCATGAAGATTGGTATTGGGCTGTTTGTTTGTTTGTTTGTTTATTGAGACAGGGTCTTACTGTGTAGACCAGGACGGCTTTGAACTCGAAGAGATCTGCCTGCCAGTGCCTCCCAAATGCTTGGATTTAAGGCATGTGCCACTATCAGTGCCATGTCATTTCAATTCATTTACTTTGATTCATTCCTACTTAGTGAATATCTAATGGCACTGAGCCAGGTATGAAAGGCTGCAGATAGCTCCCACTCTACAGGAGTCCCTAGTTGGGATGTGTATGGCCCTTCAGGTAACACATCATAGCAACATAGCTCAGACTCTAGGCATTTATCCTAGATGGCACGATGGAACAGCTCCTCCATCTTTAGGCATTGGGAGAATTTTCCAGAAGGTAGGAAGACTGCAGAGATAGTTTTCCAAGGGGAAAGAGAAGGAAGCTAGTCCAAGCAGCAGCTGCGGAGAGTATAGTAATGTGGTCCAAAAGGAACAGAGGCACCTCAGGTTGACAAGGGCTCTTGAACCTGCAAGCTTTGGCCTGAGTATTGAAGGTTATGTGTGCCTCTTCTTCCCTAGAGGTCCCTGTTACCTGACCAAAGTCCCAGGGCTCTTCCTGAATGCAGTCAGCTGTGCCCAGGTAGATAAAGCCGTTCTGGTTCAACACATATTCTGTGCGTTCAGCCTCGTTCTGTAGAAATACAGCATCATCTGTCAAGAAGCAAGAGAGGTTGAGGGCCTGAGGGTGCTGGGTCTGCCCTCCATTCTGCTGGCTTCTGCCCTGCTAGCCCAGGTTGGGTTTGGTTTCAGCCCTCTCTTGCAACCCAGGGCCCAATTCAAACTCAGGAGGGTACTTCTCACTGTTCACCCATGACCTGGACCACTCACCCTCTGTTAATCAGTGTGGGGCTAGGAGCAAGCCACTCTTTAAAAAGCCTTGTGATTTCCAGAAGAGGTTTGCAAATGAGAGCCCTACTGGCTCAACTGGAAGCCCTAGGGAGTTTCCCAGTAGCCTGTTAAGTTTTACCTAGATGACCAATTTGTAACAACACAAAAGTGTCTCAGGGGAAAAGTGAAATGAACACAGCTTTTAAACACAGGTTAAACAGAGTAAACAGAGGGGCGCGGCAGGAAAGAGGAGGGGTTCTGGAATTCTGAGCATTGGGCTTCTGTACTGGGAGGTTCTCTGCCTCTGGGTGATCGCAGTCCTTTCCTACTGCCTCATTCGGTTCCCTTATCCAAGCGTTAGGCAGAGCATCACGAAGAGACTGCAGGTCAGAGAACAACTTTGGCTTGTCAGTCCCAGATCTCGTTGGCTTGTTTGGGACCAGGTCTCTGCAGCACTGTGTAAGGTAGGCCAGTTGACCTACAAGCTTCTCGAGAGGCTCCTGTCTCTGCTTCCCAATCTTCCCATAAGCACATTGAGTCCAGTTTTCCCTTGGATTCTAGGGATCTGACCTCAAGTCACCAGGCTTGCACAGCAATTACTTTTACCCACTGAGCCTTCCCGGACTCCTCGATATCTTTTAATGAAACCATTGTTCACTGAGGACGCTGGAAACAGCATAGGGTTCAGCTTTTCTTGTCAGGTTTTCTTTCTCAGCCTTGGTAGCCAGGCAGTCAGTGTGTGTGTGTGTGTGTGTGTGTGTGTGTGTGTGTGTGTGTGTGTGTGTGTTCATGTGTGCACGAGTTCAGGTACTGTGGGGTGGCTCGACTAGTTTCTAGGAACATTAAAGGAAAAGAGTTTCTAGGCTACAGAAACACTAAGCACTTAAGAGCTGCCCAGGCATACAGTATTGTCTCTGCATCCTGTGTACTGGGATTAAAGGCATGTGCTACCATACTCAGCCCATTGGAACCTCTCTCAGTCATCTCTCAGAGGAGCAGAGGCAATGGCTCCCACTGTCCAATCCCTCCATAGCAGGGCTTCTCTAGTTGGGAGTCCTATAAATGGAGCAAGAAGGCAGGAATCCTAGCAGTGGAATCATGAGTGGATTCCTTCAGAACCCAGTGCTGCCCTTGCACTGCCTTGTTGGGACTGTGTTTTGGCTGCCAGGGGCCAGCTTTGAATGTAGACTCTGGTCACCTGGGATGTACTAAAGCCTCAGCTTTGGGAGAGTGGCCCTGAGATCTTCCTGTCACTATGTGGCAAAATGTGGGACCTCTCTCAGCAGAAGGATCCTGAATCTACAAATGAATAACACGGGGCAAAAGACACCAGGATAGAGGAGTTCCCATCTATTTATTGTTTAACGTGCTGAGACACAAAGGAAGGCCCTGGGCTGAGAACAGGCAGGACTTACCTTAGGAAGTCCTCAACCCTTTAGACAGTTCATCATGTTATGGTGACCCCCAACCATAAAATTATTTTTGTGGCTACTTCATAACTGTAATGTTGCTACTGTTAGGAACTGTAATGTAAATGTCTGTGGTTTTCAGAGGTCTGAGATGAACCTTGTGAAAGGGTCGTTTGACACCTTAAGGGGTTGTGAACCACACACAGGCTGGGAACTAAATAAAGTAAGGGGTGGATACTGGAGGTCTCAACCTGGACAACTGAAGTTGTCCATTGGCTTCAGACATCATGGAGGAAAGAGCCTGGGGTTTGGCTCTAGGCATGGAACTGTAGGAACCTGGGGAAGTTATTTTCTTTCCCCATATTTCCTCTGGTGTCCCACTCTGTCTTATAAAGGGGGCCCTTCGGGCTGACAGTGAGATTATTGAAAAGGAAAGGAAGTGTGTGTCTCGTGTCTTGAAGCTACGAAAGCCAGGAGAAAGGTTTCCATTCTCCTAGTCAACCCCTAAGAATCTGCAGGATTAAGATGGGCATGACAGATTTTAAAGGGAAAGAAACTTGAATCTCAAACTAAGAAGGAAGGGACAATGTCCCATGGTAGCCTCATTTGGACAAACCACCTAGGTCTACTAGATGAAGCTCAGCTTTGACCAGAGCTGTACTTCATAGGAGGCCATCTGACCTCAGAGGAGCCACTTCTAGGCCAGCTCAATTACAGGACTTTAGACAGGTCAGTGTGGAGAGGACCCCACAGCATGCCTTAATAACAGAATAAATGAGTGGAGAGAAACAAAACCACAAGATAGGACTCCTTTACCATGACGCTGATGAAGATAAGGACCCTTGTAACACAGACTCCTTTCACATTCTAGAGGAGTTGGGCAATTCAAAATTTTGTGTTCTTTTTCTTTAAAAATGTTTCCTTTCATTAGATAATCTATTGATGCCTCAAAACCCAACTACATCCCAGAGAGAAACTGGGAGAGACAGGAAAGACATAGAGAAACCCCATCCCCTAGACCACCTCATTCCTGTATCTCTTCCTAGTTCTCGTCCTCACTCTGTGTGTGAGTGTGTGTGTGTGTGTGTGTGTGTGTGTGTGTGTGTGTGACTGTGTCTGTGTATCTGTGTGTCTATCTCAGTTTATGTACACATGGGTGCTCTGGTGTCTACCTGGGCATTCAGAGGCCAGAAGAGCAGATCGGATCTCTCGGACCTGGCTTTAAAGGCATTTGTTGGAGACCTGGCTTGCTATTTATGATCTGGGATCCAAGCCTTTGTCTTCACTCTTGACTGCTGAGCTATCTATCTTTCCAGCTCCTCTTTTCTCTATTATTACAGTAAAGGATAGATTTTTTAGTTCATCTCAAAGCATCCAAAATAGTCTGAAGCAGCACCAGCGTTTGTCAGTAAGATAAGTATACACTTGTAACATGAAGTCCCAGGGACACCAAGATGGAACCCTGAGCCTGAGAAGATACTTGCTGGAATTTAATGCTGGTGTTACCCACAGGGCTGCCTGTTGGAGCTGTATCCCAGCTCTGATTCCCTGCATCCCTGTGCATCTCAGACCAGCTTAGGTCCAAACTTACCTCTGTTCCATGGATTAAAGAGCAGTGTGAATTGGCCCAAGGGGTATTGTTTCTTTCCTGAAACCTGAAGCAAGAGTGAGTAGTGGCCAATGACAGCATCCACAGGTGTGGTCACAGAGACGGTCCAGTGTTGGGCATCTCTTTCCTCCACTGCTGCACTCCACCCTTTTTGGTCCCCAAGAGAGGAAATTGGGAAGATGGCTTGGGTCTTATTGATCTTGGAAGGTTGCTCTCCTGAAATGCACAGTAATAAATTGGTTATTTGGACTTCCAGGTCACAGGTCAGAGGTATAAATCAAGGTCTTACAAAAATGGAGGAGGTGCCAACTAGTTTTGGAGGAGAAGAAAAGAGGGCCTCCTATACAGAGAAACATTAGAGGATAATGGGTGAACACAGGCTCTGGGTGCTTATGGATCCGTGTCTATGAAAGGGTCACAGTCTACAAAATGGGTGTAATAATGGTACAACCATCCCTCTGACCCAGGAGTATTGGTTCCAGAACCACCTGCAACACCCAAATCCAAGGTTGTTTATATCTCTTTATATAAAATACCATGGCATTGTATTTTCTTGCATATTAATCTTTTCATTATGTATGAATCCTTATACAGGTGACTGCTACATAAAGTCACTATGTTGTATGTTTTAAGAATTGCTGATGAAAAGAGAAAGGCTGTACTCATTCAGTACAGGGACAACCTTTGCCCCAGTATGTTCCATCATGGTTGGCTGATTCTGAGGAAGCAGACCCCACAGAGCCGGAGAGCCTGTGAAGCAAGTAAATTAGATGTTGCATATGAAGTGCTTAATAGATTATACAGATTTCCGCAATGAGTGCAGACTCTGTGCATAGCCAGAGTCAAAGCCCACGCAGCCTTTTCTACAAAGTGGCAGTCAAATCATAGCTCTTAACAGCGATGCAGCCGGGCACTCCAGAATCATAATGAACAGCATTTCTTACACACATTATCTATTATTATTATTATTATTATTATTATTATTATTATTATTATCCCCTTAAGCAGGACAGCTTAAGGCCCAGCTACTGCTTGGACCATTTGTCCCTTGGTCTTCCGAGAGGATGCTTGGAAGAAATTCCCCCTCCAGAACCCCAAGTCCCCACAGTGGTCTAGGCCTGTCACACATACCCGTTTGTGCAATGAGAGCCACTTTCTTCAGGGCAGACAGAAATGTGTGGGTTGGAGCACGGAAGTTCAGGGTGATAGTGAAGGACTGTCCCCTCCTCAAAGTAAGGTGCTGGGAGCTGATGGCCTTGGTGTAGTGCTCCTCGTTGTTTTCTGCTGCGTGGAAGTCACAGCTCTTGATGCTCAGAGCTGTTGTGGGACAAATTGAAGTCATAGATATGAGGAAGGTGAATAAAAGTCACCTTCCAGGAGTGGGGTTCGAGTTCCAGGCTCCATTTCCTTGTTAGCTGTGCAGCTCATTTGAACTTCAGCTTTCCTCTCTTTAGACTAACTGTCCCTCTTTGAAGAGTTATACGAAATGAGTTACACACATATACACTTCCGTTTCTGTGCTAGCATTTACTTTGCACTAGCATAATGACAAACGTGTATTAAGACCCATTAAACATTAACATTTATTTCTGGCTCTGAATCCAAACAATGAATAAATCTCGAATCTTGCCCACTCCTCATATCCCTCTTTTTTGAGACAGGGCCTCATGTACCCTGGGCTAGTCTTCAACTTTCTGTGTACCTGATGTTGAACTTCTAATATTCCCGAATCCCCCTTCCCAGTGCCTGGGATGGAACACAGGCCTGTGCCTACCAGGTGAGCACTCCACCCCCGAGCTACAGGCTTAGTGCCACATTCAGGGTTTTGAGAGCACAATTAGATAATATTAGAACTGGTTTGAGGCCACTGAGTCAAATCCTCTTGTCATAAAGATGAGATGGGCAAGACTGAGAATAGAATCAACTCACCTGAGATCATGTGTGAGTTTTGATCTAAAGGCTCACCATCTCATGACACTTGAAAGGAGGTGGCTGAGTTGTGAGCCCACCTTCTCTGATGGTTGAGTTGGCTGGGTGGTGGAGGGGTGAGCTGTCACATGATGTGAACCAGGTACACTGGGGTCATTCAGTAACCACAGCATCATGGTGTGAGCTATTCTTCAGAATCCTTTGGACTTTTTTCTATCTGAAGGCTTCTCTCTTTTACCTGAAAGGTGCTTGGTCACCTTCTAATACCTAGAGACATTTCCTCTAAAGTCCCTGCTGACTTCTCCAGGTAGAGCTTGGTCCCATTTTACAAGCATCATCCACTGCTCCCTGCCCGTTGACCCCTCCCCCACCGCCATCCCAGCGAGCGAGCTCATTGAGAGGCTGTGTGTACTTCATGTCTGCATTCTCTGCCCAGCACTATGCTGAACACAATTGATTTCCCAGTCGATGTTTGCTCCCTCAATGACAGACCATGAACGTGGAATCAGCCCTAAGAAGAATTTCTCAGATGCACTCGGGGCTCAGGCTGCACTGTGCTGGCCCTCACAGCGGAGGTGCCCAGAGTTTCTAAGTCCTCTCAATGGGTTTGTCTTACTGCTTTGCCTGTCTCTGTCCACTGTACTTGTGTTAACCAGCTCCCACCATCCCTTCCCTCCTATTAAGCTTTGAGGATGCGAGCCTCACGATTTCCCAGGCATCTTTAGTTTCTTTCTATTGCTGTGTTAAAACACCATGTCCAAAAGCAACTTGGTAAAGAAAGGGTTTATTTTATCTTATGTAGTCCATCATTCAGGGAAATTGGGGCAGGAACCCGGAGGCAGGAACTGAAGCAGAAGCCTCGAAGGAACAGAGGAGCTCTACTTACTGACTTACTCAGCCTGCCTTCTTATATACTACCCAGGACCACCTGCCTAGGACGGCACAACCCACAGTAGGCTGGGTCCTCGCACATCAATCGACAATAGAGAAAATGAACCACATGCTGGCCCACTGGCCAAGCCACAGGGGATTTTTTTTTTTTCTCAATTGAGATTTTCTCTTCCAAAATGATTCTGGCCTGTATTGAGTTGACATAAAAAGGAGCCAGCACCTCAGGTGTAACTCATTTGTATCATAGCCTAGAGAGTTGTAGCCATTTGCATTATGTTGATCCTGGGCTATGAATACAAATGCATGATAATTATTCATAAGTGCAATTAAAATTGCCATGCAACTGCCTACCCCACACTCACACCACCACCATTTCTCTTCCCACTCCTCACATCTTACATACCCTACTGTCACCTCCATGACCAACTTATTTCCTTGAATAAAAACATGTCACCCAGCAGCCAAGAACTGGGTTAGCTTACCTTGCCCCATGGCTGCAGGCTACTGGAATCCACAGCCCAGGAAGTGCTGACCTCACACTGTCGCTTCTGTGTTCTCTCTCTAGATCTATCTCCACACTGGCGAAGATGGTGGACTTCTGTTGGTTTAAAGCCTCTGAAAAGCCAATTCCCCTCACTCCTCCTGTGAGCCTGCTGGCAGGTGTCTTGGCTCCTGCTCCCTCCCTGCTGCTATCTCCTAGGCCAGCTGCTGGGAGTGACCCTTTCCTCTCTCATGATGCCGCTTAGGCAGGAGGCCTAGGCAGGCCTCTGTCTGTCAGGCTAGATCAATAACTCCTGAGAAGACTTGCTGGCTGGAAAAAGTTCCTCAAAGCCTGACTCTTCAGTGACTTCAAGAACCCTTCACAGATGTTTTCTGGACAACTCTAGATGCTGCTGTATAAACAGTGGGTCCGAACCCAACTCTGAACCTCCTGCCTCAAGTAAAATATGAGCAGCTGCTTACCATATGCATGTCAGGAAACCATCTGTTTGAACGAGATAAGGAAATAGAGACTGTTGAAAAAGAAAATACAGAGGCCAGGGCCCACGCTCTTTGGAGATGACCTGCTCTGGGACAGCCAACCAGAGACAGTTTAGAATTGTTTGGGGCTCTGCTCTAGTCCTTCTGCTTCCTCCTTGGTTCTTAAGGATGAAGGCACAGGAAAGGGTCTCCTGTCTGGCCCTCCCGGACTTTCTGGCTCTTTGCCTGGGCTTGCCAATGTATGTCCAGGGGAACATTCGGGGCAGCTGGTATGTGAGGTGCCCGTGGAAGGACACAGAACAGGCCACATGAGTGAGCACTGTTTCCTGTGGACAGGGAAGCTCGGGTGGCTTGCTTTGCTGTTCACCCTTTTAAAACTTTTAACTATAACCTCCTTGAAGAATAATGACAAAAAAAGAAGAGAGAAAGGAAGGAAGGAAGGAAGGAAGGAAGGAAGGAAGGAAGGAAGGAAGGAAGGAAGGAAGGAAGGAAGCCCTACTGCCTCCTAACCTCCAGATAAGACATTTTCCCTAAGAACTGAAGAATCAGATTTTTCATTATTTGATTTTTTTTTTACCTGGAAAACACACATCTAAACATGATGAGAAAAGGTGACTAGGACCTGGCCAGTACCAGCATCCTGAAGCCAGTATAGTAGTTTTCACACCTGTAATTACTGACTGTTGGAAATGTAATTAAAGCCTTAACTTACAGTACTTAACAATGAGAGGTGGAATATCAGAAATAAACCCGAGGAATGTGGAAGGGCTGTGAGGAAAAGGACTGGAGGGCAGAAGGAAGACATGAAGAGATGAGACTGTAGCTCCGGAGCTTGGATAGGATGCCTCAGTATCATTAAGACACCAAACTTCCCCGGCTGATCTTCAGGTTTATGATCTTTTTTTTTTTTTTTTAATTAGGTATTTTCCTCATTTACATTTCCAATGTTATCCCAAAAGTCCCCCATACCCTGCCCCCTCACTCCCCTCCCCACCTACTCCCACTTTTTGGCCCTGGCGTTCCCCTGTACTGGGGCATATAAAGTTTGCAAGTCCAATGGGCCTCTCTTTCCAGTGATGGCCGACTAGGCCATCTTTTGATACATATGCAGCTAGAGACACGAGCTCTGGGGGTACTGGTTAGTTCATAATGTTGTTCCACCTATAGGGTTGCAGTTCCCTTTAGCTCCTTGGGTACTTTCTCTAGCTCCTCCATTGGGGGATCTGTGTTCCATCCAATAGCTGACTGTGAGCATCCACTTCTGTGTTTGCTAGACCCCGGCCTAGTCTCACCAGGTTCATGATCTTAAGGCTCCAGCAAACCCATCAAAACGATTGTCCTTTGAAACCAGGTAGACTGATTTTAAGTTTTAAAAAGAAACATAAAAAGCAGAAATAACATGTGATCAGGGATCCTAGATAATAAAATGAGGTGTGGGATCAGATGGAGATGAACAGAGGGTCAGGAAATTGAACAGAGGTGTGTAGCAATGAGGGATGGAGAACTGGGGGTAGCAACCAGAAAGTCCCAGATGCCAGGAAAACAAGAGTCTCCCAGGACCCCATGGGGATGACATTAGCTGAAGTACCCCACAATGGGGAAGGAGAACCTGTTGAGACCATATCCAGAGATTAGGAATGGTTGAGGGATGGGGCCACCCAACTATCTCCAAAATTTTAACCCAGAATTGCTCCTGTCTAAAGGAAATACAGGAACAAAGAGTGGAGCAGAGACTGAAGGAAAGGCCATCCAGAGTCTGCCCCACCTGGGATCCATCCCACATGCACATACCAAACCCAGACACTTTTGTGGATGCCAAGAAGTGCTTGCTGACAGGAGTCTGATATAGCTGTCTCTTGAGAGGCTCTGCCAGATCCTGACCAATACAGATGTGGATGCTTGCAGCCAACCATCAGACTGAACACAGGAACCCCAATGGAGGAGTTAGGAGAATGACTGAAGGAGCTGAATGGGTCTTATCTGGCATCAATGAGAGGAGAGGCCCTTGGTCCTGTGAAGGCTTGATGCTCCAGTGTAGAGGAATGCTAGGGCGGTGAGGTGGGAGTGGGTGGGTGAGTGGGGGAGCACCCTCATAGAAGCAGAGTAAGGGGGATGGGATAAGGGGTTTGTAGAGAAGAAACTGGAAAAAGGGATAACATTTGAAATGTAAATAAATAAAATATCCTATTTATAAATAAATAAATAAAAAACATGATGATCCTGATAACTTAGAAACATCTGTATTAAATGTACTAAACATTGTACTTTGAATCAGTGAAGGAAGAAAAGATTCATTAGTAAGTGGTCTGGAGACATTAACTTACCATGAAGTTAACTTCCTATTAGACCACATACAATCCAGATGGATCCAAACTGTAAGGGTAGGGGCTGGAGAGATGACTCTGTCACTTAGAGTACTCAGCTGCTCTTCTGGAGAACTCAGGTTCAACTCCCAACACTCAGGTGGTTTACAACTGGCTATAAATCCAGTCCCAGGGGATTCTATGCCCTCTACTGGCCTCTGCAGGTACCAGGCACACATAGCACACACACACACACACACACAGAGGCAAAATACCCATATACATAAAATAACAATTAAAAATTTATTCTTTTTAAATGGTCATTTGTGTATGTCTCTGTGCCTGTTTTCTTGAGTGCATGTATGTATAACACATGCATGCAAGAGCCCGAGATAATCAGAAGAGGGCTTGGATGCCCCGGAATTGGTTATAAATTATAAGCCACCATGTGGGTACTAGGAACTGAGCCTAGATCTTCTGTAAGAGCAATAAGTATACTTAATCTCTGAGCCATCTCTTTGACCAAATTAGAGTTAATTCTTTTTTTATTTTAACTATTATTTATTATTATACATAAGTACACCACTGTAGCTGACTTCAGATGCACCAGTAGAGGGTGTCAGATCTCATTACAGGTGGTTGTGAGTCAACATGTGGTTGCTGGGATTTGAACTCAGGACCTTTGGAAGAGCAGTCAGTGCTCCTACCCGCTGAGCCATCTCGCCAGCCTGAGTTAATTCTTTTGATTCAGCTGCTTTAACTAGGCAAAATGAAGTTTATACAAGTATACTCAATACAATGATACTTAAAACAGCAAACAATTGAATATAACCTAAATATCCACAAATAAGATATTGTCAGATAAACAGTGATGCACAAATTTAGTAGAACAAAGGTAAACAGAAGGGAACCACTGTCTGTAAACAGATATGGAACATTTTTCAAGCAATATTATTAATTTTAAAAAGTGAGACATGGGACAATGAACAGTGTAAGCTGCTTCTGTATAAAGGATGGATATATGTGGGGAGGATATGTGTGTGTGTTCTGAATAAAGGAATATATGTGGGGAGGATATGAGTATGTTCTGTATAAAGGAATATATGTGGGGAGGGTATGTGTGAGTTCTGTATAAGGATATATGTGGGGAGGATATGAGTATGTTCTGTATAAAGGAATATATGTGGGGAGGCTATGTGTGAGTTCTGTATAAGGATATATATGGGGAGGATATGTGTGACTTTGCTTGTATTTACCCAGAGCATTTCTGGAAAGTTCCTGCATTTGGACAAGGACATTCAGTGCCCAGCAGTAGGCTTTCTTCATCTGTACCCTTGTACCATGAGCATGTATTTATACGTTAATTTTAAATTATCAAAACTTGCAAGGAAAAGGAAGGTCTTACTAGACAGCCACATTCACCATAAAGACCTCCTACCTGAGCAGACAATAGGCAGAGTTGTGGGCTTGTTCCATTTTGTGGGGTTTCTTTTATGTTTCAAACCATTTAGCAAAGACAATCTGCTGTAGTGGAATTCCCATGAGACCCTCACAATATCTCGTCTCTGGAAGTTTCCACGGGAGGGGGCACTTTTAGAAGAGCCTGGAATAAGGCAGATGCCACTGTGGCTTGGTGTAGCCAGATATGGTGGAATATGTGAAGGGGAAGAAGGGGTGACCCCAAATGTCCATTCTGCTTCCTGTGACACTCATACCTTCCCACTCCCTGGCGCTCTGCAGGAAATCAGTCCCCCAACTGGTGTGTCCCAAAAGATGGGTTTGTTTATTCAACCATGAGGGTGCAACGTTTTGACTACGCTTATGCACCAGAAACTATATTAGATTCTCATAAATTAGATCAGTGTTTTTCTGAGCTTAGGAGCCTGTGTTCCAGCAGGGGGAGACAGACACTTCTAGGTGCCTGAAAGAGCTTGTCAGTCAGTCTGCCCTTGAGATAGGTGTGGAGTGGATGGATTAGGTGATTAGTTAGGATGGATTTCCTCATGAGTAGGCCCTAGCTAGCTGGTCGTGGTGGGAGGAGGTGGAATAGCTCATGCAGAGCTGCTAACACAGAAAGCAGGTGGAAGTCCAGGATGCACGTGGGTTTGGTATTTATCCTCAGAGCAGTGGGAGACCATCAAACCACACTCAAAGCAAGCATCATCAAGTCATATTTGCATTTTAAAATGCCATACGCTGGCTAAAATAAAGAAAATAGTCTAGAGGGCTGAGAGAGGGGAAGTTGACCAATAAGAGACATCTAGTAATGGTTCTGGTGAAAGATAACAAGGACTTCCTTAGGGAATGTTGAAGGGATATGTGAACAGATGTGAAAAGAAAGGTAACTGACAAGTTGTATTAACAGGAATAGAAAGGGCAAAGATTTCTTTCAGCATGACCTTCAGGCTCATGTAAGCTATGCCGGTACTAGCTTTACAAAGCACTTCGGCTTCATCATCTCCTATTATCTCAACCTCAGTTTGTAAGCCAAATAAGGGATCAGTATCTCAATGTTGTCGGTATAGGGAATACATACCTATGAATGAATGAATTTACAAAGACATCAATTAATACACTACCTAGTTTCAGATTTTTTTTTTCCAGACAGGGTTTCTCTGTGTATCTCTGGCTGTCCTGGAACTCACTCTGTAGACCAGGCTGCCCTCGAACTCAGAAATCCACTTGCCTCTACCTTCCAAGTGCTGGGATTAAAGGGATTAAACTACTGCCTGGCCTAGTTTCAGAATTTAAGACAGATAGTAATAACTGACATGACATGATAGAAGAACATGCCAACAGTGAAGGAGTGGAAGTGCCCCAAGACGGAGGCATGGGTGAGGTTAAGTAAGGTACAGCATAACCTGCTGTCCACACACTGTCCACATGTCTCTGCAGCCACTCACATGCTGTCCACATGCAGTCCACACGACATTCATATGCCACCCACATACCACCCACATGCTATCCATATGCTGTCCACACACTGTCCTTGTGGTGTCCATGTGCCACCCACATGCTGTCCTTATGGTGTCCACATGCTGCCCACATGACATTCACATGCTATCCACATGCCACCCACATGCTGTCTGTATGACATACACATGCCACTCACATGCTGCCCACAGGCTGGGTGTTGAGGCTTCCCCAGCATCTCAAAAACCTAGATTCAAACTGAGCTCAAATTTCTCTCATTGTGGAACACATTCACTTGCACCCAGTCCACCATGGAAAAGATTCTCTAGTCCATCTTTTTTGAAAAGTTTCTTATAGATTTCTGCTTCTGGAATAAGCAGACTAGCTTGTTATAATCCGTTCTGTTGAGAACCAGCAAAGTTACATAAAAGGTTGAAGTCGTCATGGGAGCAAGGATTGGCTGGGTCAAGATCTTTGGAGGAGCGTGCATAGAAATGATCTTGATCCCAGCTCCTGCCTTTCCATGGACATTTGCTGATTTATAGTTGGCAGGTAAATGTGTGGGAATCTGAGATCATCTGGCAGCCTCACAAAAATGGAGTTCTAGGCTCTCCAAGGGTGAAGGGTCCCAGTAAATACTTCACAATTTTGATTGGGGCCAAAAAGGGACTCCAGGAGAAAACAGTAAATAGGAGACAGAAAGCAATTTTATTTTATAATTTAAAAAATTATTTTATTTTAATAAATTAATTTCACAATGCGTGTGCAGTGCCCATGGAGGTCAGAGGAGGGCATCAGATCTGGAGTTAGTTGTGAGCTGGTAGTTAGTTGTGAGCTGCCGTATGGGTGCTGGGAACTGAACCCAGGTCCTCTGCAAGAACAGCCAATGCTCTTAACCACTGAGGCATCTCAGGTCCAGAAACCAGTTTTAAATCAGCCCCAATTACAATGCTTTACCCCCATTTGAACTGGCAGAGAGAATATTCTCTAGAGTAAATTAGCATCATCCAGAGCCTGAAGTTGAACACAGATCTCTCTCTCTCTCTCTCTCTCTCTCTCTCTCTCTCTCTCTCTCTCTCTCTCTCTCTCTCTCTCTCACACACACACACACACACACACATGCCCACAGATTCACTCATGTTCTCAGACTTAACAGTCCCTAGACACCTTGGCTAGTCCAGGCTCCTGGCCTGCCTCCCTTCAGGAAGCTCCTTGCTCTCATATGGTTAAAGAAAGCCAAGCCTCATCCTAGAGGAAGCAGGGGAACTCTGGGTTCTGATAACAACAGTTTGAAATCAAGTTATTCTTGTTATGCTTAGGGAAAAGCAGCCAGTCCCAAGCTGGATACTAGAAAATGAAGCCTCAGAGGTAGGTGTAGAGGTGTTACATATTGCATGTGAGTGCTCACCTGATGAAGAAAGGCTGGGAAATGGTTTAATTAAGCCAAAGATCAGAGAGCAGCAGAGCCTAGGCAACAAGGTTTAGCTGTTGCCACTGCCTGCCCTTCCCACACAGCCAGTCTCAGACTCTCTTGCTATAAATATGGTGAGAAAAAACAAGGGCTTCTACTACTTCCTTGGACTCTGTTAAAAATCTCCTTGGTAGTTGTGCTGGCTGGTTTTGTGTGTCAACTTGACACAAGCTGGAGTTATCACAGAGAAAGGAGCTTCAGGTGAGGAAATTCCTCCATGAGATCCAGCTGTAAGGCATTTTCTCAATTAGTGATTAAGAGGGGAGGGCCCATTGTGGATGGTGCTATACTTGGGCTGGTAGTCTTGGATTCTATAAGAAAGCAAACTGAGCAAGCCAGGGGAAGCAAGCCAGTAAGCAGCACTCTTCCATGACCTCTGCATCAGCTCCTGCTTTCTGCCCTGTATATGTTCCAGTCCTGACTTCCTTTGGTGATGAACAGCAATGTGAATGTGTAAGTTGAATAAACCCTTTCCTCCCCAACTTGCTCCTTGGTCATGATGTTTGTGCAGGAATAGAAGCCCTGACGAAGACAGTAGGTGAGAGGGCTCAGTGGGTAAAGGCACTTGCTGCCAAGTCTGATGACCTGAGTCATGTGGTAGAAGTTGTCAAGTTGTTCTCTGACTGCATGCTACGACATTCATGTGGCCATACATGCATGTTCACACACATGCATGTGTGCTCACGGAACACTCACTAAAAATAAATGTAAAAACGTTAAAATAAAAAAAATTAAAAGTCTTTAAAAATCTCCCACCTATTCCACATTCTTCAAATGCCTGTGCTTGAGCCCCTTGTGCACCCGCTCTGGTCCTTCGTGTATATACTCGGTGCCCGCTGCCTCAGGGCCTTCGTGTATGTACTCGGTGCCCGCTGCCTCAGGGCCTTCGTGTATATACTTGGTGCCCGCTGCCTCGGGGCCTTCGTGTATGTACTCGGTGCCCGCTGCCTCGGGGCCTTCGTGTATATACTCGGTGCCCACTGCCTCAGGGCCTTCGTGTATGTACTCAGTGCCCGCTGCCTCAGGGCCTTCGTGTATATACTCGGTGCCCGCTGCCTCAGGGCCTTGTGCCTGAAAGAAGAAACTCAGCCACTATTTGTTGAGGGAGCTGATGAATGTGGAGTTGACAACAGGACTCATGGACAAGCTTGAGAATGTGGCAGCTGAAGACTCCCAAGTACTTCAGAGTTCACTGACTCTCAGGTGTGCCACTCCACGGTGTTTTCCTTAAATGCTTTCTTATTCTTGTCATGTGGTAATTATAGGGTAAAGTAATTGTAGGTTACTTCCAGCTGTGCTGCCAGCTCCTGGTTCTCAGATACAGGACAATCGGCTTACAAGGTAATTCCCACCACACCCCTTCTCTGATTGAGATTAACGACATTGACCCTTTTTGTTTATGTGTAATGGAAGTCGTTAACTTCTATTTAATGACTGAACACTTACTAGGACCTCTGCCTCAGTCACAGTAGCCAGTGCCTGGAGGGCAGCATCCATCATGCCTTTCATTGGCAGTGGCCCGGGTAAACAGGTGCAAAGTTGCTCTGTGTGTAGCACCCTGAGAGGGCAGGGTTTGAGCGACCTTCAGTGTACGCTGAGACCAGAGGCTAGTTCATTCCCACCAAATATCTACCTCATTACATCATTCAGTTGGCTTTTACCTCCCGACTGCCAGCCAATGGCAGACCTGTAAGGACACAGTGAATTGGATGGAGACCCTGGGACTGAGAGTACTGAGCAATAATGTCAATGCTATACGGGAAGTATAGTTAAGGGAAGACCTGAGGGAGAGATCTGCCAGGATTTTATTTTACTCTCTTTTTGCCAAGAAACTGAGGCAGGACATGGGTATAAGAAACCTTGGGGATCTTTGCCCTTTGCCTACGTTGTGATGGGCACCTGCCAGGATGTCTATTTTCCCTGTTCCCTCTAGAATGAGGGCTCAGCATGCCAGGGCTTTTGCTTGTCTCTTATACTCAGAGTGGTATTGCTATACTCTGGACACTCAGTGAATACTTCTTGAATGAGTGGATGGGCTTAGACCTTGAAACAACAGGGAACTCATTAGCAACTGAAGGGCCATTGGAGCTCTGAAGGGAAAGTGAAGGGTGAGGGCAAGGAAGGGAATGGGGTTTGCCCATGCTGTGACATCGGCGCAGATACAAAGAGATAGAGAGCTGCTAAGCCTGTCTTCCCTTGACCTCTGTGCCAAATCACACTTCTGTAAGGTAGAATCCCTGGGTAGAGTCCCGACAAGTTGTGTAAACTAGCTATCTCTGGCATCTCCCTTGATGTTGATGACAGAGTTTGGTTAGGCCTTCATTTTAAAATCCATACTGCTGCCATATCTCGGAGTTTATTTTAAATGAAATTTTAAAAAATTTTAGATTTATTTATTTTCACTTTATGTGTATGAAAGTCGGGGTTTTTTTTTTTTTTCTGCATGCATGTATGTGCACCATGTATGCTGGTTGGATTCCCCTGAAAATGGGGTTACAGAGGATTGTGAGCCACCTTGTGGGTTCTGGAAAATTGAACCCAAGTCCTTTGCAAAGGACTGTCACATCCTGTCAACCGCTGAGCCATCTCTCCAGCCTCTGTCTCAGAGTTTATAAGCCAATGTCTACATACACGTTCTTGTAGCCCTTGATGTCTTTAAACCTATTGCTCCTCAGATTAGCTTGGATCTGCCTTTGGCCACTCTTGAAGGGGACGGTCTTCAGAGTGATGCTGGCTTTGTGATGGGGTTTGAGGACGCCAATGCTGCAAAGAGAGAGGAGAATGTCAGAAAACCCCTCTCCTTGTCAGTTCCTGGACTCTGTTTTCCAGCGTCCTGTGTCTGGCCTAGGGGCCTGATAATACGAAAGGGAGGAAACATTGAGAGGGAAGACAGAGTGCTCCCAGCACTTACAGAACTCTCTGCTGCTTTCTAAAGAGACCACTTCCTTCCAAGGTCAGCACACAGTCCTCAACCGGCTCTGAGAGCGGGTTTGAGAAGACCACCTGGACTGTGAGCGGCTGATTCACAAAGGCAGCTCCTAGAACCTAAGCAGAGACCCAGAGATTAGTCATCATCTCGAGTTCACTGAATGCTAATGCACATTGCTGGTTTGTAACGTCAGGATAAACCATCCCAAATATGCCACTTTGGCCTAAGGATTATTTTGAGTTGAAGCAGTAAGAAGAAACAGACACAAGAAATGTTCTCAGGCTCCCATACCTAATGGCATACATTGATAAAGGTGCCTCCCTATCCCTTCCTTCTACCAAGAGGGTCAAAGTTCATCACTGAGACATTGGTCCCTGGACTGGTTGGTGTTTGTCAACTGGATAAAAGTTAGCATTGTCTAGGAAGAGGGGGAACATCAATTGAGGAGTTGCCTTCATCATATTGGCCTGTGGGCACGTCTGTGGTGATGTTTTCTTGGTTGATGTGGGAGGGCTTAGTTCACTGTGAGAGGTACCACCCCTAGGCAGGCATTCCTGATTGTAGAAGAAAGGAAGATGAGCAAGCCATGGGGAGCAAACCAGTAAGCAGTATTCCTTCTGGTGATGATTCTATGTGAGTCCCTTGCCTAAATTCCCTCAATGATCAGTATACCCCCCGCCCCCGGGCTGGCCTTGGTCAGTGTTTTGTTACAGCATCAGAGAAGCACACTAGAAGAGTCTCTTATTATTATTAGAAGAGTCTGGAGAGGGCACTGGGGAGTCTACATGACATTTTTCTTTTTTTTTTTTCTTTTTTTTTTTTTTAAAGATTTATTTATTTATTATATGTAAGTACATTGTAGCTGTCTTCAGACACACCAGAAGAGGGAGTCAGATCTCGTTACGGATGGTTGTGAGCCACCATGTGGTTGCTGGGATTTGAACTCTGGACCTTCGGAAGAGCAGTCGGGTGCTCTAACCCACTGAGCCATCTCACCAGCCCTACATGACATTTTTCACTTAGTCCTTACTGACCGTGGGTTTCTCGAATATTTGCCTTCTCACACTTTGCTGCCCCTAGAAACACAAGGCTTTTCCCACCTCTTCTCGCTTCTCTCAACGTGTATTTGCCCCTTTGCTAAGATACTGTTCAAGCCTGCTCAAGACTGTGAGGTGCGTGCCATTGGGGGGTGGGGGTCATGGCCTCACTTGGTGGGAATCCAGGAGATGGGCTAGACCCTAGACGCGGCACTGCAGAGAAAGAGCCCAAAGCCTTCCCACTCAGGTCACAGAGGCCCTGCCATCTATTCTCCTTGACACAACAAGAAGCAGAGGCTCAGGGGGTTGCCCAACTACACATGATTGGAAAATGGCAAATCAAATCTGACCTGACTTGGAGGTGGATTCTTCTCTCCAGAGAGCTACTACCCTCTGAACTCTTTCTGTGTTTGCCCCTGGAAGGCCAACTCAGGAAGATAGCCATGGCTTGAGCTCACAGACCCACACCAAAGGCCTCTAATAGTACGAGGAGATGAAGACCCCTCAATAGGCTGTCCCCTTCCTGGGGGAACCAGAAGAAGCAAAGAAGGGATGTCCTCTTGAGCAGGCCCAGCTGCCTCCCATCCAGAGCTCAGGGCCCCAGGACCACTTTTGTAAGAGACCACCCTTTGCCTACATTAATCATGATGCCCGGGAAAGTCAAGGTGATGATCTTGTTCACCAGGATTTTCTCAGGACTGTTCTTCTCTTCACCCAGGGCACTGATGCGGATTAGCTTGTCCGTCGACAGATACTGGCTGTACTGTGAGTAGAGGATTTTGCAAGGGTAGCTCTTTTCTAGGGAGTGAAGACAAGGAGGGAGAAGTGAGAACAGAGAGAGAGTTGGTTCCAACGGGGGAGCCTACAGACACCAAGCTTTGCTGAAGTAGAAACTAACTTTTTAAAGAGGAAAATGGCAGTTAATAAAGCAATATAGATTACCCAGTCATTCTGAGGTCCTAGACAAACTCCAAAGCACCAATAAGGGCTACTTTCCTTAGGTGTAGAAAAGCAGGTCAGCAGGAAAAAGGAAGGAGGGAGAAAGAAGTAGGAAAGGAAGAGGGAGGGGCTACAGGAGAATTATGCATGCACCTTCTTCAGGGAACAGTGTGATGAATGCTGTGTCCTGCCAGAATGGAACCAGGGGGCTGCCATCATGCAACAGAGACTGGGCACTCAAGTTGAGTTTGAGATCCTTGAACTGAGGTGACATATTGACAGCCAACAGGACAAAGTTTATGTCTTGGCCCATTTTGGGTGAGTCGAGCAGCTCAAACTTCAGAGAGACCTGGAGGACATCACTGGGTTGAAGGGAAGGTGAATCAGGACTCCTGGCACTGTTGTGCCTTGGTGGCACGGAGCTGAAGGGATTGGAGTTTGCTTGGTGAGGCCCTTGAGACCTTGTAGCCTGTAGCTTCTGCAGAGCCTTTAGGAACACCTCTCTCTCTTGAAGGGAACCTAGAAGGATAGGATAAAGTATTAGTATGGGCCAGGCTGACCCAGGAGGTAAGCCTTGCCTGAACATTCTATCCTCAGCACCTCCATCAACAAAATTACACGATGCAAAGTCAACTTGTAAAAATCATTTTCAGGGGGTGGGGGTTGGAAAGATGGCTTAGAAGTTAAAAACACTTGCTGCTCTAAGCAGAGGACCAGAGTTCAGTTCTCAGCACCACATCAGGGTGATCACAACCACCTGTCACTCAGCTCTAAGGGGTTGGACGCTTTCTTTTTGCCTCTAAGGAAACCCCCACATACACGTGCATACACATATGTATATACATACACATAAATAAAAATAAAATAAATCTTTAAAAAGTCACTTGTATTGCTATGTGCTAATAGTGAATTATCAGAATAGAAATTAAGAAAGCACTCTAATTTTTATTAAGAAAAAAACAATACTTAAGAATGAATTTAATCAAAGAAGTAAAAGACCTCTATGAATGAAAATCATAAAATACTGATGAAAGAAACTGAAGATAATACAAAAGGTATTGCATGTACATGGGCTAGAAGAATCAGTATTGCTAATACCCACACTAAGACCCCAGTCAGAGACAATGGTTTTCAACAAGAATCACTCAGAGGCTGTGGGAGTGACCCTAAACAGCACTAAGAGAACCCTAATGTCCTATGCTCATGTGGCTTTTACATTTAATGACATGAAGAATGTGTGAACATCCTTCAAAGGGACCAAGATGGGCACCATCTACCTTATATCTATCTTATCCCTTAATGGGCCATCTTTCTGTCTGATGGGAAGAATGAAATCCTTCATGATGTCGCTTTATCTGATGAAGGACCATGAGATCAGGCAGCCAGTGTTTCATGGGAACTTCATTAAGAGAATAGCGATGGCCCAGGATAGGGTCAGGGAAGGCTCCCCTACTTGTAAGTTGACCTCCACAGCGTGGGGTGCTATTGAGTTTGGAAGGCAGATGCCCCAGGTGGCATCTCAAGCCTCCAGAGGTGAAGACCCTAAATGTAGCCTATGGGTATTCTAACATGCCCAGCAAAGGCTATGCCTTTCCCCCACCAGTAGCCAATGGATGTGCCCTTGAATACTCACAGCTTCCTTCAACATGAGTTATATCTAGCCCATTCCCCCATGACAAATTGGGTCATAGAATTTGTAAAAACCCTGCCTATCCAGAGCCAGTGGAACCTCAATATCAGAGGCCCCGACATCCTCTCCACTCCTGAAGCTGGGGCCAAGGCCACAAAAATAGCTTCTAGTGTCTATTACAACCCAGGCAACCAACATAATGTCTCCACGTACATGAGCAGCCTCCACCACCATCCCAGCACCCACAGAAGATGAGAAGACCCAGTAGACCTTGTCCACTTCCCGGCCTCTTACTCCCATTATCCTTTTGTGGGCCTCCCGTAGGACTGTACCTAGGATCCAAAGAGGCCATGGAGGGCCCTTAAGGGCTGTCTCTGGGCTCTTGAACTCTGAGAAACACTTCCCAGCTTCCAAGGCTAGCTCAGCCCATGGTGCTGAGTCCTTCCCACAGAGGTCACTCCTGCCAGATCCCAGTTTCTCAGTCTGGTGGATTTGTTCTCCACCTCATGGACTCATCGAACCAGTCATGTGTCTCTCCCAGGGGCCCTGCCAGACCATACCCTCTTCATTCCCCTGCTATGTGGCCCCGGAAGGCCACTATCTCAGTCAGGCTCTGGCCTCAGTCACACTTCCCCTGCTACCCTTGTCCTTTCTTGTTCCTTCCTGGGCCTCCAGCTTTGGGAGTTGTACCCTGAGACTCCAGGGGTTGGTGGTGTCAGAAGCAGAGCCACTGTGGCAGGGAGTGCTGCTAATTTCTGGAAATTAGTTCCCCCTTTCCTCTCCTCTACCATTTACAAAGAGCTTCTCCTGGTGAGCAATAGAATGCATATCTGTCCCATCAGGCCCTATGGTCTGAGCACAAGGGCCCCAACGGTGTGTGTGTGATCTGTAACCTGCCACCTGGCCCACCTCTTATGCTTCAGAGCCCCTAGATGATGATGCATCAAGATTCACTGTGGGGCTGGAGAGATGGCTCAGTGGTTAGGAGCACTGACTGCTCTTCCAGAGGTCCTGAGTTCGATCCCCAACCATCCATAATGGAATCTGATGCCCTCTTCTGGTGTGTCTGAAGACAGCTACAGTGTACTCATATAAAACAAATAAATAAATCATTTTTTAAAAAAAAAGATTCACTGTGGTTTGTTCCTGTACTAAGTTCAAAAAGAGAAGATAGTTATTTAAATAGAATTCCCTATTCATTTGATAAAAATCCAGTTAATATATTCATGTAAAATGAGCCCTGTCTATACTTTGTTTGCAACTGTGAAATACTAAAAATGAAGTAAGTGGCCAAAGATGTCCACGTAACTCAAAGTGATCTATATAGTCAATATATTACCTATCAAAATAAAATGGAAAATTTCACTGAATTACAGAAAAAAAAATTGGCATGAACCATAAGGTACTAGGAATAGGTAAAGCTATCTTGAATAAAGATACGAAGTAGTAGCTATTACACTACCTGGCTTCAAAATACATACAGGGGCTGTAACAACGGCTCAGCAGTTAAGACCCTGATTCTGATCTCCATGGCTGGATATCTTTGCTTGACTTCCTAGATGTTAGTCTAGCAGGTAGCTGTCCCAGGAGTACACTTACACCTGACCAACATGGTCTCTTCTTTGGCCTTGTTGGCTTGGATAAGAACCCTAAGAACCCCTGACAGGATTGTCACCTCAGCATCACCCACTGGCCCTGTGGCCCCACGAGTGTGAACACTGATTGACCCTACGTAAGTGTGAGTGCTGGCTGGTGATCTGGCCTGTCTTCTGAGCACTCAAGCAAATAAAATGAATTAGATGATAGGTTAAATAACAGAAATCAACCAATAGAAGGAAGTTTACTAAGTTGACTGCCATCTTCAGTTGGAGGCTGAATTTTGAGGGAAGCTGAGAGAACTCATGTTTGCTCTGTTGGCAGGATGTCTCTCCAGTAAGTATGAACACATTGGAGGAGGTCACTGGCCTGTAGGACATGAGCTAACAATGGTGGACTGGAGAAGTGAGATCGTGGACCTGGGTCTTTCCCTGTCCATGCCCTCTGACTCCCCGGACAATGGTGGGGATGATACCCTAGAACTTGGGCTCTCAGGAAGGCTGCTTGGCTGTACCTTCTTCATACTTGTAGCTCTCGGTGATGTCATCACGCTCATCACTCTGGATGCTCTTGGTGCTGATAAAATTCCCAACAGTAGCTGTGTCCTGGTGAAGTTTCTGCTCCTTCCCGCCATAGACAAGCCAGGACATGCAGTCAGCATTCACCATAGAAAATGCAAAGCGTGTGTCATAGTTTAGATCAATTTCTCCCTCTTTGATGGCTTTGACAGAAGCAGGGCCACAGCAGTAGAGACCTGAAGGAGAACGAGGAGAAAAGCTTTGGTGGGTAGTATGTGGTGTGCCACGCAGAGGCTGGGGCAGGTCTGTGGGAGCCTCACCATTGCTGGTTTCCTGAGGTGTAGCATCAAGCACCTGCCAGCCTCCGTATCCAGGAGGGAGGTCCTTGCGTGCCATCCAACACTCATTCCACACATGGAAATTCCTAGGAAGAAGCCAGGGGAGTCGGTATTAACACAGAGAAGGCACGGGCTACCCTGCTTGTTTCCTTTCTAGACCAAGGATAAGCAAGCAAACTGGCCACAGAAAGACAGACTCACATTGCTTAAGCATCTATTAGGAGCAGTGACAGACCTTACTTCTGTGAGCCT
The DNA here is from genome assembly GCF_000001635.26 of Mus musculus. Classification (NCBI taxonomy): domain Eukaryota; kingdom Metazoa; phylum Chordata; class Mammalia; order Rodentia; family Muridae; genus Mus; species Mus musculus. The sequence goes on from NC_000068.7 coordinate 121,053,009, forward strand.
CTAGATGTCTGTAGAAAAGAGCATTTCTCCTGACTGCATGAACTAAGTAAAGGCTTCCAGTTAACTAAAAACTCCTTTAGGCTCTCTCAAAGGAGGCCTCATGTCCCCTTTCCTCACTCTCTGTCTCACTGTCTCTCTGTCTCTATATGTATATGCCTGTGAGCATGTGTGTGTGTCTCTTTGTGTGTCCCATAGAGGTAGTCCTAGTCTTTGCCATGTCTACAAGTGAGACATCAGGCCTCTGTAGTCAAGCTATCAGAAGAAGGAGGTGATAAAGAGGGACCTCAACCCCAATCCAACAGCTTTGATGATGTGAGGATTCTAAAACCATTATCTGTTGTCTGTTTTGTTCTCAGCCCGGGATAAGAAGCAAGAGAATGGGGAGAGGGGAATAGGCTATGAGCACAGTCCTGTCCTACTTCCTGCTTGTGGTGGTTTTGGCTCAGATCTGTGGTCCAATAAATAGACAGAGAGGTTGGCTCTCACCAGACGGTGTCCTTCTTCATATTCTCCAGAATCCTGCCTGTGTTGTCGTAATACTCATCAATGATCAGGTTCCCATCGGTGTCATGGCCAGAGTCAAAGTTGGTGATCACGCGGGTGGGGATCCCCAGGCACCTCATCACTGCGAAAAGACAGAGAGACCACTGTTGTGGGTTGCCATGGTGCAGTTTGTATGCTAATGTTAATTCTGCTTCCTTAAGAGGGGCTTCCCTGACAAGGAGAGGATCATGTATTCAAGTGATTTCACATGAACCTCCAGCCCCACCTTTCCCTTCCACCACCCAATCACAAGCTCTAAGGAAAGGTAGGGGATGATGGAGGAAAAAGGATGGAGAAAGAGGAGGTGTAAGAAAGATGGAACAGAACCACATGACCTGGAGAAGCTGCAAGTAGCGAGGGTTTCATAGCTGGGGAATAGATTAGTGTAGTGGTAGATCTGCCCAATCTAGGCATATAGCTTGTAAATATAATAATTGGGTTGTGTGTGTGTGTGTGTGTGTGTGTGTGTATGTGTGTGTGTGTTTTCATGGGCTTATTGGTGTTGGAGAATTACTGCAATAGATCACCAGTGTTCTGTCAATCCTGAAACCATGCAGTGGGCTTCCTGCATCTAGTGAAAGCATCCTTTTGGTATCTGCAGGACCATACAGGAAGTGTTTGAGCTGATGGCAATTCCATATCTCTTCCTATTTCCTAAGCTCAAGGGATAACTATGGTAAAGGTTAGATTACTGGCTGATCTGACAAGCTCTACGGGAGCCAAGAGAAGTCTCTGGCAAGTTGTCATATCTGCTGTTTATGCCAGCAGGGTGGGGCAGGCACATCTCTCTGTTGGCAAGACTCAGAGACCTGACTTAGCCTCACTAATGTCCTGTCCTCAAGTCTCCGATTTTCAAACAAACAGCTGGGATTCTGCTTCTTCTTGTCATTAGAATTATTGCTGAGACCAAAGGATTGTCAGGCAAGGGTTCCCGTGGAGGTCCCTTCTATTCTTGGCAGTATTATGTCAGAAACCTCTCCAGAAAAGCATCTCAGATCAAGCAGGAAAAAAAGGATGTCTATGTGATACAGGCTTGGAAAACTGAGTGTACCTGGTATAAAACATCCCTGGAAAGAGGTAGACAGTTGTCCTTATTCCAGAGGGGTGCCTGTTTCCTCGGCTAGCTAACTTCTTTCACTGCTTTCTGCTGCAACTCCATTCTGTGCTTCTTCAATGAGCCCTTGTCCCTGCTCAGCACTAATTACTCTAAGGATGCCTGTCCCCTGATGCCCGGCAGTGTTGACCTGCCCAGCTCAGGACTAACAATACTTGCTTGTACCCAGCAGTGAGGCTACATGCTGCCTGGTTCACCTTCACTATCTTCTAGAGAACTCTGAGTAGTATCTGCTATAATTATTTCCATCCTGGTGACAGAGGCTAAGAACCATGAGCTATCTGGAGCTGAGTCACACAACTAGCAAGACACAGGGCTCTTATTTAAGACGTGGTTTCATCTCTAAGCCCACCCATCAGCAGCATACTCATGGTTCAAGCATCCTACATACATGGTTCAAGGGTCCTACACATCCCACATATCTTCTTAGGTTATTTTACATTTGCTGTATTTCTATATTATGTTTTTAGTCCAGCTTATTGTTTGAAACTTAGCGGGCTTCCAGTATTTTTTCTATGGTAAGTAAAGGTGATGGATATCTTTGCATATCAATTCATTCTTATTCCTTGAGACAGATTCCAAGAGGCAAAATGACTAAGCAAAAAACAGGTATTTGTAAAGTGTGGATATTTCATTTTTAAATAGATTTTAGTTTAGGCCTTTTTTTTTCCTTTTAGAGAATGTCTTATTACATACCTAGGCTGGCCTTGAGTTTACAGCTAGCTATATTCCACTAAGCCCAACACAGCCTTCCTCATTATTTGTGTGTGTGTGTGTGTGTGTGTGTGTGTGGGGTGCTGGCAACCAAATTCCGGGTCTTGCATATGGTAGGCAACTACTTTACCCCTGAGTTCAGGCTGCTTCTTCTGTTCTCAATCCTGAGACAGTGTCATGTTAAGTTACTCAAGCTGACCTCAAACTCCCTCTGTAGCCCTGGCAAGCCTTGAATCTGTGGCCATCCTGCTCCAGCCTCTGAAGAGCCGAGATGACAGATCTGAGCCAGCAATCTTGGCTAGACTCCTTGTTAGTAGTGATATAGGTCTCTCTAGGTTAGGAGAGAGGGTCACACCTGGATGTGACTTGGTTTGGGGAGGAGAGAAACCCAAAAGGAAATATTGAATTCTCCCTTGAGTGGCAGATCTGAACATAGCCAAAAATAAATAAATAAAACTAAAACAAACAAACAAACTAGGGCAAACAGTGGGCAGTCCTGATAGGTGGGTAGAAGGTTAGGGTTACACAGGACACCCTCAGAGAAAAGGTGGTGGAAGAATTGATGCCAATGAAGAAACTCAAGATTGAAGTATGACAAGACTAGAGCACTGTGTGGGCACATATATGCTAAAAGTGTGGTCAGGAAGGCAGATGCCATTCAAGGCAGCAAGAGAGCGCACCAAGGCAGGGCAGCCGGCAGAGAGCAGAAAGCAGTCTCCTCCCTTTTCTGTTCTGACTGATAAATCGAGCCATGGCTACTCAGTGTCTGTGCTGACATCAACTCTCGGTAGCTGTGGCCTGATAGACCTGTTCCTACCCTAACACATGGTTGGTAATGATTTGTTTAGGAGTCTGCCTTCCTAAGGGTAAAGATTATATTACTCATCGTTACCATTGCGAAGCCAGCAACAATACAGGGCAAAGCCTATTGTGCAAGTACTTACTGTATGGATGGATTGGTGGGTGGGTGGATGGATGAGTGGATGGATGGGTGGATGGATGGGTGGATGGCTGGATGGATGGGTGGATGGGTGGGTAGGTGGGTGGATAGGTGGGTGGGTGACTGAATGGATGGATGGATGAGTGGATGTGTGGGTAGGTGGGTGGGTGAGTGAATGGATGGATGAATGGATGATGCCTAATGATTTCTGATGTGAACACACACTGCCATAATGGCTATACCCGGGCACAGTGAAGGGTCTACACTGATACATTCTTGCTTGAACTTATCATGGCCTTTGAAAGGACAGGACTCAAGAAGGGGAGGTGGGCTATTACAGTGAGACAGAATGAAGCCACAGAGGGGCAATAATAATTTTTCCTCTTCTTCCTCCTTTTCCTCTGACTGAGTAAAATACCACATGTTTGTAGAGGCTTACCACACATTCTGTTATCAATTTAGAAAGTGATTCACACTTTCATATTGGATATTTTATTGCTTATAGAATTTAGTTTAGACTCTTTAGGGTTGCCTTAAATTTACAGGTATGTGTCACCAAGTCCAATCTTTACTCTTTGTGGTGCTGGAGACAAACCCAGGACTGTCCTCCTCCTCTTCCTCTTCCTCTTCCTCTTCCTCTTCCTCCTCCTCTTCCTCCTCCTCTTCCTGTTGTCATGCTGGGATTGAGCTCAGGGCTTCATGCACATTAGATAAGTGCCCTGTCACAGAGCTGCGGCCCTGGGCCTTCATTTATGGGTCCAAGTTATGTCCTGTCCTTCTTCTCTTTGCTATGTGACAAGCTTAAGGTATGTGACAAGCTTGAGGCATGTGACAAGCTTGAGGCATGTGACAAGCTTCAGGTATGCCATCCTTAAAGCTGAGGAAAACATAGGATCCTAGAGAGGATTGCGTGAGGAAATGCTTAGTCTGTGCTTGCCCTCATGGCTAATGCCTACAGGAATGATGATGTCCTTGGTTAGACAGCCGTATCGGGAAGGCACTGAAGGGGTCTGCGACAACATGAACTAACCAGTACCCCCAGAGCTCATATCTCTAGCTGCATATGTAGCAGAAGATGGCCTAGTTGGCTATCACTAGGAAGAGAGGCCCCTTGGTATTGCAAACTTTATATGCCCCAATACAGGGGAATGCCAGGGCCAAGAAGCAGGAGTGGGTGGGTAGGGGAGCAGGGTGGAAGGAGGGTATAGGGAACTTTCGGGATAGCATTTGAAATGTATATAAAGAAAATATCTAATAAAAAAGTGAGGTCTCCAAAGAGGCACGAGATTTAAATCAGGAATCCTGGGCAAGGACTTTTCTTCCTGTGGAACTAGGGATCAAATCCAGGGTTTTACCCGTGCTGGGAAGTGTTCTACCACTAAGCTACAGCCCCACCTCCTTTTTTTTTTTGGTTGGGGTAGAGAAGTTGGTTTTGAAGAAGAATCTCACTCTATATCCCAGGCTGACCTTACTTCTCTAGCTATCCTCCTGCCCTCAGCCTCCTGAGTGCTGGGATTATAGATGTGAGCCACCATGTTGGCAAGAAGAGTTGCTAATATAGAATATGAAGCACAAGACGACATAGCTGAAGCTTAGAGAGGTGAAATCACAAGGAGAGAAGCATCAGGGCAGGACTTGGGCTCGTGTTTTCTTAATCCCTTCCTTGCTCTAACTACAAGCTCCACCCTTGCCATGTCTCTGGGCACCCCAGCCACCTGTGATCTCAGTATGCCTTTCTCTTTGAAGTTTCTCTGACTGCTCTGGGTCATGTTAGCCTCCTACATTCACTGTCAACAGAATTCCAATCGCCTACACATTTTAGCAACAGATTAAGCTCTCTGTAATTTACCAACTCTATCTTATCTCCTTGACCAGATTACAAATAACCTCAAATCGAGGCTTCCATCTGATTCTTCGCTTGTGTTTCTTCATTCCTAGCACAGTGCTGTGAACAAAACCCATTCTCATTCGCTGTCTGTTAAATTAATTGCCTTCAGCTGGTGAACAAGGTTGCTTACAGACTCTCAGTTCTGGCGACTCAGGATCTGATGTGACATTCCGGAGACTCTTTCAGTGACAAAGTTGTGGGACCTGAATCTCTTATGAAAGGGAGACCACATGGACATTTATTTATGTGTGCACACACACACATGTCTGTATGCTCAGCAATGGTAATTGGGCAAAAGTGGATAGGGTTTCAGTTAGGAAGGGGCTTCAGAACTCCCGAAGTGTATTCCAGCACACTTCTGAGAGCATCACTTAAAACTTCTCTGCAGCGGTGAAGTGATTACACTTACATGTGATGACCTCTGTCACCTTTTGTCACCTTTTCTTTTCTGTCTGCATGCGCTTACTTTTCCAAAGGTAAAAATATTGCTCCCAACCCCTCCCTCACATAGTCATCTGTCTTTTATAACCACAGTGATTGTACTGCTTTGGCCTTGCAGATAACACTGTCACGAGGTCTTCATCTAACTAGTCTCCTTCTCTGACAATGGGAATGGAAGGAATTCATACGTTTGTCCCACTGCTTTCTTTATTACCATGGAGTCCGTTACCTAACTGCCTTCTAAATATTGAGCGTAAGCGATCCTCCCATGTTTACCTCTTTAGTAACTGAAACTGTAGCATGCTCAGCTCTTCATGGCATCAATTAAATGTAAAGGCATGTAATCCAGTTGTTGTTACTACTTCAGCCTTCTATCCTTGCATTAGGGCCACACCCTACCAGATGACTATTTTTATTTTCTTGTTTACTTGTGTGTGTGTGTTATGTGCCTATATGCATGTAGGTCTGAGTGTACATATGCATGCCTGGACACATGGGTAGAGTCTAGAAAGAGTGTTGGGTGTCCTCCATCACCCTCTGCTTATTTTTTCAAGGCAGGGTCTCTTCCTGAGCCTGGGGATCACATTTCTCAGCCAGGCCAGAAGCTAGCAAGCCCCTGTGACCCTCCTTTCTCAATTTTTGCTCAGATCATGGGTTATAGGCATGTATGGGACACATCCGACTTCTAATGTGGGCACTGGGAGCCACGCTCTGACCTTTGGGGCTACACAGTAGGTACTGTTAACTGCTGCACCATTTCTCCAACTTTCCAAATTATTTTTTTCAAATTTAATAATTTAATTTAAAAAGAATTTAATTTAAATTTTTATGTGTTTTATTGTTTAACTGCATGTATGTATGTGCATAGATGTACCACATCTGTGTCTGGTCCCTAAGGAGGCCAGAAGAATACTTTGGATTCCTTGGAATTGGAGTTAAAGATGATTATGATTTAACACATGGGACTGAGAATCAAACTCTGTAAGAGCATCAAATGCTCTTAAGCCCTGAGCTATCTCTCCAGCCCCCAAATTATTTTTTGATAGGAAGAAGATGGACTATTTCAAACTAAATCATGGCCATTGAGCTCCTTCTGAGATTCAGCAAATACAGGTGAACACTATTTATGGGGAAAGCAAGCATGAACCTAAGGGCATCACCTTCTAAGAGGCTGAAAACAAAGTGTGGGACCCCACATAACATGGATTGTTAGACAGAATGGCAGCCCATGTAAAAGAATAGAGTTGAGCAATAAAAGAGACACCTTCATGGTGAGCACACTCATGTCTGTTCCCTCTGTCCACACAGAAGTCAGTCATCTAGATCAGTACAGACAGACAGAAACTCCGGCTCCTGTGCATGGGGAAAATCAGAAGTCTGCTTGAGAAGTAGCTGCCTCTTCTTGACACAGCTGTAGCTCAGGTAGAGCTTAGCATGCATATAGCTCTAGATTTGATGACAAGTACCAGAAAAGGAACAGCCCTGAGACCAAGATGTTTAATTTGATACTTAATTTCTGATGACAAAGCAAAGTACAAAGTCACAAGATGACCAACAGTACAGTGAAGCCCTCAGGTGAATACAAAAGTTGGGTATTACAGGAGAATGTCTTAGGGCTTTCAACATATTCAGGAACAAATCTATTCTAGATTAAATAAGACAGAAAAGACACAATAACCAGGCCTAATGTGTAGTTCTATATCATATGCTGGCTTGTGCAAACAAATTGTACAGAAAAAGTTGTACTCCTTCTCCTGCCACCTTGTACATACAAAAGGCAAACCACTATGGCCATGTATCAAGGTCAGCACCAGAACTGGTAAACAGTACTGTTCAGTGACACGGTCCCTTAGTGAATGGCATGGCAACGGTGTTCTATCTTTTTGGTCTTCCTTCCCTGAAGACAATCATTTAACTCAATCATGAGAAAACATCAGACATTCCAACAGGCAAATCCTCCAAGCAGCTTCCAGGCTGTAAGGCAGGGAGGATGGACCAAAGTAGCCCCCAGGCGTTCGAGGGATGAGCTCACAGTTCTGGGAAGCAAAGGTGAGGTGCCTAGAGCTTGTGGGGTAGCATAGGACAGAAGAGGGACAGATCTGAAGGGAGTTCTCCCAAGCTTTGCAGTGGAGCCCCTTCAGTGTGGGAACAAAGTTCCAGAAGCCCAGGTGAAGTGACAGAATGGAGGCCTCATGCTACATGCATCCTTTAGGGTCATGAAGAGTCATGACCTACTAGCACAAACTAGAATAGACATAAAGACTGTTTCTAAAACCATCAAAACAAAACTAAAAGGAAGTCTCCAAAGACTCAAATTGATATGCAAAATCCTTATGGTCTATCACAGCAAAAGCCTTTAATGGATTAAAAAAAAATTCAGTTCAACAATTGTCAGAAGCTATCTAGGAAAGTCTATAGCAAGCGAGTGAGTTTTCTGGAGATGGCTCACCATTTACATGGCTGCCATGGGTGTGCTCTGAGATGCAGGGTCCTCACAGGCTTTTTCCCAGGATGGCTGCTTGCTGCTGATATGCATTTCCTGTCACTATTACATAGCCTAATGATTCCTGGGCATAGTCCACGCTACTGGGCATGTTTCCTGAAGAATCAATATGAAGATGTTCTTTCATGTAGTAGTGTTGTGTGGATGAATTGATGATTTTTGTAATTCCTGGTAATGATTTTTATAGAATTCCTAAATTGATACAAGTAATCTCAAGCCTACTATAGAATGAAAGCTGCAAATAGAGCTCTGTAAGCCTTCGTGTGTTATGGGCTAATTGCACTAGGAAAAGAAAGCAGGCTTGGAACAAATTTATGATGGAGGAAAACATTCCTTCTAGGATAGGAATGTTACTATCTGGTAATCAAAGGTCATAAACTGGGAGTGGGCAATTTATCATAGGTTCAAAGACAGAAGATAAACGATGGACTAGTTTATCTATACAAGGCTTCAAAATAATGAGACACAAGGCAGATGATTTGTCTCTTGACAAAACTGTGCTAACTTATGACACAAGAATTATTGTTTTAAACTTATAATGAACTTATGGAGCTAAATGGTGGGCCATCTGCAGATAATGAATGTTTAGTCAGATACTAGTCTAATTTTTAAAGACATGTAAACAATTCTGCTTGTTAAGCCTTAGTAATGCATGACATGAATTACTGCCTTAAACTTACTATGAACTTAAGGAATATAAAACTGCTTTTAAAACCATGTGATCAACTGTCCTGAGAAGGTATAACAACTAAGAACTGTAATAAAGAGTGGTGGAGCCCCTTTCTTTCAGATTCATCCAGCATGTGTATTGTCTGTGTGCCTGATTTTCTTTGTTTCTTTTCTTTTCCTTTCTTTTTCTCTCTGGCTCATAAAGATTTAATGAACTCTGAGTTTCTTGCCCAGCCAGCAAGGGGTTCTTGAGTCAAAGAGAAAAAAAAAAAAACCCAAGTAACTAACTCCCCACCCACCCCCATCCCCAATCAGCAGGAGTTAATTGCCAGAGGCCAACATCTTTTGGTCCCAAAAAGCAAGAAAGAGTTAAATTGCCAGAAGCTATCAGCTTTGACCCTGATCTCTGACACCACCCTCCCTGCTTCCCCCCAGGCACCCTAATGCCAAGCAGGACCTTGGCAAACAACATAATTCAATGACCAGTGTCTGTTCAAAATTACAAAGCAAATAGAAAGATACAGCCTATAACTAGGAAGAGAATGGATCAATAGAGAGAAATCCAGAAACAATAGATGATGGGATTAGCAGCCAAAGGTCTAAAAAAGTAATTTAAAAAGTATGCATATGCTTACGAGAAGACAGAGAAATCATGGACACAATGAAGGGAACCAGAAGTTAGAGGAAAAGGTCATTTCTAAAGATAAAAAATACATGTGACACAAAACCCACATTGAATAAAAATTGTTCATGGATGGGGTCTGGAGACACAGCTCAGTGGTGAAGAACACCTGCTGCTCTTGAAGAGGATCTAGGTTCAGTTTTCAGCACCCACATGGAGGCTTTTCACCATCATAGTTCAGTTTTAAGGAATCTGACACCCTTTTTTGACTTCTGCAGGAACAAGGCATGCCCATGGTACACAAACATACCTACAGGCAAAACACTCATACACATAAAATAAAATAAAATAAAATCTAAAAAAAAATTAAGAAATAATTTCATATTGATAATAATACACTTTTGTATCTCACTTTAGTGAGAACACTTTCCACTACAGTGGTACATATCAAACATATTTAAATGTTTTGTGGGTAGGAACTCAGCGAGAGTTATTGGATAAAAGGAAAAAGGTTTTAAAAAGAGAGGCTGGAAGCAGACCAACCAACTATGACAATACTGTTAAGTAGGGAATGTGACCAATTGCAACCCTAAATACTTAAGAAACAGAGAAAGAAAACAAGGTGGGGGAAGAGTAATAGGGAGGATATGGAATTGAACTTTGGGAGATGGATGGTGAGATCTTTAAACAAGACCCAGCCAAATAACTGGAGCCCAAGATGCAAAGAATAGAACAGTATCCCAGTTATGACAGCTAGTGCTTGTGTAAAGCTATATGCCACACAGCTTTCCAAATCAGTGTCATGTGTTAACTAACAATGCTATGAAGGCACATTCCATACAATTTCTGTGTTCATAAATCAATGGAAAATAACAGTAGGTAAGTGTTCCAGCCAGGGTATTGTGCAAGTCCAGTCTACGATCAAAGAGAGGTCGGGAAGAAATGAAGCACTAAGCCCGTGGATAAGGTTCCTTCTTGGAGATTCAGAATTCCATAAAAAGAATGAGAACAGGGGTTGTTTTGAAATTGGCTCCTGGCATGAACTTTCATGAATAAGTGCTGTTTAGATGAATTAATGATTTTATAAAATTACTGATTTGATTCAAATAATTTTAGGAAGAAAGTTTTAAGAGATGGTTTCAGTTGTTTTGCCAGAAAGATATAATAAAGTTAGGAAAAAGAACAGAAAAGATTGGCTTTGGTTTAAATGTCACAAGGCTTCACTATATTAACACAAGAAAAAGAACAGGATTTTAGTGCATGCTCATATAAAAATAGAAAAGATTATGTGCTCATTTTACCTTCTTACTTAAAAAAAAAACCTTGAAAATTTCTAGAGCTTAGAATCATTTTTTTTTCTATAAGGAATTGAAGTTTTTTAGCTTTTTTACTGTATGGATGCTCCTTTAACTACAACATTTATTTAATACCACAAGAAAATTTAAATTGTGAGGACCTTTCCAGGGCTTAGGGCAACTGTGGCAAGTAAAATAAATAAACAAATAAGGAAAGAAAAAAAAGAATAGAATGTCCCAACTACTCATAGATTAGTAAGTATAGGCTGCATAATAAGGAATGCAGTGAGGTTTTATAAATTGCACTAAGGAGAGAATGAGGCTTGGGACAAATCTGTGATCAAGGAAAAACATTCATTCTAGATCAGATCCAAGGATGAAGCCACAAGTGTGTACTATGATAAAGCAAGGCCACGTGAAACTGTGGCTTTTAACTTATACTGAACTTATAGAATAAAACACTGCTTTGAACTGTCAACCTTCTGTAACTCCCCTTTTGTGTAACATTTTATCTATGAGATAATTTTCTAAGAACTTTTGTCTAAGAAGGTCTAAGAAGGCCAGAGAGAAGGAAGAAAGTATGGCATCTGAGGCTCTGCCCCATTCACCCACCAAATGTATGTGTGTGGCTTGGGGAGCTCTGCCCCACCCACCAAATGTATATATGTCTGTTTGTCTATACATATGTGTGTAGGTGTATGTGTATGTATTTAGGTATGTGTGCACACTTGTGGAGTTGATGACACAGGTGGTCAGGCCCACTCAGTGTGTGTGCGTGCATGTGTGTGTGCGCTCATATGCCTGTGTAAAAAATTTTAATTCTTTTCCTTTCTTTTCTCTCTGGTTCACAAAGAGTTACTGAGTCCAAGCCTCTTGCCTGGCCAGTGAGAGCTCCTTGAGTGAAAGAGAAAGGAAACCAGCACTTATTAAAGCACAAATAGTAAGAAGGTTACAGAGGAAGAAACCATAGCTTATTAAAGCATAAATAATAATATTGTGAGGCCAGGGATTGTCAGTCTTTAGCCTCCATCGATGCTGCATCCGCCCAATGCCATTTCCTTAAAGGCACAGGCAGGCCCCAGCATGAAATGATGATGAGGTACTGTGTGGAGACCACTACACAGTTAAGTTAGAATGTGTCTTAAACAGTGTGGAGCTGGGAGCGGTTCAAACACTGAAAATAGAACACGCTACTGCAAGTATTTTCAAGGTAGAATCCAGTCAATGAAAACCACACAAGTGTAGTTGCTATGGTTGGAGAGTCCTCAGCCCACATCTCTCACATTGGTTCCTGCCTGGTGTTCTCACTGTGGCATCTGAGGCTGAGAGCTTCATTTTATATAGGAAAGGATAAACCCCTCAGACCAGTTGCCTCTTAGTGTCTTTATGCCCGGGACCACTGCTTCCCCACTACCCCAAGCTCATATTGGTATGGAATAAAGCAGGCAAGCCTATTTCCAGGATGCCTGGATTTTCCTCAAGCAACTTTCTTCTTTTTTTTTTTTTAATTCATATAATCATCTACATAATCTTTATTTATATTATCACCTCCATTTGTGATTTATCTTTTTTTTCCATTTTTTATTAGGTATTTAGCTCATTTACATTTCCAATGCTATACCAAAAGTCCCCCATACCCACCCACCCCTACTCCCCTACCCACCCACTCCCCCTTTTTGGCCCTGGTGTTCCCCTGTACTGGGGCATATAAAGTTTGCGTGTCCAATGGGCCTCTCTTTCCAGTGATGGCCTACTAGGCCATCTTTTGATACATATGCAGCTAGAGTCAAGAGCTCCAGGGTACTGGTTAGTTCATAATGTTGTTCCACCTATAGGGTTGCAGATCCCTTTAGCTCCTTGGGTACTTTCTCTAGCTCCTCCATTGGGAGCCCTGTGATCCATCCATTAGCTGACTGTGAGCATCCACTTCTGTGTTTGCTAGGCCCCGGCATAGTCTCACAAGAGACAGCTACATCTGGGTCCTTTTGATAAAATCTTGCTAGTGTATGCAATGGTGTCAGCGTTTGGATGCTGATTATGGGGTGGATCCCTGGATATGGCAGTCTCTACATGGTCCATCCTTTCATCTCAGCTCCAAACTTTGTCTCTGTAACTCCTTCCATGGGTGTTTTATTCCCAATTCTAAGGAGGGGCATAGTGTCCACACTTCAGTCTTCATTCTTCTTGAGTTTTATGTGTTTAGCAAATTGTATCTTATATCTTGGGTATCCTAGGTTTTGGGCTAATATCCACTTATCAGTGAGTACATATTGTGTGAGTTCCTTTGTGAATGTGTTACCTCACTCAGGATGATGCCCTCCAGGTCCATTCATTTGGCTAGGAATTTCATAAATTCATTCTTTTTAATATCAAGCAACTTTCTTAACTCATATCCTACAGTTTACCTTTGTCAAATGTACAATTCATTGGTTTGTGCTATTTGGATGAATTGTGCAACAATTCAAACTATTTAATGCTAGGACATTTTCATTATCACTTCAAAAATAGAGCCTGCTGAAGCTAGGCATAGTGGCATGGATGTAAGACCAGCACTTGGGAGGCTGAGGAAGGAGGAAGAGGATGAGTGTGAGGAATCCCTGAGCTACAGAGTGAGTCCCAAAAGCAACAATAACAGCATAAAACAAAATATGTCTACTCACGAGCAGACATTCCTGGTTACTCTGTGGTCCTCCATCCTAAGCAGCCATGGATGAATGTTCTTTGTCTACATCTGCCTGTTCAAGGTATGTCCTGTGTATGCAACCATAGAGCTATCTGACTTCTGGGGGGCATTTTCAGACAGCAGAACTCCACTGTCTCTGGTCCCTCTGGTCCCCTACTATAGTGCAAGGCATCTAGGCTACTTCTCAGACCCCACTCAAGGTCTCCAGTTTTTTTCTAGAATTGAAGCCATAAAGGAAAGAGCCCAGTGCTCTAGAGCTCCCTGGAAACTGGCCCTGAGCACAGAGGGAGGGTCAGGAATTTCTCTCTAATTACCAAGCAACCACCTACAAATGGATGCCAAAGGAAACTTGCAGGAAAAAAAAAAACCAAACCCATCAATACCTTTGTTAAATACAAAGCCTCCTTTTGTGATTTTTCTACAGGCAATTAAAGTCATTATCTTTGATAGGCAAAAAGACAACAGTGGGGGGGGGCTGTAGAGGGGAGAGGACACTCTTTTGGGTTGTACTGTCCATTAAGTTAGGGCTACAAGCATGCAAAACTAAGATTCTGTCAGGGAGCTACACTCCCAGCTTAAGATTGTACTTTTTAAAAGACCTAACATGATAGAATACACCTTTAATCCCAGCACCTGAGAGGCAGAGACAAGCATGTCTCCTTGAGTTCGAGGCCAGCCTGGTGTACATAGGAAGCCTGTTCCAGGACAGCCTGAGTTACACAGAGACACCCTGTCTCAAGCAAAACAAAAGAATGTATGTCTGACAATTTAAAAGTCACGTGGTCTCAGTAAGCTTCATCTTCGAGACAGCTGAGATGCTATCTATGTCACAGGATCAGAAACAATGAAAGGTGTCCCACGTGAGTAGGAAGCACAGCAGGTGCTAGGCAAATGGCAGCTGCTGGGCAGTGCAGCCTGTGAGTTAGACCGTGGCCTACATTGAAAGCAGACTGGAAGGGGAGATGAGTTTTTTCCACTCCATCTGTCTGGTGCATGGAGAGGATGAAAGAACCATAAAATCATCTAGGGAATCAACCAAGACACCCTTAGCTAATACTGAACACTCACTCTAGCAAGACATTGTTCCTGTGTCAACTCACACAAGTCCTTTCAATAATGCTTGGCAGATAAAGAAAGTGTCACTTTTGGGCAAATGGACAGAGTTGAAAATAAAGTAGCCCCAGAAAGACAAATATTGTATGGTTTCTCTTAGCTTTCTCTTCTTACACATAGAAATTAATACAGATGCCTGAATGTGCATGCACACACACAACACACAACACACAACACACACACACACACACACACACACACACACACACACACACACACACAAACACACACACAACAGGAAAACAGAAGGTTGACCATTGCAGAAGAGGAAAGTGGTGGCAGGAAAACCAGGAGAGGTGAGGAGAGCGAAAATGGTTAAGGACAGACCATATATTGTGCATCAAATATATACAAATACAATTTAAAATGAATAAATAAACAGCAGCAGTCAGTGGAAAGTCGAGATGCAATGGATGAAGCATTCTGGGCCTCTCACATGATAATTTGTATAACTAATTTCTAAAATAACATGAAACCCCTTCTATGGAGAACAAGCCTAAAGCTTCATTTCCTCACCAAATATCTTAGGAGGCTGAGGCACAAGTGGCTTACCTGAAGTTTCTTAGATAGTTGGTAGCAGTGTTAGTATTTATACTCATGATTCATATATATCAACTTCTGTGGTTTCAGTTACCCCCCAGTCAGCCACAGGATGATAGTATTAAATGGAAATTGCAGAAATAAACATTTCTTGGCTTTTAAATCCTGCATTGTTTTGAGCAGCATGATGACCTCTCAGCTGTCCTCCCAACAACACGATTCATCTCTCTGTCCAGAGAGTCCTTGCTGTGTACACCACCTGCCTGCTAGTCACCTGAGCTATCAGATCTCTGCCATGCTACTGCAGTTCTGGGCTCAAGTAGCCCTCATTTTATTTAATAATTGCCCAAAGTTCAAGAGTAATAATGCTGACAAATTTATTATAGGGTAATGTTATAACTATCCTGAGTTACTTCAGTTATTGTTACTGATTTCTTGCTGTGCCTAATTAATAAACTAAACTTTATCATAGGTGTATATGTATGAGAAAACACAGAGTAGATATAAATAGGCTTTGGTACTAGCAGGGTTACAGGCTTGTTTGGAGGGTCTTGGAATGTGCTTTCTATGGATAAAGGGACTGCAGAAAGCCCAAGGAGTCTGTCTCTGGAGTACACATACTTTACTGTTACTCTCCTTTGCTAAGGTTTTAACACAGTACTTGGCACTCTGTTAAAATGCCCATCATCATTATAACAGTTATGGAACAAATAATAATTGCCTAAGACATGAGTTGGCAGCTACATTGGCATAATTACTTTGGCTAAATAAACCCTTATCTTTTACTTTGGTGAGGAACCACAGTGTCTGGGTCTTTTCCATCTTTGTGTCCAAGAATAGCTGGAATACAGTATCTAGCACAGAAGGACTCCACTGTGTGTTGTTGGGTGAGTAGATTAGCCTTGGGGGCTAATATATTTACTGACATATGACAAGGTAACCCTGTAAGGGAAAGCTGGCCAGTCTATAGCTGGAGTGGACACATTTGATTATTGCCAACTCTTTGTTGGCAAGGTCACTGGAAGGCCAAGATCCTCATAGACACTTTAATTGCCCTGCTGTCATTGTGTAACCTCCATCCACTGTTTCCATCTCGTTCATCACTTATTCCAGACAGCCCCTCCCAAACCCAGCTCTCTTCTCTACGCACAAACTCAGTTTTTCCACACTGGAAGTTTTCCCTTTTATCTTACACAAGATCCATTCTGCCCTTCCATTGCGTGTGTGGTGTGTGTGTGGAGCTCATTCTGTCTGTAAGCCAGGCTGGCCTAGAACTCCTTATATAGCCCAGGCTGTACTTGAATAGACAATGATCTCCTCCTGCATCATCCTGAGTGTTGGGATTGGAGATTTGAGTCACCCTGCCCAGTTTTCTGCCCAGGCAGACTTGCATCTGCCTTCTGGGTGATTCATATTCCCACATCACCCTAAACTCATCTTTTGACATCAAAGCTGTTGGATTATTTATGTCTTATCACTGGGCCATCAGAGCATCCATCAAAGCTGTTGGATTATTTATGTCTTATCACTGGGCCATCAGAGCATCCATCAGGATCTGCAGCAGCAGAAGAGGCAGACACTAGCTAAGGGCCGCAGCAGCGGCCTACTCTGATGAGGCTGTCACACTCTGTCAGTGTCAAAAGAGATCCCCTCATGCCCTAGGACTGAGGCCTGGTGCACATTCAGCAGCCTCCCTGGCCGGCACACTCTGTCCCAAGTCTGGTCTGGCATTACGTGGCTGTCACGGGGAATTTCTATGTAAAAGGCCTAAACCTTCAATAAACACCAAGTTACTGCAGCTCTGGATTCCCTTCCTCCTCCTAGCGTCCTGTGAGTGAAAACCTGACATGGTCCCTCTCCCTAGTTAGCAGGAATGATGACTGAGACCAACTCAGGGACATGGGCTTGCATTAACAAGACAATGAGAGTGGGCAGAGTGAGGGTGGGGACCACAAGAAGGAGAGAGGCCTGGGTAAGGCAGGAGGCTCCTCTCGCCACCTCCTGCATGGGACACATTTCCAGATGTCGCTTCTTTTAAAATTCCCTCCCCATCTATTTCTACGTTGCCATCTTGCCACACACAAACCTGTGCCCTTCTGTCTCCCTTCTGCACACTTATTCTTTTAGCTTCTCCTCTGTCGATGTGATCTCCAGTTCCTTGCTAAAAATTCATCTTCCATTTCCCCTTGTCATCGAACTCCCTGTGCTGAGTCAGACTCCTAATTCCTTCCCTTTGAGCTTGGGGCAACTCCAGAGTCTCAGTCATTCTACTTGGGTGGCCTCTTTCCAGCCCTAAGGTCGGATGCTCATCTCCCTCCTGTGTCCATGTATTCATTTAAGCCAGAAACAACATAATTTTGTCTTTGGGCTATGGAATCAATTATCATTTCATCTCATTCCCATTCTTATGGGAATGTTTGTTGGGCTGCATGAGCTCAGAGGGGAGGGTGATGAGTCTTGAAGTGTGTGATTTCTACTTCAGAACCACTGTCTGAAATAAGTCCAAACGGGTGAGCTCAGTGATGAGACATTTTTGCAGGAAACAGCTGCCTTCCAAAAGTCCCTGGTGGGAAACGGGAGACTGAGACAAGAGTGGTTCCGAGGGCTCCTACACAGCTAGCTTCTCTAGTTTCCCCTGGGGCCCGTCTCACCTCCTACCTGTGCACATGACAGCAGCAAAGACCCAGCATTGCCCATAGCGCACTGGTTGGCAGCCTGTGGCATGCCACTGCTTAAGGATGGCCACGCTGCCAGTCCATTCCGCGGGGTTGATGCCGTCCACATAATTCTCACTCCAGTTGCCATTGAGCACTCCGTTGTCATCATTGCTGTTTATCTAAGGAGAAGCCATATAGAGAAGCATTAGAAACAACTAATCCCTCCACAGGATGTGATGTGGGAGTGGTGGTGGTGGTGGTGGTGGTGGTGCTGATAGGAAGGACCGCCAGCCTGAGACACAGAAAAGACCTTTGGCCTTACTTTACCGGGGACTTTCCAGACCTGCTGGAGAGAGTCGAAAGTGGGAGGCAAGCTCTTCTGACTTAAACACGTCTGAATTCATTATCCTATTTCAATTTTCTATAAAGCAGGAGCTTGGCTTTGAACGCTCTAAAAACACATTTGAACCAAGGAAATCTAGAAGCACCGAGATAATTCTCAAACTCAGTGACACTCAGCTTCTGTCCAAAACCATGTAATTTTGTAATTTGCCATTAGTAGAGACAACAGCCCATAACAGCTATCCCAGGGTTTAGTTGAGCTAACTCATTTCCCACAGTCAGCTGTCAGTCCCATTCTCAGAGGGCCCCTGTCTTTTGACTCCTCATTCTCCTGTTGCAGGTATAGCCATGAGAAGGCAGAGGTCCCTTTACACAGCTCCCTTCTTCCCTAGGCACGGCACACCAGGGGCCTCACCATGGCACACACAACTCTGCTGGTGTAGACAGGGCTTCCCCGAAGGGCACAGTCTGTGGATGGGTCAACCTGGAAGTTCAGGCTCTTCTCTAGCAGCTCCAAGCAGATATCTATGATATTCTCTTCAAACTGCAGGGGATAGGGAGAAAGGGGGCGTCACATGCTTGCCGTGTGTGGACAAATAAAGAAATAGACAATCTACACCATTCAGATCCCCAGGGCAGAGTAGAATAAAACCCAATTGCAAGGTAGTTGTCAAACAAAACGGCTATGATCAGCTTCCCAGGAAGGTGCATGGTTTCAAAGCTATGGTAGCATAACCCACTTGGCATATATGTCCTGAGAGCCAAATGTCTCATGACTCATTTTAAGTAACTGTTGCTACCGAGGTTCCCCCCCCCCAATGAATTTGCCTCATTGGAAAGTCTATTTTTGCCTCTTCCCTCTCCATCTCCACATTCCTGAGGGCCCTTAGGTGCTCTTACGAAAGCAGTCCCTTTTCTTCCACACTTAACAACCCAGCTTATTATTGGCAGCCTACTGAAGGGAGAGAACCAAGCTGCCTTGGCTCACACCTCTCGGTTCTGGACTTACCAATCACAGGTGAGTTCTGGAACACTGTACACGCCCCCCATGGGCGTGTCTCCTCTGGTTGTCAAACTCAATTATACAAGGTAGTTGAGGCCTATCTTTCCTGCCTTAGTGTTTGCTCTGTCAGTACAAGATCTCTTTACAACACTCAGCTCCACCTGGCATGGAGCTCGGTACATAGTACCCCACATATCTTTGTCAAATGACTATAATAAACAAATGCACTTACTCTTGTGGAATCCTGGTCAATAAGTACAAATAGGCTTCCATTGCCTACCTTCTTTAGGGAAATCACTTCTCTAGTTTACAATGTTTAAAAGGTCTTATAATTTAAAGAATCAAGGTCAAAACCTCCTTGAGGTGTCCTTCAAGTCCCTTAGATCTGGCTCTGTTGTGAAGCAGTTTCCTCTGAGATTAAAACCTTAAACCTTCCACCGTAAGGCAAAGTTTGTTGTGACACAGACTGTTAAAGGGGAGGTGAAACATTCCATCCTGCAGAGAAGCTCAGAAAGTTAATAACGCAAAGGCTTCAGGAAGTTCCTGAAACTGAAGAGATTCTCTAGGTCCCTCCCTCCCCAAGCCTGTAGAAGCAGTAAGGACTGCTGATACACACTCTCAGACAAGCTGAGTCCTAGAAAGAGACAAATCATTTCTGCCAAACTGCCTAGAAGAGGCTCAAACCAACAAGCCTATCTGGAAAGACACTCTCCAACCTGTCCATCTGCCTGCAGGCCATGCAGTGTGTTTCAGGTTCCCACTCTTGTGAGCTGTCACCCATGCTGGGATGGGATTTTGGTGATACAACTGTATTTGAGTCATTTCTGCTCCTCTAAGTATGTCATCACTCATAAGTGACCCCCAATAAAACTCTTTGGTTTAGTAAGTTAGACTTCGATGATATCTATACTTTAGTCTGTCATGGGTTCCCTACCTGGAATGAGTAGATCTTTGTTCCTATCTCTCCAGCAGTCCTATTATACAACAGGCTCCCTTCTACTTCTCCAGCCTTTGACCTTGACAGACTCCCACCCCTGCCATTTTTGCTCCAGCTAGACCAAATCCCTTGTAATCTTTGCCAAGATGAAGCCCTCTGGCCTTTCCATCCTTGCACATGCCTCCCCTTGTCCTTTGCTTGACTAACTGAGCTCAAGCACAGCATCTTCCCTCCCAGGAAGCGTCTTCAGAATCTCTTGTCAAACGAAGAGATTCCCCTGAGTGTTCCTGGTCCCCAGAACATGCTGTCCCTGTCTCTCAGTCTCACAATCCCACTGTGTGATAAGTAACTGTTCACAAATCCCTCCGTGCTGCCTTTATTTCCACTCTAACACTCACGGTCCAAACCAGTACTGAGCAGATTATTCAGTATTTGCTTGATGAAGAAGAAAAACAGAAAGGGAGAAAGCCAGAGCTCCAAAACCTGCCTCTCATTGATGACAACACCCTTAGATGCCCACACTGAGTGAGGATTTGGGACCAGTTGAGACTGCTACATCTTCCCTTGGCTGCAGCTACCTTGGCTGTGAATGAACCTAACAGTCATGTATTGAGAGTTCTATTTTGGGCAAGACATGGTGAGGAGCCTTTATCCAAGTGATCCAGGGCTCCATGAAGACCTCCATATTGTCCCAGCTGTCACCTCTTCTGAAAGGCCAAAGGCTCCCTCTGCTCCCTCCATACACCCAGAACTGGGGCTCAGCTTAGAGCAGCTTCTTCCCTCCCTGACCTTGGTCTTCCTGGAGCACCTGCTGGGACTAAAGGTCAAACAGGAGGTAAGTGTTTAGACAGACAAGAGTTGTCAAGCTCTGTGATGAGTTCAGCTGTTTTGCATATGAGGTCACGAGACTACATGTAGAAAACAAAGTGAAGCGGACCCAAGCTGGTAGCAAGACTCACAGTGACCTTCATGTTCTAGATGTTCATTTTGTAATATTTCTTCACAGAGGTTTTGTTTTGTTTTTCATTTGTTTGTTTGGTTTTGTTTTCCACACAGGAACTCTGTGGCTTAGGTGATGTACCCAAGGATGGCCTTAAACTTAAGATCCTCATGCGTCTCCATCCTGAGTTCTAGGATTACAGGGGTGCACCACCACACCCTGTTTATGTGGTACTGGGGATCAAACTCAGGGCTTTGTGCATGTCAGGTAAGTACCAAATGAGCCACACCCTCAGCCCCCTGTTTTTCAGAAAGGACTTTTCTATGCATCATAGGCTAGCCTCCAACTAGAAATCCTCCTGCCTCAGCTTCTCAGTCACTGGTAATACAGGCTTCACCATGGTAACCAGGTTTGCAAAGTTTGCTCTCTCGCTCCCTCCCTCCCTCCCTCCCCCCTTCCTCCTTCCTTTCTTTTCCTTCCTTTCTTTCTTCCTTTCTTTCTTTCTCTCTCTCCTTCTTTCTTTCTCTCTTCCTTTTCTTTCTTTCTCTCTTTCTTTCTTTCTTTCTTTCTTTCTTTCTTTCTTTCTTTCTTTCTTTCTTTCTTTCTTTCTTTCTTTCTTTCTTCCTCTCTTGTGTTTTAACAATTATGTATTCCTTATAATGAAAAAGCCTATTGTCAAAACAAATAAGCAAGCAAGCAAGCAAACAAACAAACAAACAGGCATTGGCATGGCATCATTGAAGATTGTTCACCAGCCCTGTTTCTGGTACAGATGTCCAGGCACATACAGACTGCATATGTGTAATACTGTTTGATACTGGGTTCAGCAGCAGTGTTGTCAGGATAAAGTGACAGAGTAAGAGGTGAGACCCCACAGCAAACTCAGTGTAAGGCACAAATGTCAGATGCGATCATTTCCATTATGATTGCGCCCCGCTTCCACCACCCTCTACTGCCCCGTAGCTGCTCCTCCCTTAAATCCTAGTCAAGTAGATGTGACTAGCAAAGAGCCCTCTTTCCTTCCTCTTTTGGCTGCTTCTCTAGCAACCCGAGGTGCTTCTCAAACGTGCTCTTTAGTTAGCACAATCAGTTTGCCCTGTTCTGGATCCCTTTCCCTATGAGTTTGGGACTTATGTGGTCTGAGACTCACCTGCCCATAGTTCCAGGGGCATGGGCGGATCCAACTCTTGCTCCCTTGGTAGATGAAGCCATAATCGTTCACAACATACTCCTGCCTCTGGGGCTCACTCTCCAGATACACTGAATCCGCTGGGAATCAAAGTGAGAAGACACAAAGTAGAAGCCACCTTGTGCATTCCTTTCCAAACAGTCCCATAGAATCTGCTCTCTGGAGAGGGCGACTGGGGCTGTTCTGAGGGAAGCTGGTACAGGAAGGATCCCTGCTGAGGTGGGTTCTGTCCAAGCTTTGGACTAGTGTGGTGAACAGTCGGACATTCATGAATGAAGTCAGAAGTGTCCCTGAACTGTAGGGTGGATCTTCCCAGCCAAACATCCCTGGCCCAGTGATGTGGCAGCTGTTGATCATGATTGTACCTGCTTCCTGCCTCTATCCCAATGTTTGTTCTCTCTAGGGCATGGATACAAGCTCAGGAGAGAAGCCATGCATGAGGTCTCCTGTCACTCAGACAGACCCTATGTTCCCATGTTCACCTCTGAAGCCCAGTCTCGGAGGCCAAAAGTGTGTGTGTGTGTGTGTGTGTGTGTGTGTGTGTGTGTGTGTGTGTGTGTGTGTGTGTGTTTGGTTTTGCTGCTATTGTTGTTGTTTGACAGGGTCTCGTTCTGTAGCCAAGTCTGGTATGAAACTCACTATGTGGTCCTGGCCTCAAGCTACAGATGTGTACAAACTTGCACATATTTAAGCATAAGATAGTTCTATAAGGCTTCACAGAGAACAGTAACAAGGCTTCCACTGAGAAAATGGAGCTAGGAGACTATCTTAGATTATGTAGACTTTCCCCCCCATCTTTCTCTCCCCTCTCTCTCCATCTAAATCTATAATCTATATCTATATCTCCCCTTTATCTTTCTTCCTTCCCCTCCCTCCCCTTTCTTTTCTTTCTTTTTTCTTTTCTCTCTTTTCTTTTTCTCAGTTCCTCTCACTTTTACCACTTGCTTCTTTCCTCAGATATTCAAAATAGCGCACATTTATTACCTTTAAAATGAAAAAGTCCAAATTAACTTAAAAATAGATAATGGCTGGGCGGTGGTGGCGCACACCTTTAATCCCAGCACTTGGGAGGCAGAGGCAGGCGGATTTCTGAGTTCGAGGCCATCCTGGTCTACAAGGTGAGTTCCAGGACAGCCAGGGCTATACAGAGGAACCCTGTCTCAAAAAACCAAAAACCAAAACAAACAAAAAAATAGATAATGAAGGTATAAAGGTAGATGTTAATGGTAGTTAAACATAACAATAGTTTTTTTTTTTTAAGATCTTACTTATTTTGTGTATCAGTGCTATATCTGCATGTACGCCTGCATACCAGAAGAGGGCATCGGATACCAGTATTGATGGTTGTGAGCCACCATGTGGTTGCTGGGAATTGAACTCAGGACCTCTGGAAGAGCAGACAGTGCTCTTAATGACTGAGCCATCTCCTCAGCACCCCCTAATAGTAGTTTACTGTTTAATCCAAACATAATTTTAAAATTCTAAATATGACAATAAACATCAAGATCTCCCCAGCTTAGTTGTTGGAGGTCAGGTACTGAATCCAAGGGATTAAGGAGATTATGGTGGCCAAGGATCAGGGGCTGGAAACCTGGTGGCACTGACAGAGAGATAGAGGTGAAGGAGCCCAAGTGGGTCCCTGCCTCACCTGGGCACCAGGGATTGAAGAGCAGGATAAACTCCCCCAGCTGGTAGGCAGTGACAAAACCCTGGTAGGAGTCGATCCGAATTTTCAGGAGGTATCGGCCCACGGCTGCTATGGGAGGAGCACAGAGGCTCACTTCCAGGGAGTTGGCCCTGTTGGCTTCCAGGGACGCAATCCAGGGGCTTGGGCCACCACTGCCTGTGAAGCTGAATACTGCCCGAGTCCCTTTGGCCAGATCGGGCAAGGGTCCTAGGAGGGAAGAATAATCAAGACTCTTTATGGTGATCTTCCATTCCTCTAAGAGCCTACTCAATGAACATGCACTAGCACAATACACTCCACTTTATACATACATGCATACACCACACACATGCTCTATTTCATACATGCATGCATGCATACCATACATACATACACCACACACGCATATTCCACATACACACTCTACTTTACCGACATGCTCCACTTTATACATATCTCACACACACACTCCAGTCCACTTCAGACATACACACACCACATGGTCCATTTCACACACACATATGCCACACACCCCCACACACACCACATAAATATACAATAGATATCACACATATATACACATACCACACATACACCACACACACATACACACACACAAACACACACACACCACACACACAAACCACATATGCACACATATCTTGTGGGCCAGTTCCTTACCAGTCTCAGCCACAAACATGATACTGTCCATGCCTGGCTGGAAGCCCCGATTCTTAAAGTACAGGGTGATGGAGAAGGCCTGGCCTCGGCGGACAACAAGCCGGTCAACACTGATCTCTTCCGTGTGGTGCCGAACATTATTCTGGGAGCTCTGGAGGTCTGTGAGGGCCACCTCTAGTCCTGTGATGGGGCAGCCTGGGACAGACAAAAATCAGGGTTGTGAAGGCCAGTCCAGTTTTGTTCACACTTATCAGTTATGCAAACTCCAGGAATTAACTTGGCAATTACACTTGAGTTTCCATGTTGGCAGAATAGAGTCTGTAACACTACCTTAATAAATCCAGGTCGGGGATCATATGAGATGCCATGCACACACACACCCCTTTCTTTCCTCTTCCTTTCTTTCTTCCTCCTCTACTTCCTTTACCCTCTATCAACCCCTTCCGTGCACACACCTGTAGGCACATGCCTTTTCTGACTGATTTATTTTGTAGGCCTGCCCAGATTTGATGCTCCCTTCAGCCCAGCCTTCAGATACAGCCTGATGCCCACTTCCTGGGATTCAAGTTACCAGCCTCACTTGTCCTTGAACCTGGGAGCAGGCTTCTGGGTCGCCTGCCCCTAGAACAGCTGCCCCACTTTTAGCAACTTGCTGGTTCTTTACAACCACCAATACCAAGTGTCCAGTGTCCTGATTGTCTTCATACTCAAGATCAGAAAGTCTTCAAGAGCTTCTGCCAAAACAGAGTGAACAAGGTGTTCTCTAGTGTGCCTCTCTCTCTCAGAGGGCAGTATCAGATGGCTTCTTGTTTGACCGTCCTCTTGCCATTATCCCCAGTCACCTGAGTTCCATCAGGCTCACCCATCTCTTCAGCCTGTCACTTCCTATGTGACCACACACTCCCAACCACCCCTTGCAGTTTGCCTGGGTCAGTTGTCCCTTTCCAATGGCCCACTCTCTTCATCTCACCCTTAGTGACTTTAATAAGTTCTGAGCATTTTCCTGCCCCGAGCATCTCTCCCCACCGCTTCCCTTACCATACCAGCCACCTTCCTTCACAGTTCATCACACCATCTCTTTTGCTTTAAAAGTCCTAAGGCACTCTCTCCAGTCCGTCGTACATAGAATATTCATTAGCTGTACATGTGATATTTTATTCTCAATTCTCACCACTTCCAGAACTGGTCCTTTCCTCCAGGCAGCCTGTCTTCATATTCTATTCCTGCTATGGCCTCATTTCAGAACATCCTCTGTCATAGTTAATATGTCAACTTGACACAATCTTAGACACATCTGGGAAGAGGGAATCTTAACTGAGGAACTGCCTCCATCATATTGGCCTGTGGATATGTCTATGGGGTGTTTTCTTGATTGATGATTGAGGTGGAAGGGCCCAGTCCACTAGTAGTGGTACCATCTCTGGGCAGATGGTTCTAGGTGGTATAAGATAGGCAGCTGAGCAAGCCAGGGGAAGCAAGACAGTAAGCAGACTCTTGCATGGCCTCTGCTTCAGTTCCAGCCTCCAGGTTCCTACCTTGGCTTTCCTCAGTGATGGAGTATAATCTGTTAAGTCAAATAAACCCTTTCCTCCCCTAAGCTGCTTTTGGTCAGTGTTTTATCGAAGCAACAGAAAGCAAATAAGAACATCCCTCCACAGCTCAGCCAAATCCTACCTGTCCCAAAGACCTCCCTCCCTCCCTCCCCCATGAAACCTGCCCCAATGGGTCTACCCTTCCTCCCATTTTGTGCACTCTATAGCACCAAACTGAATCACTCTTAATCTTAACTGCTTACGCTGACCAGTTAATGCCTGTGTTATGCTCATATAAGCTCATTTATGTCAATACATTTGTTCTTCTTGAATGCCTGTTCTTCTCAGCATAAGGAACTCAGATATTCTTTGTTTTTTTTTAAAGATTAATTTATTGGTAGTTTATGTGCATTGGTGTTTGGCCTTCAAGTATGTCTGTGTGAGGATACCAGATTCTCTGGAACTAAGGTTACAGACAATTGTGAGCTGTCATGTGAGTGCTGGGAATTGAACCCAGGTCCTTTGGAAGAGAAGCCAGTGCTCTCAATTACCAAGCCATCTTTGTTATTTCTTCTTGTGTCTCCTTCTACAGCCGAGGCCGGCTGCAAACTCTTGATCCTCTTTGCTCAGGCCTTGGAGCTCTGGGATGGCAGGTATGTGCCACCACACCCAGCTCTTAGCTAGTTTTTGTCTGCTTTCCAACATTGGATGTAAGCTGAGGACAGAGATGTATCTGCTTTCTCTTGGCTGTGTGCCGATTAAAAAAACTAATGAACTAAATCATTTGGCAAAGTCTAACACCCTTTCATGTTAAAAAAATATTCAACAAATTAAGGAGGGAGGGAGTCCCTTATTATGATAAATGATATCTATAAAAATCCACAGTTAGTCATATTTAATAGTGAAACACTAAACACTTTCCTGTTAAGATAAAGAACAACTTAAGGATTTGTGTGTTCTTGCCTGCTCTTGTCTTGTTAAAGACAAAGTGTGCTGGAGGTTTCATCCTGGATCATTAGGCAAGGATAAGAGATCAAAGACATTCAGATTAGAAATAAATAAAATCATCTCCATTCACACATGATGTAAGAATAATAATACTCCAAAATTAGAATTCACAGCAACAAGAGACTTCAGGATGCATGCAATAACAATATGCAAATTCAACTGTATTTTTATATACTTACAATGAATAATCTGAGAAAAATGTAAAAGTAATTTCATTTATAGTAGCAAAAATAGTAACACGTTCACAATAGAATGCAAAACTTTTACCACAAATTATCACTTAAGGAAATTCATTTAAATAATGGAAAAATATTCCATGTCCATGGGTTAGAAGATAGTATCACTCAAATGTCAGTATTCTGCTACTGATAGTTGACTCTGGATTCAACACAATACTTATCAAAAACTCAAAAACCCAACTGCCCACCCCATTGATAATACCTACAATGTCAGCCCCTGAACCTAAGTCCCAGGGAGACTCATAAAAGGGAGGGGAGATTGTAAGAGCCAGAGAACCAGGATGCCTGCTGCTAACTGTAGGCGACAGAGAAGGCAGGGGAGGGGAGATATCAATTTCCTTCACGAGTGAGCTCTACAATTGCTTAGCCAAGCCAATTCCAAGTTGTCAGTCCTAAGCACAAGTATATACAAGCAACACTAAATGACTTCAGAAGGTTTTATACATATGTTAATGTGTCTGTGACAATAACAACTAAAGAAGAAGCGATCGCGAGTTTCAGAGGGCTGGTGGCATGGGAGGGGTTGCAGGGGGATAAAAGTCTCAAAAATGTTTAATTGAACATTTTAAGCTCAGCTGCCATTTTGCAGGAATTGACAAGTGGATCATAAAATTATGTGAGAAGAAGAAAGGATTCATAAAAGTCAACACAATCTTTTTCTTTCTTCTTTGAGGGGAAGGCTACCAGAGTATCTTGCTATGTAGCCTGGAACTCATAACAGTCCTCGTGCCTCAGCCTCCAGTGTGTTGGGATTACAGTCATTCACTATGTTTAGCACTAAGACAATCTTAAAACAAAGGGCTTGCACATCTACACTTTAAGTTTTACTATAAAGCTAGTAGTAATCAAGGCAATGTGGGGGCAGCATTAGCACGGACACAGATCAGTGCATATGGGACAACACCAAATTCACTCAGGTGGGGTTTAAAAAAAAATTTATGTAACTACACTGTAGCTGTCTTCAGACACACCAGGAGAGGGCGTCAGATCTTATTACGGATGGTTATGAACCACCATGTGGTTGCTGGGATTTGAACGCAGGACCTTCAGAACAGCAGTCAGTGCTCTTAACCACTAAGCCATCTCTGCAGACCCTCAGGTGGTTTTATATGTGTGTGTTAAACAGTAATAGTATAAGAAGAGGCCATGAAGCCGGGTGTCGTGGCGCACGCCTTTAATCCCAGCACTCAGGAGGCAGAGGCAGGCAGATTTCTGAGTTCGAGGCCAGCCTGGTCTACAAAGTGAGTTCCAGGACAGCCAGAGCTATATGGAGAAACCCTGTCTCAAAAAACAAACAAACAAGAAGAGGCCATGAATGTGAAAGGGATGTGTCAACACTAGATGTAAGGGAAAAAGGACAGAAACCTACCTACTCCGTCCTGACCTTGATTTTTAAAAAGGAATGGACCAGATTAATTGGCGTAACTCAACACCCTTGAGTATAGAAAAATTCTCTTCAAAAAATGGTGTTGGGATAAATGAATATTCACATGTAAAAAATGAAGTGTCAGGGCTGGAGCAATGGCTCTGTAGATAAGAGCACAGGCTGCTCTTGCAGAGGACCCAGGTTCAGTTCTCAGCACCCACAAGACAACTCATAAGTCCCTGTAACTCCAGGTCCAGGGGATCTCATGCCTTCTTCTGACTCCTGTGGGCACCAAGCATGCACATGGTGCACATACAAATATCCAGGGAAACACTAATACATATAAAGTAAAGAAATAAATACTAGAAACGTTAATAAAAAAAGAATGAAGTTCACTGCCCACTTCGCTGATATATATAAAAAAAATAACTCAATGGGTCAAAGATCTGAATGTGAGAGCTAAAACCTATAGAAGAAAACAGCTACATCCTCCTCATCTTGAACTAGGCAATGGCCTCTTAGTCAGGAGAAGCAGAATCAGTGGGGAAACTTGAGTAAGTTGGACTTCATAGAAATCAACAACATTTCTCCTTTAATGTTAAAATAATGTGAAAATATAGTCCACAGAATGTGAGGATGTATTTGTAAATCATATAGCTAATAAGGTATTTGTAACTAGATGGATGGATGGATGGATGGATGGATGGATGGATGGATGGATGGATGGATGGATCCGACAAAACAAAAACAAGGATCCCAAATGGAAAACTGGGTACCTGTATCTAGTGAGATGGCTCACTAGTGAGTAGGTGAAGCACTTATTGCATAAGGCTAACAACCTAATTTTATCCCTGGGACCCATGTGGTAAAAGAAAAGAACCAACTCCTGAAGATTGTCCCATGGCTGCTAAATGCTCATTACGGCCTGTCTCCCCACCCAATGTGGGCACCAGTGTGAATAGATCTTCCTCTAAATGAGATAGGAAAAAGACACTAAGCACATGGAAGGATGCTCAGGTTGTTAGGCAAACATACATGAACTGTTACTTCACACCTGTGAGGATGCTATGGTAAGAAAACAGACACTAGCAAGTGCTGGCAGGATGCAGTACTTTGAGGCACTCATACTTTGCTGGTGGTTTTACAAAATGACACGGCACTTTGGAGCACACTAGCAGTTCCTTAAAATGTTGACCACAGTTACCATGTGATCTAGCTTCTTACAGTACACCACCATACAGTGAACACACACACTCACACCAAACCCACATGCAGATGCTGATAGCAACATTATACAGGGATACCTGAAAAGTTCAAACAACACAAATATCTACCAGCTGATGAATAGAGAATATGGACTTGTGTAAGCTGAGCACATTACAACATGAATGGACCTTAAAAACATTATGGTGTTGAAAGGAATCAGACCTAAGAGGCCACATTTTGTATGATGCCTTTTCTATGAAATGGCTGCAGAATTTGAAAGTAGATTAAGGACCTGAATGCCTCTCTTCTCTTTCTCCTCCCCCCTCCCCCTCCCTCTTCCCCTCCCCCTCCCCCTCCTCCTCTTCCTCCTCCTCCTCCTCCTCCTCCTCCTCCTCCTCCTCCTCCTCCTTCTCTTCCTTCTAAGACAGGTCCTCTCTACATAGCTACACAGTCTTGGCTGTCTTGGAACACATTCTGTAGACCAGGCTGACTTCAAACTCTCAGAGATACTTCTGCCTCTGCCTCCCGAGTGCTGGGATTAAAGGCGTGCACCACCACACCTGGCTCTGGACCGCTTCTTTCTGATATGATGATGTTTTGAGACTAGATGATAATGACATTTTCAGAACTGCATGAGCACACTTAATATTGACATATATAGGCGCATATAGGTTCATGGACATGTTTGCTAATTGAAGAATTCTCTATCTTATGTAAAACCAGTTGCATTTATTTCATGTTTTAGATTTTCTCAGTAATTTATCTGGGTCCTGTCTACTATCTAACCTTTACCACACCTTGTCTTATGTTAAACCCAGCTTTGTGTCTCAAGACAGGATTTCTTTTATTGCCCAACAGCTGCTATCCATTGCTGACTTTCACTCATGTTCAGAAGAACACCCTAACCTTGCCACTAGGAAAAGAACTTGACTTTTTCTGATAATAATGAAGAAAAGAAGGAGGAGGAAGAGAAGGGTGAGGAAGAGAAGGAGAAGAAGGAGAGGAGGAGGAGAAGGAGGAGAAGAAGAAGGAGGAGGAGGAGGAAGAGGAGGAGGAGGAGAAAGAGAAGAAGGAGGAGGAGGAGGAGGAGAAGGAGGAGGAGGAGCAGGAGGAGGAGGAGCAGGAGGAGGAGCAGGAGGAGGAGGAGGAGGAGCAGGAGGAGGAGAAGGAGCAGGAGGAGGAGGAGGAGGAGGAGGAGGAGAAGGAGGAGGAGGAGGAGGAGGAGGAGGAGGAGGAAGAGGCCGGGTGGTGGCGCACGCCTTTGATCCCAGCACTCCGGAGGCAAAGGCAGGCAGATATCTGAGTTCGAGGCCAGCCTGGTCTACAAAGTGAGTTTCAGGACAGCCAGGGTTATAAAGAGAAACCCTGTCTTGAAAAAAAAGAAGAAGAGGAGCAGGAGGAGGAGCAGGAGGAGGAGCAGGAGGAGGAGCAGGAGCAGGAGCAGCTGATCCCTTAGGAGACCAGTTGACTGAGCAAAGAGCACTAACTGGCTCAGGTCTGTGCATGACTAAGGCTACCCATCAGGTAGGGCAACACCTGCCTAACAGGAAGCACTTCAAACACATCCTATTCTCTAGAGACACTACAGGCCAAGTCAACCTCCAACTATGACACATGGATGCTCTGCACCCAAACATTGTGCTTAGCTTTCATTTTCATGACCAAACAATATTCCATTATTTTGAAATACCATATTTTGCTTATCTATGTTCAAATGGTATGTTCACTTTTGATTAGAGTACTTCTTGAAGTAAGGAGAGAAAGAAAGAAATAACAAGAAAGTAACAGGGGGTTAGGAAGAACTTACAAAGTTAGTGATCATAATAACTATCTAGAAAGACATTTCCTCACGAGTACCCAGAAGCACACATAAGAATGCTGACTGTAAAAC
Organism: Mus musculus; assembly: GCF_000001635.26. NCBI lineage: Eukaryota > Metazoa > Chordata > Mammalia > Rodentia > Muridae > Mus > Mus musculus. The sequence continues at coordinate 121,084,731 of NC_000068.7, forward strand.
TGCTTGTCTACCTAAAAAAAATTGGGAATAATCTAAGCATCCATTAAAAGACAACAAGATGAATAGATCATACACTGTAGAATACCATGCAAAATGGAAACTGCTGAGAGGTAGATCTAATGCTACAAGACATGCTATTAGTGAAAAAATAAGTTTATATTTATATAGTATGAGAGTATCTGGATTTGTAACATGTGTTGATCCAACTGATTGCATTCAGCACTTACATAAATGCTAATGTCTCTACCAAAGACTGGAGACAACAATGGTTATTCAAGACGAGGTTGAGGTATTTAGAACTTTACCTGCAATCATTACTTTATTTTACTCTAATCCAGTCCTCATATATTTCCTTTGTAATTGAATTTTTACATTTTACATAAAGTTAACGAAATAGTAAAATATTTATTATATTGTTTATAGTAAATAGAAGTGACCTTGTCACACTTGTAGAGTAAGTTAAAATGCATCCCTTAGAGTTGGCTTCATGTAATCATTTCATCTTCAGAGTGTTCTTCATCTAGACAAGAGAGGATGATGTAAACAGAAAAGGATGATGGGAAAAGAAAAGACAGGAGGATTCAGAGAACTTTAACATGGTCTGAACCCTGACACGGAGGCAGGAAGCACAGAAGAGACTTGGCCAGTGTGAAGAAGTTAGCTAGTGTCACAGGACAGGAATCCTAATGCCTAATGCCCTAATCCCTTGCCTTGCTCATCCACCCTATTGTGGAGGAGGCATGGTAGCATGCAGCAGTGTTTGCCTTCACCCTGCCTCCTGGTTCTCAGGGGACCAATGAATCCTGAGGGCTCTTGGCTTCCTGCCTAGATCAGCTTATTATTGTTCTTATTGTTTATCCAACCTCCTGCCCTTGATGTCTCTGGATCTTCACTGTCCCCATTTTCTACCCACCGTGTGTGGCTTCCCTACCTTGGGCCATGGTGGCTCCTTCTGGCTCCTGGGCTGCTCCCCCACAGACAGCTGGATGGATTGGAGCTTCAGGAAACTGATCCTGGAGTGGCTGCTTCCCCTTCCATGCCGAGGCTCCGAGAGACACTGGAGGTGGGGCCAGCTGCTGCACTGCCACCTCTGACAGGGCAGAGCACAACTGGTTTTCTTACTTGCCCTCTGGTTTTTCTTGGCAGTGTTGCACAGCTGAGAGGAGGTGTGGAGGCTGTGGTTCCATCAGGGCTTTTGTGCTATTGGACTTTCGATAGCTCTCGGGCAGTGGTGCTATGGTCAGGGAGCCAGGAGGAACTGGTGAACAGATGGGGCCTCCACGGGGATGGAGGGAACTGTGTTTCTGCAGGAAAGAGTGTCAGGGTCCTAGTTGTGAGACTATTACTCCCAACCAAAAGAGCCTTGGCCAGCCCTTGCACTTGAGCCCTCTGTTTCTGGAGTTTAAGCACAAACAGAAGCCACTCTGGACTGTCCTTGGTATGACTTTTTTTTTCAGGCAGTGGCACTATTTCAAGTGAGACCTTCCAGGCCCACAGTGAATCTCAAATAAAATTAGCAGAGGTGGGGCTGGAGAGGTAGTCCAGAGGTTATGAGTGTGGGCTATTTTCCCCGAGGATCTGAGCATGAGTCCCGGGATTTTCATGGTGGTGGGGGAGGCTCACACTGTATTAAGTGCCAGTTCCAGGTTATCTGGTGTCCCCCTCTCGCCTCCTGCAGGCACCAGGCATGCATGTGGCACATACATACATACATACATACATATAAAATTAAAACAGTTTTTAAATGAATGAAAAAGACAAGATAAGAATGTAGCTTCCTGATAAAGTAATCCTCCATCAATACCCAAGGCACTCAGAGAGGGGGTCATGGGGGGCTATGTTGTATTAAGGATCAGGTCAGAAAGGGCGAAGATAAAGCAGAATCCTGTGTGAGGAGTGGGCGGGATACCTACCCACTCTGCCTTTCCTGCTGTGACTTACTTCTTCCTGTGTCTCCTGATTTCTAGGTCCTCTGAGGAACGTATCCATAGGGGTCATTTTCTTTCCTGTGTTTTCAATTCTCTGTGGCTAATCAGCTTTTATAATGTACAGACACACAAATACAGTTCTCCAAGGTCATTGGTTTGCTGCTGTGCTGGGGATTGAACCCAGGGCCTCAAGCATGCTGAGTGACCACTCTACGACTGAGGCACACCTGTGGCCAACTCACTTTCTAACACATTTGCACACACATTTGCACACACCCTCAGTACTCAGCTTCCCTCAGCTCACTGGCCCTGGAGCTCCTGCCTTTCCTCCCGGTTCTGACTGCTCAGTGCTCATGTACTGCTTTGCTCTCCCCGCTTCACCTCCTCCCATCTACTTTCTGTCCCCAGTCCCCTGACACATCTCATCTACTCCCTCTGAAGGCCAGGAACCCTTTCCTGCTTTTATCTTGAGGAACCTTCTAGAACTCTGAGCATGCAGACCCTTCTCTCTTCCACTCCTTCCCTCCCGTCCCTCTCTCTTCCCTCCTCTCTCTCTCCCATCATCTCTCCTCTCTTTCATTTCTCTTTTTATTTCCCTGCCACCACCTAGTCTGTCATTTTCTTCTCATGCCCATATTGGTGCTCCTCAGGGCTGTCTCAGAAACTCACCTGTTCTCCCTCCACCTCCCACCCCATGACTTAGGTGATCCCCAGAACTGTGACCTGCAGTCCCCTCTTCTTTGCCAACTTGTGATACTTGACACCCAGTGCGTCCAACTGATTCCTTCCCTGCTTTCTCTTAGCACAGCTGCCTTTTCTCCTGCGTTTCTGGTCTTGGTGGTGAGGATGCTGCACGGAGGCCATGAAGGTGAGATCAGGGCCATTTCTCCTCTCCGTGCCTCCCTTGGTCCAGATCAACCCCTGATTAACTCCACATCTGCCTCTTCCCCTCGTGTCCCTCAGCTCTGCTTCACTGAAATACCAGCTTGTCTAGATAACAACACCTAGACGACTTCCCACCCTCCTCTATCCAGATTCTTTACTACTGAGTTTTTCTGAAGAGCCAGTTCAAACAAACAGTCCCCTGCTCAGGATCCAACAACGGATGAGGTCTAAACTCAGCATCCCCACAAGCCATTGAGGATCATCTTTCTCTCCCCTACTGGATCTCAGGTAGGCCAATGCCCCCTCAGTTCTCTGATGGAGACCTCTCTCCCTCTCTCTCTCCCTCTCTCTCTCTCTTACACACACACACACACACACACACACACACACACACACACACACACACACACACACACACGCATGCACATTCTCTGTCTTGCCTACTTTCTCTATGCCTCCCACTAGAGCATCATCCTAGGAAGCCTTCCAAACATTTTCTACCAAACTGGAGTTTGAACTACTAGGCTAGCCTTTGAATGCAGCAGAACTCCATTTTATATATATATATATATATATATATATATATATATAACTGGTTAACTTTGTATCTAAAATATAGCCACTTGCCCAGTTCATATTAGTTGCCTGGTGGAGTGGGTAAATTAAAAGATGGCCCAGGCATGAACAAAGGATCAGTCCCTGAATCACGGCCACATGCAGAGATAAGGACAGGCAGAGTGAGCAGGTCTTGAGAGTTGTGGTGGCTGAGCACAGTGAGCGGCCTGCCCCTGCCTCCGGCCCTCCCCATACAGTTACCAGAGTGGGTAGGGCCAGAAGCTGGGCCCTGGCATCTCTAACAAGCCAGGCTTGGCTTCCTGTCCTCAACAGGCCAATTAAACAGATAATAGTGAAAGGAGTCGGGGAAGGCGTTAATTCAATGTGGCCACACTGGGAAAACAAACAAAGATATCCAGGGACACAAACCCTTCACGTTCATATTTGAAAACCTGATATGAAGTTCAAGAAGTTTGTATAGGGAGGGATGGCTCAGTGGTTAAGAGTCCTTGCTGCTCTTGCAAAAGACTAGAGTTTGGGTCCCAGCATTCACATGGAAGCTCACAACTCCAGTAACTCCACTTCCAGGGGATACAGTGCCCTCTTCTGACCTACATGGGCACTGCACTCAAGTGTACAAACCCACACTCAGACACGCATACACAAATAACAAATTAAAATAAACGTAAAATATTTTTTATAGTTTTTTTTAAAACACAAGGTCTATAAAGCAATTTTAATTCTGGGTAAATCATTATTGTTATTTGTCAATGAAACCTGGGACAAGTCTTACTCAGTACCTGTGGCTCCTCCCAGCTGTCCTCACCCCTGCCTCCTACCCTAAACCTCTCCCTCTCAAAGGCTTCTCTTCCCCAGCCTAATCACAAATATATGGCTAACCAGTCCCGTTTTTGCCTCTTGACTAGGGCACATCTCTCAGTCGGCTGCTCTGCTCTTGTGCTCGTGTGCTCTCTCTCTCTCTTCCTCTCTCTCTCTATCTCTCCCTCTCTCTACTTTAGTCTGCCTGCTATGTTCAGCCTGGTCTCTTCCCTTTGCCTGCTCCCTCGCTCATCTCTACAATAAGAATGCTCTCCACACTTGGGGAGTGCTCATGTCTGTCTCCTCTCATTTCACCCCATTACTTCTTTAGGTAAAGACTGTATAGTGAATATCTGAATATTTGTGGGTTTTATTATTTAAAACTACATGGAAATATTTAAGGAGCATAAAAGAGAAACCACACTGCTGTCGGCACCATGAGCACCACCGCCCAGTGAGCTTCTATCTTTCTCTTACCTCCAACATTCATTTTATTTTCTTTATTTTTGAGATTATCATACACTTACTCCATCCCCATCCACTCTCAAACTCTCTCAGATATTCCTCATTACTCTTTCAAATTCATGGCCTTTCCCCCCCATTAACTATTGTTAATGTGCATATATGGATTTACATACACTCCTAAATACAGCCTGCTCAGTCTGTCTAATGTTACTTCATGCATGTTTTCAAGGCTCTTTCCTGGGGCAGACTATCTCTCCCACTCCCAGCATTCCTCAGTTGCCTGTCATTGTGTAGGTTTGGGACCTGTGGGCCTGTCCTCTGGTCCCTCAGTCTGCCATGGCCCACCTCCATTTTGTCTACCTACTGTTTTAGCCCTCATTCAGCTGATATTTTAAAATAAATATGCATAAGTAAGCAGCCCCAGCCAAGGTGTGGTCTATTGTTTCTTCTCCAAGTCTCTCCAGCAGGTCTGTCAGAACTGTGTGAAATCTCTTTCCTCACTGGCTGGCGCCAGAAGTCAGACTTCTCTGTCTTCCAGCATAAGATTCCTGGAGATATTCCAATTCCTTGGAATTCATTGTTTCACAATCTGATCGTCAAAGGGAGAGCTACAGGTGTCTCTTAGAGTATCTTCACTCCTACGGCAGTTGTAATACCTGGAGCAGAGGTCGGGGCATTCATGTCCATCCTGCCCAGAGAATTTATGGTCAGGAGGCACCTGTGTATGGGTGCCACTGGATCAGAAAGGGGAGAGAAAAATACCACAGAGGAACAACTCTTTTTCAAAACTGCTCCCTGCTGCAGAGAGCTGTTCTTTGGCTTCCAATAAAGTTTGTGTGCCCTTCTGAAAAAAAAAAGAAAAGAAAAGAAAGAAATCAACAAAAGATTAAAGGGGGTGGGGGGAGATTGGAGAGATGGCTCAGCAGTTAAAGAGCACTGGCTGCTCTTGCAGAGGACCCAGGTTTGGTTCCCCAGCACCCACATGGAGGCTCACAGCCATCTATAACTCCAGTTCCAGGAGATCTAATGTCCTCTCCTGGCCTCTACAGGCACTAAGCATGCACACAGTGAACAGGCATACATGCAGGCAACAACCACACACACAATTTTTTAAAATAAAAATAAAAAAGAAGAAAAGAAAGAAAACCCCCATCCCCGCACACCGAAAGAAAGGAAGAAAGAAAGAAAGAAAGAAAGAAAGAAAGAAAGAAAGAAAGAAAGAAAGAAAGAAAGAAAGAAAGAAAGAAAGAAAGAGCCACAGAGGCACAGAGCCCATCTGGGACCAGGAAAGCAATGGTGACTCTTTTGCCTGGACCTTGTGTCTGAATAAGACCTGGGCTCTGTGCCCAAGGAGGTAATTTACAGGTTTAGCCTTCCATTAGGTTCCTGTAGACCATTAGTCACGGGGTGTGGGGGAAGTATGGGGAGACAGGGAGGTAGCTGTGATCACAGCAGCATGCCCCTTGTTCAGAGTAGCTGGGCTAAATCCACGAGCAGCTGACTTTCGTCTCTGGACTGAAGCAGGGCCGTGTCCTCGGGACTGGGATACCTGAGTAGATCACTTACCTGTCATCCCCAGGGAACAGGCCAGCTCAACCAGGGGCATGAGGAGGAAGCTCCAGACCTTTCTAAGACCCAGAGAAACCTGGGAGCTGATTCCAGCCTTGCCGGGAATTTTGGTATGCCCCTGAGAATGTTCTGGTCTTCTGGTCTGTAGCTCCTGGTTTAGGTCTAGGGAGATGGTGCTGAGGGTCTGATGGTGCTGAAGCACAAAGGTCAGCCAGAATCAGAAGACCCAAGTGAACTTTCTGCCCCCCCCAACCCTCAGAAATGGAGACACCAAGAAAGTAAAGGGATTAGAGTACCTCACACTTTACAGTTGAATCCACTTTCTCATCTGACCTTCACAGCAACCTGTAACTGTCACTGTCACTTCATATCTGGGGCATCTAAGGTCTCTCCACGGAATCCAGAGAACTTTGGTTTGTTTGACACATTGCTACTAGGTATCATGGACCCTGAAACTCTCAGCCTAAATGTCTCACATACCCCAAAATTCTCAGCCCAAATATCTTGAGCACCACAGACTCTATCCACCCTGTATAGACAGAGTCTGGAGCTGTGCTGCTGGCCTGACTTGTGCCAACTCCTTGATCCAGTGCCTGGGCATCTCTTTTGCCACCTTTGCCCACAGGAGTCCCTACCTGGCTTCATTGATTGGCTCCAATGGGTTTCTGTGAGGTAAGGGTATGGACTCTTTGGACTCTGATCTCTGGGTGCACCATGCAATGGGATGAACATCGTATTCTGGGCCTACGGGATGACCCACTGGAAAGGAACTTTGAGATAGCCTAGCTCATGTAAGCAAGGAAAGGAAACAAAACCAGAGGGTTTGCAGAGGGGGGGGGGAGGAAGGAAGGAAGGAAGGAGGGAGGGAGAGAGGGAGGAAGGAAGGAAGGGAGGGAGGGAGGGAGGGAGGGAGGGAGGGAGGGAGGAAGAAAGAGGAAGGAAAGAAAGAAAAGAAAGAAAGGAATAGAAAGAAAGAAAAGAAAGAGAGAAGGGAAGGAAGAGTAGGAAAGAAAGGGTAGAAAGAAATTAAGGAAGGGTAGAAAGAAATTAAGACAGGGTAGAAAGAAAAACATGCCACTGAGTGTGGCTTTTAAGGCCACTTTCTAGGTAAGAAGGAAGTCACCTGAGAGGTGACCGGTGAAAGCAGAAATGTCTAGGACACACACACGCCCTTGGAGGCACAGCTTAATGGAAACCTGTCCATACCAGTGCCTCAGCCAGGAGAAGACTGATCAAACAGAGAAGGACATCTGTAAACAAGGTATTACATTTCTGAACAAACCAGAAGGTTAGGAGCCTCCCAGAAGTCAGCCGTCACGAAGTAGTGACACAAATGCCCAGGGATGCTCATGGGGACAGGTACAGCTGGCACACAGGGTGGAGCAGGATGTGCAGGCTCCTACTCTTGCACCAAGCAGCTGGGTATGGGAAGGGCTGGGGACCAGCCTGAGAGAGAAAACATGACAATGACTAAGGTAAGCAAATAAGCAAAAGAACTGGGCGGGGAGGAGGTTGGCAGTTAATGAGGGCAGAGCCCAGATTCCTGGATTTAAAAATGCCTGTTGGGACGATAATAACATGTAAAGGGGAATAGGGAAGGAGAGAGAGAGAGAGAGAGAGAGAGAGAGAGAGAGAGAGAAGAAGAAGAAGAAGAAGAAGAAGAAGGAGGAGGAGGAGGAGGAGGAGGAGGAGGAGGAGGAGAGGAGGAGGAAGGAGGAGGAGGAGGAGGAGGAAGGGGAGAGGAGGAAGAGGAAGAGATGTAGAAAGCCAGAAAGGAATATTGTAAAAATGTTAACAGATTTTTTTCCCCTGAAATGGGGAAGGTATTTCTTTAGTTTCATTTCTATTTTTCTGTTCTTTCCACTTTATTAAGGATAAGCATGGAAGATTTTAATAACTACAAGGTAGGGGAATGTGAAACACAGGCTCCCTCTGTCCTAAAAACTAACAAAGATGTTAAGAGTTAGGGTAGTTGGTCTGCAGCGTTTGCTGAGTGCATGCTGGCTCTGCAGGGGCTCCCTACCATGCTGGGTGCTCTCAGATTGGCAACAGGAATTCTGCCTGGCAGCTTCTCTTAACTGGCCCTACATTTGCTACCTCCTCAGGCGTCCCTCTCACCTCTGCCTCTAGGTTAAGTGGAGAGACCTTGGAGACTAAATGTGGAGAAGCAACATTAGAGAAGATCTGGCTGGCTTAGCTTGTGGATGAATCCTTAACAGAAGAAAGAGACAATGAGAACATAAGAAGAACAGAGAGGGCCCACCCAGCCACACAGTGGCTTCTTAGTGGAGGAGAGAGCTAACACATCTTTATTGTTTCTTCCCATGATGCACAGCAGTTCTACAGAGTTACAACTACCCACACTACAGAGGTTGAACAAGATAGCAAGCACCTGGAGAAGTCGAAAGCTGTGAAAAGGCTGTGCTGGGGGTGGGAAGGGAGGCTATGCTGGGGGTGGGAAGGGAGGCTGGGACAAGGCTATGCTGGGGGTGGGAAGGGAGGCTGTGCTGGGGGTGGGAAGGGAGGCTGTGCTGGGGGTGGGAAGGGAGGCTGTGCTAGGGGTGGGAAGGGAGGCTGTGCTGGGGGTGGGAAGGGAGGCTGGGACAAACACTGGGAAGGGCAGTAGGAAGGCAGGCCTCAGGAGGCTGGAGCTGCAGCAACCAAGATGTCCTTGTAGCCTTTGATCTCCTTGACCTCACTGCTGCTGATGAGGACTTGTAGCTGGTGGGGCCCAGCTTTGATGGGGTAGAGCTCCAGATGAATTCGGATAGTGTGTCCGGCCATCAGAGTCCCAAGGCTGAAAGTGAAAAGCTGCCTGTCGGGGCCTGGAGAATTGGCAGTTTGGATGGGCAATGGGACAAGGAGATCTGCTAGTAAGTAGCACACCCCGTCCCCGGTACCACAAAACTCCCAGCTTCCTGAGCTTGGGGGAGTGAGGACCAGGAGGTGGCATCTGAAGACCGAGGAAGATCCAGTAGTCCCATGAGGCACAGCCCCTCAGAGATCAGCACCCCAGGAAGACTGGAGAGGGGCCAATGACAATGTTACTCACTCTTTTGTCATCTGCCCATTGATGAGGCCACTCCCCTCCAGAACCATGGTGCAGTTATTCAGAGGCACCATCAGGGTGTTGGTGAGGGTGATGTGGATATCCAGAGCCTTGCCCACCTCAGCCCTTTCAAACACCTGTGTGGGGAGAAGACAGAGGTGCCCTAGGTCCCCGGCCTCACAGCCACACCCCACTCAGTCAACTGTTCTTGTGACCACCAGGGACTGCTTAGAGCATAAATGCTAGTAGTGAGGGGAGCCTAGCTCAAACTAACACATATGTTCACCCACTTTAGAAGTTCAGGGAGTTCCACATCAGCACTGGGTATAGAATTTCCCTCTCACCATCTATTGGAAGATGCCTGCTGGATTTCAACTGAAGTACTGGTCCTGAAAGGTTAGTGGTGTCTAGCATGTGTTAAGTAGGAAACCAAGCACAAGTCCTGCCAGTTATGATTAATTAGTAGTATCTAGTCCATGCACAGGACCAGGAAGGAGTGTCATGTATGCCACCTATGTGCCATCAACAATATCATTCCACCAGCAAAGAAATGATGAAGCCAAGATTCCAAGATATATTGACAGGACAGGACCTAACCTAGGGGTCTTAGATCCTAGCCCAGGATCTTCCTCCCAGCCTGTTGTATCTTCCCAGATATCAGCAGGACGTGCTTGTCCCGCCCCCAACCCCAGCTGTGTACAGTGCTTCAGTGTCATGGGGGCAGCATGGCCTTAGCCTGTCCTGGAAGGCAAGGATTCAGTCCTGGAGCCCAGAATAGTATCATCTGGATGACGAGCATCAATGAATGAGTAATGGACCCAAATGCTCTCTGTCCATCCAGACCACACTGAGGACATGTTACCTAACTTACCTGAAACTCAAAAGAACTAAGTCTCCAAAGAGGGTGTCAAAGCCAAATGGGTGAAAATAACTCTGGAATCCAGCACAGTGGCATTCATCACCCACAGGCCTTACAGCCATGTGGACCAAGCCATAGCCTACTTGGTCCCATTACAACTGGGACTCTGCCCTGGGTAACAGGTAGGGCCCTGCCTCAGCACCAAGCTTATGCCTATGCTTGCAACTCTGCCCCACTGTTCGCCTCACACAGAAGGCCTCTAGCAGCACCTAACCTGGCACCCTGAGAGCATGCCCCGGTGAAAACCACAACTGTGCCAGCTGAGTTATGGTCCAATACGGAACCATCTAACAGTTCTGTTGGCTAGTGTCAGGCATGCTGTCAGCCAGGCTGCCGGGTACAAAGCTGGGCTTGGGAAGGCAGTGGGAAAGGCTTTGGGGGAGGACAGCTCGGGTGGCAGGAGATGGGGAGGACACATGCCCTCCTTTGTGAAGCTTTCCTTCCCTTTAAAGCCACCCAAGCCACTCTGGCACTGTGTCTCTCTGTCTGAAGTTCGCTTCTTGCTTTCTTTTCTGTGGCACACCACATCTTATCCGCAGTCACCTTTTGAATTCAACCATATAGTCTGTCTTAGGTCTGTCTCCTCTCCTCACATCTGCTCACATCCCAAAGCACTGTCTCTTTATCTCCGCCTTTGGGAAGGGAATCTCCTGACTTAATACACCTCTGTGGTAACATGCCTGCATCTGTTCTCTGCCTAGCATCCTCCTCACCATCCTTTGCAAAACATGACCTCCCTAAGACGCCCTCGTGTCCCATGCTTTGTTACATGTAGAGCCCTGGAGCCTGTCACCTCTCAGCCTGTTGCCTATGGTGGAGAATAAAGCCTCGGTGACCGCATTGTCATCATCTGTGTCAGGGCATGATACCCCCGCCAGCCCACGATGAGAACATCTTAGAGCCTGTGTGTACCCATCTCTGTCCAGAGACCTCACCTCAATAGACAAGTGGGGAGGCTCCAGAGAGAAATCTTTTAGGACCAGAATGAACTGCCCTGTCTCTTCAACCTCAGCGATGCCAGCCACACGGATCAGCCTTTCATCTGTCAGCTTGTCCCTGTAACTGCTGTAGGGCAGCAGGAACGGCCACTGTAGCTCTAAATATAGGCAAAAACACCATCTTGAGTCCAAAGGACAGGCTAGAAAAAAACACTACACTCAGAGGTCATTGTTGTCAGATGTGTTAGGATGACTACGCTGGCACCCAACTGCCCAGGGACAGCGACTTCCCTGCCTGTGAGATGTGAGCTGGGAGAGGGGTTCTCTGTGATTTGGCTAGACCAGGCTCGTCTAATTCACAGACCCAAAGCTCCCCCTTTACAGGTGACTTCTCATGCCTGCTACAAACTCACCCTTCTCAAAATCCACATTCAAGTGTACTATGTGTCTCCAGAACGGTTTCCGAGTTCCACCCCCATGCAGGAGGGCCTGTGCACAAAAGCGCACCGTCAGTCCGACAGAGCCCTGAACATGGTCTCTGACTGGCACCCTCTGGACATATAGCATGAGCGGCAGGTCCTGGCCCCACATGGGTGCCCTAACCAGGTGGAGTTGCAGCCTCACAGGCTTAGCCTTTAAGTTCTCAGACCCTAGGAGATCCAGGAGAGATGAAGCGTTCCTTCTCGGTTCCAGCAATTTCCAGGAAGCCTTAATGAATGCAGACCGCTCCTCAGAGGATCCTGGTAGAATAGAACCACACAGAACAAAGACATCAGTCAGGCAGGGCAGAGGAGACCAATGACCTTCTTGGGAAAGCAAATGACTGAGCTCTCGGCTGCTAGCCAGAAGCCCTAGCCATGTATATACAGCGAGTAGCCATACAGAGAAGCACACAATATCATGGCTGAGATGAGGGTGGTGCTGCTCAGTGCTGGCTTTAACCCCTGCCCTACATCTCTCTTCATCTCTCAGTGTTTGGTTCTATTATATGAAACCCAGGGACAATACTGGGTTGCCCAGAGTTGCTAACAAGTTAGATCATGTAATTGCTGAATGTAAGATTGAGTGTGGTTCTTTGTCATCTGTACTGTTATCGTCATGAATATCACCATTATTATCACCATTAGCACCACCATCACCATCATCATCGCCATCATCACCAGCATCATCACTAACATCATCATCATCACCACAACCATCATCAAGGCCAGAGGCTTCTTTTCCCTGCCTGCGTTCTCTCCTGAAATTCAAGTTCTTTAGATAGAACTTCATCTCTTTCCCTTGGGACTAATTCAACATCCAGGCTCAAAACTCAAACTTACTTACTCCAGACTGTGGACTCCTCTAGAGGACTTACGACGTTTCCAGTATGTTTGCCACACTAGCTCATTTAGCGCTTTGAGGGGGGGCTATCTCACTTTACTGATAAGGAAATAGAGGCATGGTAGATGATCCAGGCTAACCCACCTATAGCACTGCAGAGCCTTGCTTAGTTCTCAGGTGGCCAAAGTCCACCGAAGCTCTCCATAGGGATGTCTGCTTCCTTCCACAGGCCCTGTCCCTCCTGAGTGTCCAACTCTCCCCTCGCTGCTAACCCTACCCTGATGGACACAGAGAGATAGATATAGATGTGTGACCCTGATAGAGTTACCAGATAAAATGCAGGACCTCCAATTAAATATGAGTTTAAGATAAGTAAATAATCTTCATTTATACATTACATGTGAGGCTGGGATATGGCTCAGCAGTTAAGTACACCGACTGCTCTTCCAGAGATCCTGAGTTCAATCCCCAGCAACCACATGGTAGCTCACAACCATCTGTAATGGGATCTGATGCCCTCTTCTGGTGTGTCTGAGGACAGCTACATTGTACTCATATACATAAAATAAATAAATCTTATATTAAATTAAACTAAAAATTAGATGCAATATTTGGAACACACTATAAACTATCCAATTCATTTGAATTTCAGATAAACAGTGAATTCTTTTTAGCAGAAGGATATCTCATACAGGGTTGACATGATGGTTTAGTGGAAAAAGACATCCACTACCAAGCTTCATATGAGTTCAATCTCCAAGTAATAGAAGAAGAAAACCAACCTCTATAAGTTGTCCTCTGACCTACACACACACACACACACACACACACACACCACTGGGATACATGTTCCTACCAACATACATGCATGCACATCTATACATGTACACAATAAATACATGTAATTAAAAATTAAAGATGTCACTTGGGACATATTTATAATAATAATTATTTGTCTTAATGTATCTGGAATTCAGATTTAATTAAGCATTCTATATTTTTATCTGCTAAATCTAGGCAAATCTATTCCAGGATCAAGTACCCAGGATCTAAAAATCCTCCCAGTCCCCTGGGAATTTGTCTAAGGGGAGGGAGGTAGTGGTGTTTTAATCTGTGGTCCCCCATTGATATACACACTCCCTCCCAGACCCAAGGCCCAGGCACCTTCTGGATACTTGTAGGAACTGGTGATGTCCAGGCGCTCATCTGACCCTACCATCTTGGTGCTAATTGCTTTCCCAATGTAACTGGTGTTATGGGCCAGGATCTCCTGGACCTGGCCACCCTCAAAAAGCCAAACGACCTCATCAGCGTTCACTTCTGCATACACAAAAGGGGTATCATAGGGCAGCTGGACGTCCCCTTCCTTGATGGCTTTCACAGAGGCAGGGCCACAGCAGAACAACCCTGTGAAGGAAACAGAAATTGTGGGACATGGATGCCTTTAGATACATGGGCCCGAGACAGTGGGTTCTGGCCATGGGAGGTGATGAGAAATGACACCAGAGCTTCTCCAGTTTACCAAATGCACTTATGTGTACTAATTTGTCTGACCCTCACACCATCTTCTTGACTTTACAGGCAAAGAAAGAACGGACATGCTCACTGCTCATCCCAGAGATCTCAATGTCAGTGGCAAAGTTATACCCGGGACCTGACACAGTCTAGGCTATAACCCTGGGAAGTGAGGGAAGTGGGAAATGGCCGTACCCCTCTGGCTATGTGGGTGCTCATTCTCATTGCCTTCCTAGAGAGCCTGGCCCCTGCACACAATCCCCTACGCACCACTGCTGGTTTGCTGGGGGGTGGGGTCCAGAACCTGCCAGCCGTTGTACCCTGGTGGAAGGTCTTTCCTGATCATCCAGCACTCATTCCAGACGTGGAAGTTCCTGTAGACAGGGGAAGGAGCCACAGCTTATATTTCCTGACGTCTGAGAGTTTTTCAGGCACCAGACATTATGCAGAGTACTTTACAGCCTTTGCTTACAATTCTATTTTCTTCTACTTTGTATTAGAAAGTAATTATGATAGAGAAAGCAATCTAGGAGCCAGTGGTGCATGAGTTTGATCCCAATAGTTAAGAGGCAGAGGCAGGTGGAGCTCTGTGAGTTGGGGACTAGCCTGGGCTACAAAGAGAGTTCCAGGACAGCCAGGACTGCATAGAGAAACCTTGTCTCACAAATAAATAAGTAAGTAGTAAATAAATAGATAAATGATAAGTAAGTAAATAAATAGATAAATGATAAGTAAATAAAGAGATAAAGGGAAAAATCCTATTCGCAGTGGCCTCAAAAACATATGTATATTGGAATAAATCTAATCAAGGAAATGAGAGTTCTACAATGAAAACTTTAACACTGAAGAAAGAAATTAAAGAATTAATATCATAAAATTGGCTATACTGCTAAAAGCAATCTGTGGAAGTGACCCCGTCACCATCAGCAAAGGAGAAACAAAGTCATGCCTTCTGTAGAAGAATAGAAGCACCTGAGGACAAATATGCTAAGTAAGTTACACCAGTGTCAGAAAAACCGATGTCATCGCTTCACTCAAATGTAGTTCTTAGATTTTAATCTTTTGACATTTATTTGTCTTGGGAGGGAGTGTGCATAACCACAGGTGTGGAGGTCAGAGGACAACTTTTGGGAGACAGTTCTTTCCTTCTTCCTTGTAGGTTCTGGGTCTTTCGGCAAAAAGCATCTTTACCCACTGAGCAATCTTGCCAGCCATTAGATTTTTATAGATACATAAAAGTATACATGTATATATTATATACATACACACATATATGAAAATACAAGTGAAACTGTCTAGGGGAACAAAGGGGACAAGAGAAGGGGAAAAGGAGGAGGCCAGGGTCTGGGAGGAATGTGCTTAATATAATATAATATAATATAATATAATATAATATAATATAACTTGTTTAAAACACTCTTATGTATCTGTTGGGACTAGGCTCCACAACTCTGCATTTTGATTGGTTGTGGTTTTCTGTACTGGTCTCCACCTGTTGCAAAGAGAAGTTTCCTTGAAAAGATGTGAATACTACAATTATACAAGGAAATAAAATAAATAATTTTTAAAATGTCATTTTATAACATAGTACCAGGCAATAAAATAAAATACTTTACATGTAAATGAGTTTTTAACTATGATATATAAAATTGTATGCAAATGAATAAAAAGCTGGAGGCAGCAAAAGAGAAAACGGAATTTTAAAAAAGTAATTGCCAATTGTCATCAGAAACACTTCACCCAGCAAATGATGGAAACAGATGCAGAGACCCACAGCCAAACATTAGGCAGAGCTTGGGGATGGGGAGAGTGCGTCTCTGTTTCTCACACCTGGAAATTAATAGGAAAGAGAGCAGGAAAGCAGACCCAGGGTGGGGCAGGGAGGAAGAGAACAGAGATGCATAGATAAAGCTCCCTCTGCCCTAGCCCCACAGAGGAGCTAAGCAGAGAAATATAGACCAGTAAGTCCTGGCTCTGCCTCGTGAGGGTGTGGGAGACTGACTGCTAACAACCAAAGCCTCGGAAAGGCCAGTGACACACAGCTGTTCACATGTCCCAAGAGTGCAGGACGATATTCCAATGCCTAAGATGTCTGAACGAGTTTCCTTTGATGATCTAATTAGCCAGATCAGCCTCCTAGGCCAAGGAATTCTCTAAGCATCACCAAAAAGATATTACAGGACAGTCACACATCCAAGGCAAGCGAATCCGTTTCATCCCCTACCTGGGACAGTGCTGAGCTGTTGCAAACTAAACCTCTTACCAGATTTTGTCTGGCCTCTGAGCCGTCAGCATTTCTGCGGTTCGATCATAGTAGGTGTCGATGGTCAAGTTTCCATCTGTGTTGTGTGCAGAATGGAAATTGGAAACGACTCGGGTTGGAACACCTAAGCATCTCATTACTACAGAGAGGAAAGAGAAATGGCTGAGCTCATGTCAGGCAGAATTATGTTTCACGCACTGTTTCTCGCCTTCAAACTTGCAGCAACTGTTTTATTCCCAAAGGGTGGGACGAAGAGAAGTTCCTGCCCACCTGCCCAACTGCCTACCTACCCACATGCCCATCTGCTCACCTGCCCATCTACTCACCTACCCACCTGCTCACCTGCCCATCTGCCCACCTACCCACCTGCTCACCTGCCCACCTGTTTACCTGCCCACCTACCCACCTGCTCACCTGCCCATCTGCCCACCTACCCACCTGATCACCTGCCCACCTGCTCACCTGCCCACCTACCCACCTACCCACCTGCTCACCTGCCCACCTACCCACCTGCTCACCTGCCCACCTACCCACCTGCTCACCTGCCCACCTGTTTACCTGCCCACCTGCTCACCTGCCCACCTACCCACCTGCTCACCTGCCCACCTGCCCACCTACCCACCTGCTCACCTGCCCACCTGTTTACCTGCCCACCTACCCACCTGCCCACCTACCCACCTGCTCACCTGCCCACCTGCCGACCTGCCCACCTGCCCACCTGTTTACCTGCCTACCAGTGGCATCCATCCACAAAGTGGAAGAAATCATTTGTGAGCAACTTAAAACAATAATTAACTTCCCCTCCCCTGCTCTTTTTTTTTTTCTCAGCAGCTCTCCAAGTTAAAAGCAATGAGCCCAAAACACATGAGAATTTTAAAAGGAAAAAAAAAAAGTTGACCAGTTTCAAAAGAGAAACTGTGTGACCTGGGGTACGCGGCTTAACTTCTTTGGTTAGTCTCCTTGTAAATAAGAAAGTGAAGAGCTGAACTGCCTGGCTTTCAGTTCTGAAATTCTGAGTCTGTCATTCTACTTAAAAGAGTTGAAAGAAAGATGAAAATTAGAGGGCTGGGCATGTAGCTAAGTGGCAGAGTGCTGGCCCGCCACGTACAAGGTTCTGAGTTCGTTCCTCAGCACTGCATCCTATATAAATAGCTAAACAGTAAGAGAGTGGCTATGATAGAACATTTATTCTCTGTAGAAATACCGTGGGTGACAGCAGAGATAAAGAACTGCTTACCGTCTTTGATAAGCCAGCAGCTCCCTCTTGTGGCTCCTCAGGTACGTAAAGCTGTGATTGCTCATAGCAGACATTATCCCATGCTTACACACCTTCTAACTGCCTACAACCAGGCAAGCTTCTCCCATGCTTACACACCTACTAGCTGCCTACAACCACGTGTAGTCAAGAGCCGAGCATGTCTTGGGACTAGGTCCTCACCCCTGTCAGTATGGTAAGTTCAGAAGACGTCTGTTCTACCCACTCTTCCTAGGAGGACAGACAGTGTCTAATGGGGATGCTGAGAAGGTCACAATGTTGTTTTGGTTTGTTTGTTTGCTTGCTTGATTTTTAAGTAAAAGGAATAAGAATAAGAATCTTTATGTCTCCAAGCACTGAAAAGCCCCCATCAGAACCACCTGTCACAGTTGGGTGACTTCTCCAGCACTGCGCCTGGACTTTCCACATACCTGCAGGGTAAACAGACTCAAACCTGGCCTGCAGGTAGCCAAAGGCAGATTAATGGCTCTCTCTATTCAACATCCCCGACACTCTGTGTGTGGCCTGTGAGGACAGAAGGACTTGGAGAGGGGCCTAAGTGATAGGTCTAGTCCTTTTCCTGCTCTTCCTAGGATCAGAAGGTCCAGGGTGAATGTCGCAACGACCACCTGGCTACAACTGGGGACTTTCCAGGCCAAGGCAGAATGGGGGCTACAGGAGGCCAGAGTAGCCACAGCCTCACCTCACGAGTAAGCTGATAAGATCTCCTGATGTCTACTCAGATTTATATCTCTGCATCTGAGGCCCCAGAACCTAACTGTAAGACTATGCTTCCCCTCAGAGAGTCAGCCATAAACAGCAGCCTGTTCTCATCCCATGTCCCACCCCCTTCTCTTAGGGAGTCTCAGCAAACACCTAGCATAGGGTGTGAGCAGATAGCCCCATGGAAGCTCTGCTTTGCATGAGGGAGACAGGTACTCTAGGCTCTCCATCTTTCCAGATACTTGGGCCAAGAATTTGGCACTGCATTCTAAACAGTTGAGAATGCACTCAGCTGAGTAAAGTGCCCCTGATCCTCAAAAGGTAGTTAGCAAGGCAGCAAAGCTCTAACTATAAGTCAAGTCTCTTGGGGAGGTCTATGTGTGTGGTCAGGCAATCTGGGATATACCTACTCGAAGCTCCATCTTCCACCTGTTGGCCCACTGCAGACTCATCTTGAGCTGAGCAGGTGGTAGGAAGAAGGGTTCTGCCTTTGTAGGGACTGCAAGTTGTTCTATCCAAATGGCCACCATTTTGTCTGTCTGTCTATCTCTTCAGGCAAGATCTCATCTAGTGTAGGTTAGCCTAACTCCCTATGTAACCAAGGAAGCTCCTAATCCAACTGATCCCACCTCTCAAATGCTAGGATTAGAAGCATGCTCCACCATGCTCAGGTATCCACTGTTAATAGTCTTCATCAAAGAGAAGATAAAATGATTGCAAAGACTGGTTGGTATGCAGGTAATGAACTCAGCTACACACTGCACCTTAGCCATGGACCATTGGTGAACTCTAGACCTTTCATGAGCTGCAATGGACTCTGAGAGTAGGTATTATCATGACCTGGTCTGAAGGGGAAATCAGGAAGAATCAATGGGTGAGACTTCACTCACCCGTGCACATAACAGAAGCAAAGACCCAACACTGTCCATATTTCACAGGCTGCCCGCCCTTGGCCGACCACTGCCGCAAGATGGCCACGCTGCCGTTCCATTCCAGAGGGCTGGTGCCCTGGGAGTAATCCTCTCCCCAGTTCCCCTGAAGCACACCACTGTCGTCATTGCTGTTGATCTGCAAAGGGCAGACAGGCAGTTCGCACAACATTCAGGAGATGACCAGGCTGTCCTCAGGCAGGGGCAGGAAGCTTCTGTTCTTACCATGGCGCTTACCACCCTGCACACATACACCACGTTGTTTCTCTGAGAGTGGTCTTTGGATGGGTTCTTTAGAAAATAGAGGCTCTTGTTCAGGATCTCAAAGCAGATATCGACGATGTCCTCTTCAAACTTCAAGGCGTTTCAGGGCGAGATCAGAGGAAAGCAAAACATGTGTAGAGTCCAGAAACTTGGGCCTTAACAGGCTTTTAAGAGGTGATGTGTTTGTGCGATGGGGACATTGGGGCCTTATCGTGAGACACAATCACATATTGGATATAAATCAAACTGGAAATGTATTAGAATCAGAAGTCGTATTTGTTTGTTAGTATTTCATGTGCATTCCTGTTTTACCTGTATGTATGCCTGTGAGAGGGTATCAGATTCCCTAGAACTCCAGTTACAGATGGTTGTGAGCTGCCATGTGGGTGCTAGGAATTGAACCCGGGTCCTCTGAAAGAGCAGCCAGTGCTCTTAAGTGCAAAAAATTAAGCTGTGTGATTCTTGATGGAAATGCAAAGATTTGAGAAAATGGGAGAGAAGAGTTTTGAAGCCTCAGATTCGAAACGATAGGGCAGCTTGCCTGCTGCAGCACTCAGCGTCTACCCAGGCCCAGGCCCAGATCTCGGGCTCTGAGCTGTCTCACCCCAACACATACCCCATTTATAAAACGCTGAGCTCATGACGCAGGGCAAGAGCAGGGTATGGATACCAAGATTTAAACTTCACATGCTGTCTAAAGTCTCAAAATAGTGTTTCTTTAAAATTCTCCCCATCAGTTTTAAAGCATGAAAAGCATCTTTTATGGTGAGTTATACAAAAATAGTAGTGTTGCAGTGTAGAGACAGGAGGATTTCACATTTAAGGCCAGTCTGCGTTCTATGGGAAGTTAAGGCTAACCTGGGAAACCAAGTCAGGGAGAAACTGCCTTAAAAACCATAAGCAAGCCCCGAGGAGGTGGTGCACCTTTGCTGAAGAAGATTGTGCCTTTCATCCCAGGACTTGGGAGGCAGAAACAGGAGGATCTCTGAGAGCTCAAGGCCAGCCTGATCTAAAGAGAGAGAGTTTCAGGGCAACAAGGGCTACACAGTGAAACCATATCTTGAAAACCAACCAACCAAACTAACAAAAATGTAAACAAAGCCAGGCAGTGGTGATACACGCCTTTAATCCCACGTGCATACAGGCAGATCTCTGAGTTCAAGGCCAGCCTGGTCTAGAGAGAGTTCCAGGACAGCCTGGGCTACAGAGAGAAACCCTTGATTTCTCAACAAACAAACAAACAACAACAACAACAAACTAAAACCAAAAGTACCAGGATGAGGGTGGGATGGATAGATGATGATGGCCCAGTGTGGGAAAGAGCCTTCCACCAAACCTGATGACAGCGGTTCATTGCCAGGGCCCACATAACAGTTGGAGGGAAATGACTCCACGTTGTTCTCTGACTTTCATATGTGCCATGGCATGCTTATGCCAATTCATATACACACATAAATAAGTAAAATTAATTTAATTTAAAAATTAAAGCAGTAGGAGAAAGTCTGGAGAGATTGCTTCACAGTTAAGAGCACTATCTGCTCTTCCAGAAGACCTGAGTTTGATTCTCAGCACCCTCATGGTGACTCATGATTGGAGGCATAATGTTATTGTGCACTGTGTAAAGATTATCCTTGGGCTGGAGAGATGGCTCAGTGGTTAAGAGCACTGACTGCTCTTCCTGAGTTCAAATCCCAGCATCCACATGGTGGCTCACAACCATCTGTACTGAGATCTGACTCCTTCTTCTGGAGTGTCTGGAGACAGCTACAGTGTACTTACATACAATAAATAAACAAATAAATCTTTAGAAAAAAGGTTATTTATTGTGTTATTAAATGCTGATTTCTGTGCCCCCATATTTGGTTGCAGTCCTCATTCTGAGAATCTCTTGTCTCAGTGTTGTGTAAACATTGCTCCCCAGTTATTCCCTGATTGGCCAATAAAGCTGGCTGATCAGCCAATGACTGAGCAGGGAACAGAATAGGGTTGGGCTTCTGCCCAGCCAGGGGACAGGTAGCAAGAGAGAGGAAGTGGAGATTAGCCACAGGGAGAGAGTCCCAAAGAGACCATGAGAAAACACCTGGAGCCCAGAGAGCTATCAGGGGTGGGTGTGGGAGGTGGGTGTGTGGGAGGTGGGTGTGTGGGTAGCCAGATTAGTTTAGAATAACACTGCTCAGTTGTTGTGCTGTCATTAAAGCTTGTTAAATAGATATAATAGTCCAGTCTCAAATATTTAGGAGCTAGATGGATTAAGAGGAAAACAGAGACACTCTTATTTTTTAAAAAATTTTTTAAAAAGTCACTAACACATAATCTTCTGTAACTGTAATCTCAGGGAATCATAGCCTTTTTCTGGCTTCCTTGGGCACTAGGCATACACCTGGTACACAGACATACACACAGGTAAAACACCCATACACACACAAAAAATTGTTTTCAAATGAAGTGGTAAGAGATCTTGCCTCATGGGCTGTTGCTTTCAAATCATAGAAGAATGAAAGGCTTGCCATAGGCTGGCCCCTAGTAGGGCTGATAACTGTACATAAACATTCATTATAGTCGTGGGTTGGCTCTCATCATGCTTTCTTAGTATAGCATAAAAACCTTGGAAGGAAAGCCATCTTTTCTTTGCTTGCCCCTCTCACTGGATGGGAAATTGGCCAGCACCTCGAACAGTGCCCTTTGTTAGCTAACAGTTCCCAGCAAGCCCATCCTCCCTCCAGGAGGTGGTGTTACCTGCCCATAGTTCCAAGGCCTGGAGGTAATGGAATTTGTTTGACCCTTGTAGATAAAGCCGTAGTCACTCATGATATACTCCCGCAGTAGTGTTTCACTTGGCAGGTAGACATCATCCTCTGGGCAGAAAGGAGGAGTGGAGAGAAAAAAGAAACTCACAAGGGAAAGGACAAGCATGAAATAAAAACAGCATGAAAGTAATAACATCCTTCTGAAACAGAAAGCCAGTGGCTGACCTCGGGCAACAGAGGTTACAACTAAACCCTCTTAAAATACAACCAGAAAGCCAATGGCTGACCTCGGGCAACAGAGGTTATGACTAGACCCTCTTAAAATCCAGCCATGCACTTCTCCAGAGGCTAGCAACAAAATCTATGCTATAAAAAATATAGACTATGAAAATTATTAGATAACTCCAGACTTTTGGGAAATACAGAATAAAGTCACTCATCCCCAATATTTAGAAATACCCAGCATTACTTTTTAGAATATTCTATTCTCTTGCAGTATGCATATGTGTAATTAGTTAGAATCAAATTGAATTCCACTTACTAAATTACCTCACTTAATGTTACAGTATGGATATTTTCATCGTGTTATTAGAAATTCTTTGTGGGAGACTGAAGAGATGGCTCGGTGTTTAAGAGTACTGGCTGCTCTTCCAAAAGACTTAGATTCAATTCCCAACACCCACCTTTCCAACACTCACATCTATAACACCAGTACCAGGGGATCTGATACCCTCACATAGACGTTCAGTCCAAACACCAATGCACATAAAATAACAGCAAATAAACCGTTTTTTTAAAATTCTTTGTGGGGCGACACCCACTTCTGAACTTCATGGGAACCAAGCACGCACATAGTACACAAACGCAATATATGCATGCGAGTAAGACACTTATAGTAAGAGACTTATATATAGTAAAATAAAAAAGAAAAAATTCTTTGTGGGACTAAATGTGGTGTTGCACACTTTAATCCCAGCATTAGGGAGGCAGACACAGGTGGATTTCTGTGAATTTGAAAATAATCTGTGAATCTGCAGAGTGAGTTCTGGGCCAGTAGGGCTATGTATTGAATGCCCATCTCAAAACAACAAGACAAAACAAACAAGCCAAAAACCCAAACTTTATAAGTGATTTTTGAGGCGGGTCTGTCACAGCATGCCTATAGTTCCAACACTCAGGAGGCCAAGACAGAGGATTGTGAATTTAATACTAGCTTAGACAAACTCAGCAAGACCCCATGTCACAAAAGAAAACAATGTAAAAAGATGTTTAGGGCTGCTAAGAGGACTGAGCAGGTGACAGCACCTTACTGCTAACCCTGGTAACCTGAGGTCAAGCTCTGAGACCCACATACTGGCACCAACTCTCACAATCTGACCTTCACCATGTCAGTCAGTGCACACATCCACAAGCTGACTTCACACATAGTAGGTGCACACATGCACAAGCCGACCTTCACACATGTAGGTGTACACATAAACAAAGTTAAATTTTTGTTTCAGCACATAGTATACATTGCACAGATATGCAATGATTGTCTGCCAGACTTTGCCAGAAGAACCCGAGAGAAAATTCCAATGCAATGAGTTAGCTCTACAAGTTGGGAGCAAGCCCTACCTGTACTCCATGGGTTAAAAAGCAAGATGAAATTCCCCAGTGGGTAAGTCACACCAGGACCCTGGCCCTGAGAGATCTCTAGCTTCAGGGTGTAGTGGCCAATGACCGCACTAGCCGGTGAGAAAATCGAGACTTGGAGAGAGTTGCTGTCAATCATGAAGTCAGAAGCACTCCAGACGTTCTCAGGTCGGGTCTGGGCGAGGAAGAAAGTGGCTCGGGTCCCCAGAAGCTCTGTGGGCTCTGGTCCTGAGTAGGAGAGAAAGAGGATCCCAGACAAAGTTCAAATGTCTGTGATGGAGCTGGAGGGATGGTGGCCCGGCAGTTAAACATGCACACTGCTCTTGCAGAGGACCTGAGTTTCATACAAGACAGAATTCACGTAACTTCAGCTCCAGGGGATCTGATGCCCACTTCCAGCCTCCCAGTATGTGAGCACACACACACACACTTAAAAGTAATAATTTTAAAAATGGTAAAATAAGTGTGGTGAATGATTCCCTGTGGCCTGACAGAATCACTATCTTCTCCCAACATTTGCTAAAAAAAAAAAAAAAAAACCGTTTGATTTAAGGCTTTTACTGACACTTAAGATTTTTAGAGCCTCAGCTGGGTGGTGGTGGCACATGCCTTTAATCTCAATCCCAGCAGTCAGGAGGCAGAGGCAGGCAGATCTCTAAGTTAAAAGGCCAGCCTGATCTACATAGTGAGTCCAAGGACATCCAGGGCTACACAGAGAAACCCAGTCTCAAAAAACAAAAAACAAAAGAAATCTTTGGGCCTTTGGGGTTTTTTTTTGTTATTGTTTGTTTGTTTGTTTTTCCACTTCCAATCTGTAAAATGAGAGCATGGTAGTGCCAACTTAAAGTCTTCTATGAGAATTAAAATGAGGTCTGGAGAGTTTTATGCCATGATGTGTACTTACAAGTTGTCTGTTGTGGCTAAAACACCAAAGTTTGCTGAGTTGGACAAACATTTCCTTCATAGGACCAACAGTACTGGTATAAGGGTCTTGGGGGCCCCAGAAGAGAGGGGAGGGCATCTCAGAGACTGGTGACAAGAGTCCCTCCCCCAGGAACTTTCTGTCTTGAAGGAACCTCAGGGCAGGGTGAGCTCACCTGTCTCAGCCACAAAGGTGAGATGATCCTTTTGGGGCTGGAAGGGTCGACTGAAGACTATCGTTAAGATGAAGATCTGGCCACGGCGCAGGATGAGCTTCGACAAGCCCAAATCCTCAGTGTGGTGGTCCTTGTTGTTCCTGGGGATCTGCAGTTCCACAGACCTGAGCTCCAAGGCTGCCACTTGGGGAGGGAGGACAGGTCACCGCCCAGCTGAGACACTTGGAGTCATTTATACGGAACCTTTCTGCCTCTCTACCTCCTAACTTCAGGATAACCTCAAAGGGCAATTCAGCAGGTCCTAGCCAGGGATAAGGAGGGCATCCATCCTGGAGACACCAGAGCTGGAGGATTGGTGTCCCAGAGGGCAAAGCAAATCCCAGATAATGGAAAGCCACTCTTTCTATCATCCTGCTGGCTTATGAATAAACATATTGGGATTTTGTATGAATGAAGTGAATGAGCTGTCTGGAGGCTGGACATCTGCTAAAAGGCAAGTCCCTGCTTTTAGGTATGGGGGCAGTGGATTACTTGGGGCTTACTTTCTGATTCTCAGTTTTATTTCAGGTCTATGCAGAAGACATTGTGAATATATATCTAGTGTATAGTTGTAAGATTCTCCTAGTATACTAGTCAAGTGTATGACTTCTACAGTGACTCAGCCCTGGGTTATCATCTTGAGAAGTTGCTTGGACAGGTCACCTAATAGTCCTAGATATTAGCGTGTTCATCTGAAAAATGGGGAGATGATCGTGTTTCTATTTCATAAGGTTTATATCAGCCTTCAGTAAGGATGCATGTGTGAGAACCTCTGCACTAAGCCACACACAAAGAGAAAGTGTTAATCCTGGGGGAAAAAAGACTGAATCCAGGATTGTCCAAATCAAGGTAAGCTGTATTTGAGTGCACTCTGGGCTGGTCAGCCACTGTTTGCCCTAAGTCAGGTTTTCAGACAGCAGCCCTCACTTGAAAGGCTTCTTGAAGTTCTTTTTATAGAGGAGATAAGGGGGTGAGAGAGTTGGCAGCTTATTCACTGATAAAAAGGCAAGGATATGCATCAAGTTAAAGGGGTCAGTGAATGGGGGTTACAAGCAGTCTACATCAGACCAGCAACTTACTCTTGATTGCAAATAGAGGCCTTAATTAGTAGATATCTGAAGGAGCTCTAACATTGGACTTACCTCTTAGTTAAATTTTAGCACCAAGCAAACTGTTTTAACTATAGAGAGAACTCTCACACTACACGGTATGTTCTCAATTTTGGTCTTATTTCAGCCTGTGAGGTATTTGTTTGGACCCTGGTCTCACAAAAGTACCTGGTAATTCTTAGTTACTCTGAGTAGTAGCTCGATTTGAATGTATTCCCTGTTCCTGCTGCTGATGTTCATATTGCATTCATTGTCAACAAAGATTCACTAGGTTTTCCCTCTAACAAGTCCAACCTATTAGTAGGTTCCTAATGACTAGCCTCTAAGCCAAACAACCACTATCCTAGAAAGTTCAGCTGTGCCTGTATATAAAAGGGTTATTTCCTCCAGGTGGGCTTTGGTGACTATTTACACCCGCTCTGGGAAAGTGAGGAGGGCCATGAGACCCTCACCTGGGTCTCCAGCCACTCCTTACCATCTGCTGTAACTCTACCTTAGTTGCACGTGGCCTTCCCGAAGGGTTATGGTATGTGTATGAGTGAAGGAAGCCTGGGGGCAGGGCTCTGTCTATGTCGCTGCTAAGGTGCAGGCGGTTCAAGGAGGAGCACACACACCCCTAAAAGTAGCCTCTCACTGTGCCCTGTAAGGAAGCCCATTAAACTCACTGGCTTCCCAGAGTGAGCAGTCAGAATCCTGTCTCGGTTTGTCACTGGGACTTTAGTTCTAGGAGAAGAGGTGGATGTTGCTTATGTCTTCCACTGTGAAGGAATTTTAGCGACACTGGTTATGGGATCAAGTGTAAGCAAGGAAAAGGGGGATTGGTGCAACTGATAGCAGCTTAGGTAAGATCTCAGGGACCTACATGCTGGAGAGAGAGAACTGACTCCTTAAAGGTTGTCCTCTAATCTTCACCTGTGTGCTTAAGATTCAAGTGACCACACACACACGTGCAGAAAGGTGACCAATAAGAAAAACAGGAAAGACAAATCACAAAACCTGGACCATAGGAAAAGCAAGGATGATTTTATTTGTAAAAGAGTCACAGTGTCAATTAGGGGCCATGGTGAAAAGTTTGAAAGCAGCCAGCCTAGATTCTGTTAAAAATATGAAATTCTATATCTCATATTTGTGAGGGACCTGAAACATTCATGCCAAGACCCCTGAGCTTCCTAAGAAGGTGCTCCACCCTATGCCTCCAGAGGCCCACCTACCTTGAAGGGTACTGTATCTTGAAGAGGAGTGAAGGGCCTCAGGAGCCTTTACCTGTGCTTCACAGGAGAGAACAGGGCTGAGACAGGCTTTCCTGGCTCCTGTCTGGCCATTGCTAGAGCAGAATTCCTAAGAGCAGCCAGCTCCGTTTCCCCAGGTCTCTTCCAGTTTGGGAAGCAAAGGAGAGAGGAAAGGTGCCTTCTCTCAGGCCCAAGGCTGCGTGCGTGAAGAAATACATTTACCACCAGACACTTAAGCTGTCTTTTTAGTCCACTTAATGTAATGATGTGTTGGCTCACCCAAGGGCTTTTCGTGTCAGGGAGACATGACTTAGAATAAAGGAAAAGGCTTCCAATGAAGCCAGAAAGGGAAGCTGAGAGAATCAGGAAGAAGCTCAACAATGCAGGAAATCTAGTAGAATCAATTAGAAAAACACGTCAGCACCCACAAGGCCTGACTTGGATGTGGTCCCATCGGCGGCATTAATGGTGTGAAGAAAAGGAGAGGTGAGCCTCAGACACAAGACTCCTGGCGCTTACTTCATTAACACGATGACAAGGGTATAAAGGATGAAATTATATCCGGATGTATTATCAGCCTTAAGAAGGGGTGGGAGGAGACATTAAAACAGTTGTCTGCCTAGGAGGAATTCTCTGAGAAACCAAAACCCAAGCCAGCCCTGCTCCCGGGCGGGGCTGCCTCCCTCCGCTTGGGTCTTGGCTCTGAGGACATCACAATCAGGCTTGGGTCTTTCTTTGGCCACTGAAGATGCCCCACCCTATGACTGCTTGCTTTCATAACACCTTTATTTTCCAAAGAGGATGGAATAGCATCTAGAGTTAGCCCCACAAAAGAGGAGACCTTGATCATCTTGAACCTGGGTTCCCCCATGTCTGGAACCAGGCATTTTAGAAAACCATAGTTGTGTTAAGAGAAGTTTTACTACAAGCCAATCCATTATCCATTTCCAAAATCATTTATATTTCACAGATCCTCTGTGATGGAGTGTTAATATTGTTCCTGATATGAAGGAATGTTCTTGTCAGAACTGGAATTGAAACCCGGGCAGGCTTGCTCCAGAGTCTGTCCTTAGTCTTCACCATCCCCTGCCTTCCCTGGTAACCAGGTGCTAAATCATGTTTGCTGAGTGGACATGCGTGCTTGAACTTCAAGGAATGCAGCATCAGAAGGACAGTCAAGGGGCCAAGGTAGTTCAAAACATATAAATGTGTCTACAAACATTAAGGCTAGGACCTTACTCAGATCACAATTAAATACACATCAAAAGAATAATGGGATCTATATTTGATCTATTAAAATATTAATAATAATAACAATATCATATTTGTTGACATGTGGAAGTAGATTGTCTCATATATAACAATGGGAATATAAAATTCATACAGACCTTTTAGAGACAGGGGATCCTTGGAACAAGCTGGCTAGCCAGACTAGATGAATCAGCAAGTTCTAGGTTCAGTGAAAAGACCCTGACTTAATATATGAAGTATAGATTGATCATCAAAAACACCCAGTGTCACACTCTAACCTCTGCCTGTATGTGATAGACATGAGTGCAAATGTGTGCTTATATATGCACTTATACACACACACACACACACACACGATCAAAGAATAAGGGGAAATCATCCCCTAGATGCCAAAGGTAAACTAGAAGGTACTGATAGCTATAGGAGAGGTTTCATTCCTTCAGCTTTCCCGTTTACCGAGCTTTTGTTTTGAGCAGAGGTTTCTAGTCTCGGGAAGTGTTACTTTGATTAAGGAAGGGCTTTCGAACAGGAGCGACTCATCAAAGCTGGACACTGGGATTAGTTTAGCTGTGGTGTTTAGCCCAGACCGGAGAGGGGAAAAAGCCAAGGGTGGAGATGACAGCAAGACTTCTGTCGCAACAATCTAAGTCACAGGCTAATGGGGACTTAAATACAGGTGATGGGAAGAGCAAGAGAGGGACCACCCATGTGTGCCAGGGACCAGCCACCATGGTGTGTGGCAGTTAATAAATACCTGTTGAAATCATTTGATTTGCAGGGCCTTCTAAGGCCCCTGCAAGTGTAGGTGAAGACCAGAGCCAACAAAAGAACCCATTGCCAAGGCCTGGGATGCTCCAGGTGGAGACACTAAAGGTAAGTTCCATATGAAACGGCCAGCAGGAGACCCAGCCTCTGCCACCAAGCTCCAGGTGGATTCAAGCCTTCCTTCTGGCCCACTCTGTGTCTGCGCTAGCTCGATCGATTTCCCCTATCATCATCATCATCATCATCATCATCATCATCACTACAATGGTTTGACAACCTCAGTGCATCCTGCACTCCTTTTCATTTCTTCGGCTTTAAAAAAAACAAGAAAGATTACAATTTAAAAATTACAAAGATTACAAACTGGAAAAATTTCTGAAGTGATTTCTGTGTAGTGAGATTACCAGAATGTTCTGTGGGTATTTAAGTGTGAGGAAATTAAAATTTCTCATAACTCAAAAGTTTAAATCCAGCCGGGTATGGTGGCACATGCCTTTGATCCCAGCACTCGGGAGGCAGAGGCAGGCGGATTTCTGAGTTCGAGGCCAGCCTAGTCTACATAGTGAGTTCCAGGACAGCCAGGGCTACACAGAGAAACCCTGTCTTGAACTCCTCCCCCCACTCCCAAAAAAAAGTTAAATCCAAACTTCTTGGTCAAAGACCCAGAGTCCTCCAGAGTGTGGCTCCAACAGATTCCCATCTTATCTCCTGGATCCTCATGAAGTAACTCTGCCTTTCTCACATTGTGGCCCCCAAATGGGCCATGCCCAGGTCTAGACAGCCCAGACCCTTCCTAACGCTCTCTTCTTAAAGCTATGTCTCCACTACACCAGTGTTCCAAGCAAAGTTCAGCACAGGCTCTTAAGAACATGGAACTGGCACAGTAGCTGGGTTTAGCTGACGTTTAGTGAGTGTCAGGAGGCTCCAGGCTCTCTGTTCACTTAGCTCCTACCATCTCTACAATTATCCAAGAGCTTTTATCAACTCCACGTGACAGCTAAATAGAAAGATGATTAGTAAAGTTAAATAACTTGCCCAGTGTCACCTACTTAGTACCATTTAAACTTAGTTTGACTAAGCCACCTAGTTCTTAGCCTGGAGGTGGTCATAAATCAGACGATTCCTTCCTTCCAGACAGCCATCTACATTTTTGTGTTTTTTTTTTTCAAGTAGAGAAATGAACAGACTTTACAGGAGCTGCTCTAGTAGAAGAACTAGGGAGCCATTCCCCAATCCAGGCTTCTCTGTAGGACCCTAGGGGCCAAACAATGATGAAAAACCACAGCTCTGTTTCCATTCCATCATCCAAAGGTACCAAAGCTCGGGCATTGGATGAGGCTCAGTTGATAGAGCACCAGCCTAGCGTGCACAAAGCTCCTGGGTCAATTCTCAGCACCACTGGGATGTAGTGGCATTCACTTGTAACAAACAAACAAAGAGTACTGGAGCCCTCAGGTAGCTTAGTAGCTTGGAACGTAACTGGCCCCACGACCCACCTGATCTCTTCCCATCTTCTGTAGCTGTTTAGGCTCTGAACTACCTATTTTTTCAGTTAATCACTTACTGCTTCCTTGAAATGTTTTTACTTAATGGTGACTTTGTCACTGCTTAATCATTTATACCCCAAGCACAGTAGTTGAAGCTGCTATGGACCAGAAAGCAGTTCCTGGGTTGACTGCACAGGTTAAATCATTAAGTCTTTTGGCTCATGTATAAAAGTAGCTATAAATATGAAAGAGGCATCATGTCATGCTCATAAATACTCATAAAATCCAAACTAAAACCATAATGAGAGTCACCTTTGATCTGTTGACAATGCTTGAAATAGCAATCTCCTGTTTTGTTCAGAGCATACAGAGATGGGCTGCCCCATAGAGTGAGACTATAAACTCATCAGACTTAAAGTCAGTTGATACTCATCAAAACTTAAAGTGGACATTGCCCTTGCTCCAACATTTATTCTTTTAGAAGTTTTGCATATAAAATACTCCTGCACATCCTTGCAAAATTCCACCAACAGGGTGTCATGGTTTGTAAGGATGAATACTAAAAGATAAATACCCATCAGTAAGAGACAGTAACTAATTAACATGTTTATTAAATAAGTTGTGCTTATATATTCTCCTTGGATTTCCCAAAGCCATTCTAGCTCTGAATTTTAAATGCAAGATGGTCTACAACTTCAGGAAAGAAAATGGTTGACTGTCTGAATGGGCTTCAAGCCCAAATGAAGGCAGGGAAAGGAGAGGAAGGAGACCGACTCCACAGTGAACCATGAATGACCAGTTCAGGCTTTCTGGTCTTCTCTGCACTCCTCCCTTCCCAGCCTCGCTCCCTCTCTGAAATTAACACCTCATAAAAGTTAAAGAGATTGCCAGTACTCACCAGGATCCATCTCCCTCAGGTCAGTCAAGGCTCTTCAAGTGGCCGCATTAGGGTTCTGGTCCTGATGCTTCTCTGAGTGTTAGAGCCGTCCTTCCATCATCATGGAGTCGGGTGGGGCTGTCACTTCCTCCTCCTCCCATCCCTTCCCTGAAATTTCCCGTTGTTCCAGGTGCCTTCTAGCTTAAGGAAAGAAGCCTGTCCTAAGCCTTTAAAACGCCTGCTGAGGGGTTTGTTTCTGTGGCCTCGTTAAGCTGTAAAGTTCCCAAGTGAGGGCAAAGGCAGCTTCAGTCTGTCTGTGAGCTCTTCTGTCACATCCAGACTCAGGGTCACACTCATTCTCAACCCTCTAAGCTAGCATCACCCAACAGTGTCAGTGTTGGGACAGGAATGACTGGAAAACATAGTGGCCCAAGGAAAGTAACAAACGAATAGTCACAGAAGGGGACTGTGCAGCCCAGTAGGACTCAGAGAACTTTGCCCCCTGAAGAAGAACGAGGCATAGGGAAAAGGTGAACTGTCCAGGAGATTAAAGTGTCCAGAGAGACATTAAAATGTCTCTGATAGGTTGTTAACTAGTAGGAGTGCAAGACAAAAATGATGCCGTTTAGCTATTTGCACAGATACGCCTGTTTAAAAAAGATGGACTCTAAGGAACAGAATATCTAAGAATAATTATGACCTTTTTTATATTTCAGCGAGAATGCTTTAATTAAGAAAGAAACACTAGGTCAATGAGATGACCAGGACCCACCAGGCAGGATAGACCTGACTCCCATAAGTCATCCTGTGGCCTCCACACTCACTGTCCCCCAGCTAACCAAATAAAAAATAAATCTAAGAGCATTTGAAGGTAAATAAACATAGGGTCATCAAGATAGCTTAGTATGTAAAAGCACTTGCTGTCAACCTGGCAGCCTGAGTTAGATCCCCAAGACATACATGACGTAAAGACCACCAGCTCTCATTAAGTTGTCCTCTGACCTCCTCCCTCAGCACATGCAGGACTCCACTCATGTGCTCACACAGCAGATGAATGAATAATTGAGGAAAAGAAGAAGGAAACAATGTTTAAGAAAAAGTAAGAAAATAGGTAAGAATGTCTCCGCAGGTGTGAGTGTGGTGTGTATAATGTGTGAATGTTTGTGTAGTATATGTGTATATGTATGTGTATGCTTATGTTGTGTATGTGTGTGTGTGTGTAGGTGGTGTGTGATATGTGTGTATATGTTTGTGTGGTGTGTGTAATTGTGTGTGTTTGTGTGATATTTGTATGTAGTGTATGTAATGTGTGTATATGTTTGTGTGGTGTGTGTGTATATGTGTGGTTTATGTAATGTGTATATATGTTTGTGTGATGTGTATGCATGTATGTGTGTGTGTGTGATATGTGTATATATGTTTGTGGTATACGTGTGTATGAGTGTGTAATGTGTGTATATGTTTGTGGTGTGTGTATGTATATTTGTGTACCAGACTGACAATTTTAAAAGAAGCAGATTCTCCGTCACACATTCCTGGAGAAGAACTGAAATTGGACAATGAGCACTGTGAGAAAACAAAGACTTCACATGTTTACCGAGTCTTGTCAAAGGTGTGTAAGAGCTATGTAATTCCCTGGGTTAATTAATCTGTGTGACTCACTGAAAATTCCTACACCTATCTTAATCACAGCTTTCTGGCACATTCCCTGCCTGTTTTAATGTGTAAAGTGTATTGAGAGAGTAGTTCCTAATCAGACGGGTCAAAATCACCCATTACCAGCCAGGCATAGTGGCACATGCCTTTAATCCCAGCACTTGTGAGGTAGAGGCAGGTGGATCCCAGTGACTTTGAGGATAGCCTGGTGTACAGAGCAACTCCAGGATAGCCAGGGCTCTGTTACAGAACAAAATTCTATCTCAAAAAGCCAAAAAATAAAAATAATAAATAAATAAAACAACTCACTACCAAGTATTTTCTAAATATTCACAGGCTTTATTTTGTCAAAATTACTCGATGTTAGCTCAAAAGAATAACTAGCTACTGATGTCAAAAATGTCTTTATCGTTTCTTTTTTTTCCCCCCTTGGAGGAGGGGTATGGGTAGTTTCTGAGTCATTATGTAGCCTAGGCTAACCTCTAACTCACACTTCCTGTGTCTCAACCTCCCAAGGTGTGGGATTACAGGGATGGACCACTCTCCAACTTTAAGAATATTTTATAGTAGAAATATATGTATTTTGAGGAATACATAATTTTGTATAAACATTCTGAATTTATATAAAGACATTTTTGAATGTGCTTGTATATGCATGCTTGTGTGTATGTGCATGCTTGTGGGGGGCTAGAGGTCAGCTTTGGGATGTAGGCACCTAGGTTCTACCATGAATAGATTAATCCACTAATAAATGAAGGGACAAGCACATTCACGGGTTATCACTGAGAGTGTGTGCCTTGTGGATGTATCTCTTTCAACATTTGAAGCTCTGGACCAGGCCTCTGCATCATGGCCACCAGCAGGAAGATCCTCACCAGGCACAGACCTCAACCCTGGAAATGAAAGTTGAATAAATCTTTCTGAGCCAGGCCATGGTGGAACATGCCTTTAAGTCCCAACACTTGGGAAACAGAGGCAGGTGGATCTCTATGAGTGCAAGGACAAAATGATCTACAGAGTGAGTTCCAGGACAGCCAAGGCTACATAAAGAAACCTGTCTAGGAAAACCAAATAAATAGATAAATAAACTTTCTGCTTTGTAAATTTCTCAGCTTTTCAAATTCAGTTGTAGCAACAAAAAATGGACCAAGACAAAGCAAAAAGAGGTCTCTCCATGCCTAAATTAAAGAAAACACAGCATTACTATCCAACTTAGTTGGAGAATTTCCATTTGGTCAACCCAAAGGCCCCATTATGAGGCTGAGTGTCTCAATTTCCACTACTACAGCGTACACAGATTCTACAAGGCCAGACTCTGCCAAATACAGATGGAAAATGTGCCAGAGAGCTGGGGGGAGTGGAGCTCTGGGAGGTGCTGTTGTCTGTGGTGTGGCTCTGGAAGAGGCTATGAAGACAATTTTTAAAGAGAGACATAGAATGAGAAAGGTTTTCCAGGCCAGAGGTGCAGTGTGAGCAAGGTCAGCAGAGTGGTAACAGCTGGGGCTGCTTTCGAATCTGGCATGGGAGATGGCACGGCAATCAACACACACTTCATAAAGTAGGTGTTTCAATGAGAAGAGAAAGATGGAGTTGTAGACTTGCAAAGTCAGAGCTATTTGTCCTGCTGTTTAGACTTCAGAGTCTTCTATAGTTGTAGGTGATAAAAGATCAAGCTTTTGCAAACCTTTAGAAAGTGTCACCAGGCTACACTGATGTCTTACATGCCATTTCTCTACCTGGCCCGAAAACTAGGCAGTTACACAAGAGAACTACTTTTTAATTAATTAACTTGGGATCAACTAAATCACGCTTATTATACCCATAGCAATGCGAATCCTGTTTTCCATTTTCAGGACTAAAGATTGAACCCTTGTGCATGCTAGGCGAGTGTTCTGTTACCAAGCCACATCCCCGGCCCCTCAAATTCTGTTCTTTAACCAACCCTGACATATTCAGTTTGCATTATACATTTTTCCTAAGAAAACACATACCAGGAGGCTGGAGAGATGGCTCAGTGGTTAAGAGGTCATCACATCGTGCCAGGGCTGTTCCCAGCACCCATGTGGTGGCCCACAGTCCTCTGTAATTCCAGTTCCAGGCAAATCTGATACCTTCTTCTAGCCTCTTTGGGCCTTGGATGTGCGCAGCTCATATACATACACGGCAGCAAAATACATGCATACAAAAATAACCCTTTTAACAGTGCCCCGTTCAATAAAGCTTTTAAATTAGCTTTCAGAATAAAAAGGCAGAATCATTGCTATGTTGGTAGCGCTCAACGCTGCTAGGTTAAGTAATCTACTAAGTTTTCAGCAAAACAAGACAGCAAGCTCTGTCTTGTAGAGACACACTGAAACCCTCCCCTAGCTCCACACCCTTATACCTATGCCATATCTTCTTCATTCGAAGATCCCATAGTCACTTCCAATCCAGAAAGTTCAAAATCAAACTCATCCATTCTACTTACCAACCCCAATGCATTTATTCCATACCCCTGTAAATATTATAAAAGTCCACTAGTTGAGTGGAACCTACTATTTGATGGTGATGGGGTCAAAGGAGCAGTGCAGAATTGTGATTTAGAGCCTGGTTCAGGATCATCCTCCTGCCTCTCTAAGCTAAAGCACTTAATTGATCTTAAGCACGTTAGTCTCACCAAGCCGCGCTTTACCATGCAAAATAAAACTAACAACAATGCCTTGTTCCTGGGGTTGCTTTCAACATCAAATAATATTGTAGGAGCCCTGAAGTGTTTTCTCAACACTTAGCACTTTCATTGGTAATAAAGGCAGGATTAGGGACTGGAGAAATGGCTCAGTGGTTAAGAGCACATACTGAGTTTAGCAGAGGTCCCAAGTTCTGTTCCCAGCATCCATATCTGATGGCTCACATCTGCCTGTAACTCCAGGTCCAGATCTGCTGCCTCTGGCCTCTACAAGCATCTGCATTTATTGCCCTACCCCCATCCATACATATAATTAAGAAATAAAAATAAATCATAAATATTTATGATCCTCCACATTCTGAGATTTATATCGTGTTAGAGAATACGTCAGGAGTTGCTGCTAGCTGCTCACAGACATTCTGAGCCAAGGAGAATTTGATGTGGTCCAGAGCCCAGCCTCCTTCTTCTTTGTTATTGATTCTCAGGAATTTACAACTAGGCAGTGGGTTGCACTGCTCTGGCCTTGCATTTAACTCAGACTGGAGGTTCTGCAACCTTCCCTTACTCTGTCCATATCTCTAGTCACAATGCCCTCCATTATCTCTCAGTCTTGTTGATCTCCCTTAAACTCCAAAACTAACGTCTCTCCCAAGCCATTCTCAGCCTGATCACTCTTGCCTTCCCCCCAGGTGGTCTGAGATATCCCTCCTCACAGACAGTTTCTCTGATTAGCCCAGGATAGTCCAGGGCATTGCCTCTCTTGAAGCACCACTGTCCTTCCTGCCAGGCTCTGAATAACTTCCTTTTATATACTTTGTTTTCCCTTCTCCTAGGCTTCTGTATGTTCACTCAGCCAAGCCTACTCAACATTCTGAGCAGTCTACAAAATAAAGCCAGCTTTCTAGGGCATGTGAATTGTCACACTACTAGCTAGGTGCCCCTTTCCTGGAAGTCCCAGAGAGCCCCCTAGTTGCTTACTTCTGTTTGCTGGGTCAATCTTGAAGGAAAGCACAGCAGCTGATTAGAGAACAAACCCTTAACCCACTCTTCAAGGATGAGTTCTCTGGCTCCAGGATGCTGGTCTTCAGCCAAATTCATGGTCCTGAGAGGCTTACCGTTCTATAGACCGGAATGCAAGCAGGAGGAGCTGTCATGAAACTAGCCACACCCTTCACCCAAGATGAGCTTCCGTACCCCTGCAGTTGACGCTTGGGTTCTATTCTGAAGAAGTTTCCTTCCTCATGTGGGCCTGCACCTATCCTGTCTTTGACCTATGATGTTAATTTGAACACCCTAGGTCTTCAAGCTTGCTTTAATCATCAGTACCCAAGGATAATAGCTGTGGATAGTGTAGCCCCACTATCCTCTTCCCTGTTTATTTTTTCTACTGGATTTAAAGGCATGGTCTCTCTATGTAGCCCAGGTTGGCCTCCAACTCGTAAATCCTCCTCAGTTACTGATTTGAATGCTGGAATTGTAGACGTTCACCATGCTAAGGGCATTGTTTTGCCCTTTGAAAATGACGGAGTTTTAAAACCCAGGATAGAACTCAATTCCTAATTTTTCTGCCAACAACCTCATGAGCTTG
This sequence comes from Mus musculus, assembly GCF_000001635.26. Classification (NCBI taxonomy): domain Eukaryota; kingdom Metazoa; phylum Chordata; class Mammalia; order Rodentia; family Muridae; genus Mus; species Mus musculus. The sequence continues at coordinate 121,122,275 of NC_000068.7, forward strand.
CCTTGACAAGTATTCTCATACTTCCCATGCATTTCATGCATTGATCCCACAAACACTTAGTGCATACCTCTCATGAGCCAGGCACTGTTCCAGCTCCTCAGGTAAGCATGTAAGGATACATCTGGTTAGAAAGGTGTATTTGGGGCAGTGTAATGGGAACTGTGGTTTTGCACGGTAAGCTTAGAATTCTGTCTTTGGGAATTCCCTTAGAGAATATCTCAAAGGGGGAGACAGGGAGACTTTGAAGATTCTGAGATGCTAAGCACTGAGTAGTTTTTATGCCCAAGCAAACAGCTGCACAAACCAGGTTGAAGGAAAGGACAAAGTTAGAACTTGGGAGAGAAAGATGGCCGACGAGACTTAAGGCACATCTCAGATTCCATTTTAGGGTTTTGTGGTTTGTTTGTTTGTTTGTTTGTTTTTTCCGAATAGTAATAGGAAATTCCTAAAGGTTTAAAAATCATTTTTAAAGATCTATTTATATTGTCTTATGTGTGAGTGTTTTGCCTGCTTATATATGTATACCATATGCATGCCTGCCTGTGGAAGCTATATAGAAAGTGGAGACAATGAATCAAGACAAAATTGAGCCTTGATTCCTTTTGCCAGACTATGATTTCATTCTTTTAAGAAATAACCAATAACAATTTTTACAAATAATAAACAATAATCAATAAAGGAGAATTTTCAGGACATCAAGAGGCAGAGAGCAGTTAAAAGAATATTCTATACAGTTCAGAGGGTGGTCTATGATAGCCATACTTTGGGTTGTGAATGAGTGAGTTTACTAAGTATATAGCAAGCCAAGATAAAAGAATAAAGCAGCAAGGAAAAATACCTCGCAGAGCATCAAATTAGTTACACAACAGGTAGAAACTAGATCTAGAGAAAACACTTGGAGCTCTTATCAACAAAGAGAGTCCAAAAAGAAACATTCCTCCCTCCTTTCCTTTCTCTTTATTTTTCATTCTCTTTTTCTTCTTTCTGTTCCAATTGTCCATGCCTATATGAATCTCTTGAAACAGGGAATACAGCTAAACATAAAGGCCCTTGCATTGAAGAATACAATATGGAGTTAGTGCTGGTCATTTCTCCCACAGTGTGAGATCAGCCCCTGTGCAGTGGGGCTCATTTCTCAGTTTGTGTCCATGGAGAAACTTGGAAGTTAACTCGACCAGAGACTGAGGTACTAATGTGCAAGGGCCTTGGAACTATCTTGAGAGAATGGTTAAAAGTAATCAGATTTAAAAGTAAACCGGGGACCAGAGAGATGGCTCAGTGGCTAAGAGCACTTATTGCTCTTGTAAAGGACCTGGGTTCGATTCCCAGCACCCACATAATGGCTCACAACCATCTGTAACCCCAAATTCTGAGGCTCCAACAGGCACATGAGGTGCACATACATGCAATGCAAATGAAATATTCATAGGCACAAAGTAAATAAATAACAATTTAAAAAGTAAACTGATTCTAAACTGGACGTGGAAGAAAAGTAGGGGCAGAATTAAGCTGCTAGGTAGAGACAAAGTAGGGCCCTTGATTCCCCAGACATCCTGGCAACTGAAGACATTTTCCTATAGAGGAAACCAAGTGTTTTCTATAGTGGAGACAGTAATCTGTGAGAACCATGATTTTGGTTTTGAATGAGTGAGTTTGTTGAGTATATAACAAGCAAAAGTAAAAGAACAAATAATGAGTAGCAGATAGAAACAACAGATAGCCAGAAAAAAAAATCATCAAATCAGTTTTCTGTACCCAGCTGGGGTTACTGGCGTGTCCTGATTGAGTGGCAGACATCATGGAATATCCAGCAGAAACCAAGTGAAGTACAGTAGGTTACTCCACTGATGTAATGAGCCAATTCAAGTCAAATCAATAGTATAAATGCAGGTTTGTTGAGAGGCAGCTCTGGGGCGAGTTCTCCCATCTCACAGATGGAGGCCAATGGAGTCATAGGTCCAGGCTAAAGCAAGGGGATTTGACGGGTCCTAGGCTCAGGGTGATAATCTGTGAGCTAGAAGCTGGGGTTGTGCCTGTATAAGGTTAAAAAAAAAAAGCTGAGTTCCTGGGTGGGCATTTGTGAGTAAGTTTCTGGAAATGTGGACACCAGGAGAGATGGCATGTTAGCCTGGCATTTTCTCTTTGTGGGGGGGGGGGGTTGGAGGAAGAAGAACAAACCGTTTCTTAGCATGAACAGGGGATGAGCAAGGGTTCCAACCAACCAGAGAGGCTAAGGAATCCATCTAGAGTTCCCAACTGAACTTTCTCTGCATGGATGAGCTTCTCAAGGCTGAAATTCTGGCTTCTTTTTCCCACTGTAGACGTTTTTATGTCATGGAATAAAGAATAGTAATCTCCATTGAAAATGCTTTACAAGCAGAGGTTTGCAAGGAAACAATGTTTCCAATCTTGGGTTGTCAGAAGGGGGTCTCTGAGACAAACAGTCTTGGGTCTACACCTGTAGTGCTAACCCTGGTTCAGAACCAGCAGCTTCCCAGTGAGCGCAAACAACACATGACAATTTACCAATAAAATGGTGTATTGCAAGTAAGGAAAATTGAGCAACTTGACAATGTGGTAAAGAATGAGAGAACTGGCTGTAGACAAAGCTGCTTTAAAAACACAATGCAGTGGGCCTTGATCACAAGTGAACCTCAGGGAGTGGCAAGCCTTGAGCTTCCTTCCTGTTCTCCCCTTCCCCCATACTTCCTAGTCTATGCATCTGTGCCTGTAGGATTTGAAGAAGAGGGTGTATTATGCCTGACTTTTGACCTACCTTAACTCTAGCTGTGGCCTGATAGCACACTTTCATCAGGAATATCTCATATTTTACCTCAGGACTCTAATCTGCTAGACATTCACACCTGTTCAAACTTAGAAAGGAGAGGGTATTGGTGGAGCATAAAAATGTACTACTGTAAGAATTTAAGGCCAGGCTGGGTGATACAGGAAGATCCTGTCTCCCCCCAACCCCTCTAAAAACATCCACAAAAACAAATAAAGGAAATTAACACACACCCCTATGAGCAAACCTTAACCACTGGCATCCAAGATTTGTTGGTAAATACTCTTTCTGGTCTCTTTTAGGGAAGGCATTCTGAGCTGTGTTCTACCTGGCACCTCCAGGGTCCTCAGAGGACTGAACTTCATATGACCATAGCAGTGACCAGTGTGTTAGCACAATAACATAAACTTTATCTTAATAATTCTACAGTGTGTATATAAATGGAATCTAGTGCATTTAAAGCATTATACAGTTGCTGCTGTATCTACTTCTAGAGCATCTGCGCCTACAGGAACTGCATAGCCATTAAACTATCTCTTTCCATTCCTCACCTCACACCAGTCACAGGAAACCACCAATCTGTTGTCTAGATCTATGAACTTACTCCTTCAATACCACTAACAAATGGAATCATATAATACGTGCCTTACAGCATTAGTCCGTCATGAACAAAGTCACATCAGGCCCTCAAGGCAGTGACCTGGTGGTACAACCTGAAGCAGAAGCCATGAAAGAATGCTGCTTAATAGCCTGCCCCCCATGGCTTGCTCAGCATCCTTTATTACACAGCCCATGATCACTTGCTCAGAACTGGTACTGCTTGCTTTGAGTTAGGCTCTCCCATATCAATCATTGATCAAGAAGATACCCCACACACTTGCCCTCAGGCTAACCTGACAGAGACATTTTCTCAAATGATGTTCCCTCTTCCCACATGAACCTAGCCTGTGTCAAGTTGACCAAACAAAACAAAACAAAACAACAAAACTGTCATACCCATTTTTCAGATTTAAACAAATAAACAACTATCCAGAAAGATTATGTGACTTATGTGAATTAATTAATTAATTAATTGTATATGAGTAAACTGTAGCTGTACAGATGGTTGTGAGCCTTCATGTGGTTGTTGGGAATTGAATTTAGGACCTCTGCTCACTCTGATCAACCTTGCTCACTCCAATTGAGCCCCACTTGCTTGGTCTCTGCTTTCTCCGGCCCAAAGATTTATTTATTGTTTTACATAAGTACACTGTAGCTGTCTTCAGACGCACCAGAAGAGGGTGTCAGATCTCATTACGGGTGGTTTTGAGCCACCATGTGGTTGCTGGGATTTGAACTCAGGACCTTCGGAAGAGCAGTCGGTGCTCTTAACTGCTGAGCCATCTAGCTAGCCCAAGTTCAGGTTCTTAAATTGTCATCTTTTTATCTGCCATGTGGCTGTCTTGAAGGGCCTTACCCATTCTCCTCAAAAGATATGGTTCTCTGGCCTCCCTGTGTGACATCACTAAAGTAACGGTTTCTAATTGCCTTCTAAATACTCATGCTTATACTTAGAGATAAGTGCAGCTCTCATAAAAGACTTTTTTTTGCAGCAGACAGAGACTTGAAGAAAGATCCACAACTCATTGAGAACACAGAGGATGAGTGGCAGAGATGTGCCCAGTCCCACATGCCGCATCTATAACACACCTAAGGCTCAGGGAACATCATGGAAATGAGGGGTGTAAAGCCTGAGGACCAGGACTGTTGCGTGACAGTGTCCTCTGGGCAAGGGTACTGCTCCCAGGAACTTGCAACAATATGGCTGCCTGCACAAGACCCACAAAGAACATGCCAGCCAACCTGCCAACACGGACGAAGCAACATTCCCCAAGGCCTCGCCCTCAGATGAAGAGCTATAGGCCACCAGTGGCTGCTGAGAACCAGTGGTTGGTTTGTTGTTTTCTGTGCTGAGCGAGGTCTCAATCCTAAGTGGTCATCCCTAAACACATGCAAATAAGAGCGACACCGATAGGACTCCGTGAGTTACATGTATGACAAAAATGACTACAGAAGATCATAAAGTCAGGTTAGGGGCAGGACAGAGGACGACCTGAACAGGGAGGGACAGGTGGACACAATACAAACATGATACATTCATGAAATCCTCAAATCATAAACAAGGGAATATTGATAAAAAACAGAATGTATGAGAAAAGAACTGTTTCTCTCTGGTCAGCTTGCTGCTTTCCAAATATATCCTAACTAAAAAACTACAACAGCACACAGAGTACTTCTATGAACAGCTTTTTGTCTGTGACCAAAGACCCTTCTGATCTCTTGACAATGGAGTTTCCATCCCTGATCTCCATCCCAAGGCTCCAGGGTTCCTAAGTCCTTGTCACAGGCCCTGAGACTCCGCCAGCATCTGACAATTCCCAGCCTGTTGTGTGGCTCACCTGACGAATGAACCCAAGCAACTCCCAGGACAACTTTTAAGCCAGAAGAAAAGCATTCAGACTAGGTGATGGAAAGTTTATTCAGAACCTGACAAGAAATCAGGTTGAGATCATTATGTTTTCAGTGTTGTTAATGATTATTCTGGCTGGGATTTTTGTTGGTCGGAACAGACAGTGCAAAAATCATTATGGTAAGGTGTGGCTGCTTGCTAACCTAGGCTAACCAAACCCCTGTCCTGGGCAAGAGGCCAGGGCAGTTCTGGGCTGGATGGCTGTGCCACTGTCTCAGCCCTTACTGGAAGCTCCAGGCAAGCCATTTCTTTATTCTTGGACAATTGTTGTTTGGGGCTCAGAAAAAGAACTTTGTAACATCTACAGTTTGGTCTGGTTTTGCCTCCATCTTTCCCTGTGGCCCCTCACTACCCCATAAATAACTGCAAATGAATGAACTCAATAGACTTTCTCCATAGACAAAGAAAACCATGGTATGTTAAAAGATTTATTTTTTATTATTTTTAACTATATGTAGATGTGCGTGGGCATTCGAGTGAAGGTGAAGCAGGTAGCTCCCCTGGCTCTAAAGTTAAAGGCAGGTGTGAGCCATATGACGAGGGTGTCAGGAACCAAAACTCAGGTCCTCTGGAAGAGCAGCAAGTGCTTAAGCGCTGAGCCATCTTCCCAGCCTGTGAGTCCTGGCACTTGTCAGGAGCTGGGTTGATGAGAAGCCTCGTTTTTCTGTAAACACAGTATCCTGAAAGGAAACAGTGTGCAGCTATGGTGACTGGTATTTTTTTTTTTTTTTTTTTTAGCTCAAGACAAGGTGCTAGGAATGCCTTGTGATGGTTTCAGCAATGCTTCAAGGCTGAATGGTAACCAGGTGATGTGTCCTCCAAGTACCACTAAGCGAGCTTCCTAGCTTCAAAGCAGAAGCTGTGTCTACTCCATTCCAGGCCAGAGGGTCATCTCAGCGCCTCCAAAAATGATGCCGTTGTCTTGGGTGGTGAGAAGCCTCGCAGAGTCTCACTGTTGAGACAGCTGTCGTTCCTTCCACGGAGCTGGATACCTCAGAACCTGAAAGTCCATGTCTGATCTTCACTTCTGACCTACAGCAAATGAAGTTATCAACAGAAAGCAGAAAGTCTGATTCCTAAGTCACTTGGTGAACATTAGTGGCAAGTCCAGATGAGAGAACACTCTTAGGCTAACTCATTTCTTAGTATAAGTCTTCAAACTTTGTCAGCCCAGTTACTTTTTGTCTGTCTGTCTGTCTGTGTGTCTCTGTGTGAGTACAGACGTGCATGTGTGTGGGTACACATGGTGGTGAGGGACTGGGGGTGGGAATCTTCCTTGCTGTCTCTCTGCCTTCTTCCTTGAGGTAGGGTCTCTCATTGAATGTCTGCCTTCTCAGCATCGGAACTGTGCACCGTGCTCACCTAACACTTACTTAGGTCTGGAGATCTGAACTCTAGTCCTCATACTTGGCAGCAAGCACGTGTATGTAGAGAACCACCTATCCACCCACCCCACCCCACCCCACCCCACCCTACTCCATTACTTTTTAAGTTAAGACACAGGTAGGACACCTAGAGTTACACCAACGCCAAGAAATACTACAAATTCCTATCATACTTCCATACTTGGGTGGTTGTTCTGAACAAAAGAACAGTGGTTCTCTCTGATGGCCATGACAGAAACTGCTTTGACAGAAACCAGCTGCCTTGATTATTTGATTTCAATATAGCATGGCTCTATAAAACAAATAGAAGCAATAAAAGGCTGTGCGAGGTTTATTTCTCAAAGTCAACAGAAGTGAGTTTCACGTTGCTGATTGACAGTGCAGAGAAAGGAGTCTGGTCTTTTCAAGGGCAGGGTTGATGCTGCTTGTATGGCCAGTCTGACGAGCAGCACATTCTGAGAGTGCTGGTGCAACTCTTTCAGCCTGTGAGCTGTAGAAGTGGCTGCCCTTGCAAAAAGATCAAACAGAGCGTGTTTGGATTGAATCCACAACCCAGAGCTACCTTGACATTAGATGACGCTGAGTTTGAATCCTGTCTTTGCAATTAACCTGTGTTCACAAACAAATAACCTCCTCTCTAAACCTTACTTTTCTGTCTTTAAAAACAAAAACAAAAAACAAGGCAGGGTTTCTCTGTGTAGAACTTTCTTTGTAGACAAGGCTGGCCTCAAGAGATCTGCTTGCCTCTGTCTCCTGAGTGCTGGGATTAAAGGTGTGTACCACCACTGCCTGACAGTTAATGCTCCATGGCCAAGCATACTGGCTAAAACCCTGGACTTAGTTATCAGGCTTCCTGAGTTTAATATGTTCCTCCCCCACTTGCAGCCATGTGGCCTTTACTTTTTTGTTTAACCTCCTCCTAAGCAAAACAGGGAAGATGTCAAAGTTAAGATGGCCAGATGGTTTTTAGCAGGAGGTTGGTACATAGTCCTGGGTGCAGTTTGTTACTATTCTATCATTACAGATGTCTGAAATACGTTTTTTATTACAACAGCTTTACTTTCAGCTGTTACTTGTAGCCTGGGTCACCCACTCACAGAAGTGAGTTTCAGGTTGCTGATTGACAGTGCAGAGAAAGGAATTTGGTCTTTTCAAGATATATATATATATCTCCTTAGAAATTCCTCTCTATTAGAGTCTATCTGGAACAGGCAAAAGGATTCAGCAGGTAAAGGGGCTTGCTGTGGAAGCCAGATGACCTGAGTTGGATCTATGCTGAAGGGAGAGAACCAAAGTTGTCTTCTGACTTCCACATACTTGGGTCATACACATACACATCAAGTACACATATGCACACACATGTACACATTTCAGCACATGCATATATAAACACACATCAAACACACACATGCACACATACACATCAAGCACACTCTTGCACACACATATACATATCTTGAACACACATACATATCAAACATACACATACACACATATACACATCAAACACACATACATACACACAATAATAATAATTTTTTAAACCTCTTATTTCCTCTAACTTATGACCATGTGTCCATACCAACTGTTCCTGTTCCTTCAGGGCATTGATGTTTGTTAGATTGTGAGCTTCATGTGTTCTCGTGGGTAGAGACCATGCTTCCTCCCACAGACCTAACACGTTATATTTTTTTAAGATTTATTTATTTTTATTTATGAGTACACTGCAGCTGTCTTCAGACACAGACCAGCATCGGATCCCACTGCAGATGGCTGTGAACCACTATGTGGTTGCTGGGAATTGAACTCAGGACCTCTGGAAGAGCAGCCAGTGCTCTTAACTGCTGAGCCATCTCTCCAGCCTGACCTAACACAATATTAAACAGTCCCTGAATACTGTACTTCCTGATTAAACTTTGGGGACAAAACACTTGAGAGAGATTGTAGACTATCCCCTACAATGTGCTAAATACTGTATTCACATTATCTTATCCAATTTTCTCATTGGCTTATAATTAGTACCATTATTGTGTACCTTTGGCAGGTTTAGGAACTGTGAATTAGAGATTAAGTGATTTTCCCAAGAAGCAACTAGGACTCCAGCCTTGATCTATCTGACTCCAAACCCCATGATTTTAAACCACTCATTTCACAGGTACAACTGCCTCAGCTGCCCAGTGTGTTGTTCAGTTCTTTCTCATTAGATCTTCGAGCTGCGCAGACATTAGTTGGGGCTGTCGATGACCACACTTCACCCTTGCTTTTAAGTTTGTATATGTACTCCTCTTCTTCCAGAAGTAGCTGTACTTTCTTTCCACACTCAGTACTGCTTCCCTGTCCCCAAGGTTGCAGACCATATTCCTCATTTCATAAAAAAAATAATAATAATGTTCAGAACGTCACATATTCCATGATTCAAATTGCCCAGCCTTTTTTATGTTGTGTGTATGTGTGTGCACACGCATGCACACACATGAATATGGACAAATGCCACATCTCACATGTAGAGGCCACAGAACCAGCTATGGGAGTTGGTTCTCTCCCTCTACCATGTGGGTACTGGGGATCACACAGCATAGTCCAATCCGGCTTTGAACTATCTGTTCTCCTATTTAGCCTCGTATCAGAGCTGGGGTTACAGATATATGTTGGTGTGCCTAGATCTATACTTAATCTTAGGGATGCCTTTAATCCCAGCAGAGGCAGAGGCAGAGGCAGAGGCAGAGGCAGAGGCAGAGGCAGAGGCAGAGGCAGAGGCAGAGGCAGAGGCAGAGGCAGAGGCAGAGGCAGAGGCAGAGGCAGAGGCAGAGGCAGAGGCAGAGGCAGAGGCAGAGGCAGAGGCAGAGGCAGAGGCAGAGGCAGAGGCAGAGGCAGAGGCAGAGGCAGAGGCAGAGGCAGAGGCAGGAGGCAAAGTTCTGAGTCTGAGCCAGAGCTACACAGGGAAACTATCTCAAAACCAAACAAACAAACAACAAAAGAGTGAGAGAGTTTTTCCAAGGAGGAGGCAAATCACAATATAAATGATCAGGGCCTTCAAGAAGACTCTGAATAAAAGGTGCTTGCCATCAAGCCTGAGGACACAAGGTTAATCCCCAGGACCCATACAATGAAAGCAAAGAACCGACTCCCACAAATTGTCCTCTGACTTCCACAAATGTACACACACACACACACACACACACACACACACACACACACACACACACACAAATCTTAAAATGTGAGAAAATGAGAGATTATCGCCTAAAAATAAAACTATAGTAATCATGCTGTCTCAAACTCACTCTATAGAAGTTGGCTTTGAACTTCTGCTCTTCCAGACTCTACCTTCACTGCCTATATTGCTGGGATTACAGATGTGTGTCACCACCCCTAACTCTTATGTGGTGCTGAAGATAGAATTCAGGGCTTTGGACATACTAGGCAAGCAATCTATCAACTCATCTATTTGCCCAGATAAAGGGTCTTTTATTGTTGTTTTGTTTAAGATAGAATCTCACAGTTTCCCAAACTGATCTCAAATTTATAATCCTTTTGCCTCTGTCGAGGGTTGTCATATGTACAGATATGTCCAGTTATAATCTCTGCTTTAAACATTATAATTTGCTATTAATTCATTACTGATTTTAGCTTAACTAAACCACATATACACTCATGTGATTTAAATTTTAGCACACTTACTGTGCTGTTCTTTAGTAATAAAACTATTGTGTTTGGACTCAGTTACCTAAATGTAAATTTGATATATTGGGGTATAGACTCTATTTTTCCTTTTAATTATTTGTGGGAGGAAAGGAAGGAGTTGCATATATAAGCTAAGTCTCTGGTTTGTTCATAAATAAAACAATCAGCTTGACTTTGCTTTAACAGATATAACTCTAAGGTTATACTCTGATGGAAAGCCTAAAAATGTGAATAAGCTAAGAAATGAGAGAGGCAGAGAGTTGCACAATATCTACACACCATTCTCATTACAGTTTACTTAGCAGCCTTAATCTTCCAGTCAGGTAGCAAATGACTTTGCACATAGAAATGAGGACAAGGCTTTCCTCTATTTAACTTACATTGAGATTACATAGCAGGCCACGCCCAGTGAAGCACCACAGCATTCTGGGAAGCTCCTGCATGTGCTCACAGGCATCTGTAATTGCATGTTCTTGGTCTTTCAGATTGGTTTTATGGCCAAGTTAATTCATTCCATCTCCAAAGGCTATGGGGTAACTGTGGACCATTGTTAAGCAAAGAAGGCCAAACATCAGCTGGAAATTGCAATCCAAGAGGTTTGGATCCATTCCATAAAGCTATGAGTGGGCTGATGATATGGCTTATAGGGTAAAGGCATTTGCTGCCAAGCCTGATGACCTATTCAGTTGCTGGAACTCACAAAATAGGAGAGAACTGATTGTTGCAAGTTATCCTCTGGCCTCCACATGTGTACCGTGGTACTCCCATATGTGGATGTACACACACCACACACACACACACACACACACACACACACACACACAAATACATATATACATACATACATCATACATACATACATACGTACATACTACAGTAAAGGTAGGAGTGTCTCTAGGAAGTCTAACCTCCTTATTCAGCTAAGAAAGTTGAACTTTTAAGTATTGGGGCTGAGGCTTGGGGAGATGCGCAGTAGGTAGAGTACATGAAGAACCCACAGTACACATTGCTAATTCCAGTGTCCTTACAGTGGGATGGAAGGTGAAGACAGAAGAATCCCAAGAGACTCATGGACCAGCTAGCCTGATATATGCAGCAACCAACAACAAAGAGGCCCTATCTCAGACTGGAAAGTGAAGCGATGGTTCTGCGCTGTGGCTGCTTCGAGGTCACTGTGTTCTGCAAATGAGCTCCAGAAACTCATTGGTCCCCAGGGTGAACTCCAATGCGCTTGTACTTTAATGTTCACATCTCCCCCAGGGAAGCAGTTTTTACAACAGTAAGGTTTGTGGGGTTTTGTTGTTGTTTATTTTTTGTTTGTTTTGATAGTGGGGTCTTGATGTATAACTACCTTGTCTGGAACTCATCACAATCCACCCGTCTCAATCTCCCAGCTGCTGGTATGTACTACTACTCCCAACAAGACTTGATGTCAAACTAGACATCACTGGATAGAGCAAATGCTGCTTAGGAACTCACCTTAGAAACTTGCTCTCATATTCATCAAATTTCCACAGAAAATACACTTCTCTCTCTCTCTCTCTCTCTCTCTCTCTCTCTCTCTCTCTCTCTCTCTGTTTTGTTTTCAAGACAGGGTTTCTCTGTATAGCTCTGGCTGTCCTAGAACTCACTTTGTAGACCAGGCTGGCCTCAAACTCAGAAATCTGCCTGCCTCTGCCTCCCAGGTGCTGGGATGAAAGGCGTGCACCGCCACCGCCTGGCTGACAATACACTGCTCTTATCCAAGGGAAGGTTGGTTACATTTGGGTGTCCTTGTGGAATGAGCTCGAGAGTAAAGCATTGGTTGCTGGGGGTTGAGTTTGGGATTACAAAACAATAAACTAGGACTTCAAGGTCTGAAAAAGGTCACCTAGGAAATATATGCACACTGGAATAGATGCATGGGAACATATCTGATCTATCTCCCTAAGGACGCTCAGAAGGATTAAAACTGCATAAAGATAAAAGATGGCCTGATCTAGACCAGCAGATCATTTGTCAGTGACAGGGTCCTCAGTGGGAGGGCCAAGACATCAGAAGATGAAGACAGGAAAGGTTCGGCAATAGGAAGTATTGGACAAGCTGATGACTTGCAAGCTTCATTTGGAGGTACAGCATCTACACCCAGGGGAGAAATGGGAGAGTCCACAGAGAATATCATACAACCAGACAAAGTCAAAGTCAAGCAGGGTTGCACAAAGGGAACACAGGGTGTTTCAAGAGCCTTATAGACCTAGCACACAACAGCCTTAGGACTGAATGATAGCTAGCTAACTCCAGTCTCTACAGAGGGAAAAGCCAAATTCCCAGGAACTAAAACCTTAATTCCTTTGAGCCCTGGCCATCAGCCCTAAATTGACTTTGCAAAGTCTGTTCTTGGACAATGTCATGGAGCTAGGTTCCTGTTGTCCTTTCATTAGGGCCTTGGAGAAAAGCATTGGATTAGCCTGGCTCTCAACAGTGGATATTTGGTTGAAAAACTGAGGGCAGTCAGAGAAGTGTTAGCTTAGCCTCTGAAGGGCAGTTCATATCCAAGAACCAATGTGGGCTTTGTGTGTTCTTTGTTGTTTCTTGGGTTTTTATGTCATCCTTGCACGGGACCCAGGCTTATCTTCACTGTATCATTCCAATGTTAGCAGATGTGTTGCCAAATGTAAATGTGTTTTGCCCACTTGTATATCTGTGCACCACACGTGTGCCTGATGCCTTTGGAGGCCAGAAGAGGGCACTGGATCCCTGGGAAATGGGATTACCAGTGGTTGTGAGCCTCCATATGGGTGCTATGAGTCAAACTTGGGTCCTCTGGAAGAGCAGCCAGTGCTCTTTAACTGCTGAGCCATCTCAGCAGTCCCACAACTTGTTCTCTTATGCTAATAGGATGCACTGCTTATGAGACCCAGAGGAAAGATTCTTCTCTTTCCTTAATAATTTTTTCTGGCCTAGAAAGAAAAAAATCATGAAAAGAGAGAAGACAATCACTAAAAATAACTCTCAAGGGCTGGAGAGATGGCTCAGCGGTTAAGAGCACTGGCTGCTCTTCCAGAGGTCCAGAGTTCAATTCCCAGCAACCACATGGTGGCTCACAACCATCTGTAATGGGATTCAATGCCCTCTTCTGGTGTGTCTGAAGACAGTGACAGCGTACTCATATACATAAAATAAATAAATAAAACAAAAAACAAAAAACCTCTCAAAACTATACCAAAGCCTGATAGTAGAATTTTAGAACAAAAATACTCAAAATTACAATAAAGAATCAAAAGTACTCTTCCAATTTCACCAACTGCTGCAGACTGCCATTAATAAAACTAACCAGTACATGCAGAATGCTGCTCTGGGAAAGTTTTTCTATATGTTCTAATTAGGGAGAGTTTTAAGAGATAATTTAACTAAGCATGTTGCAAAAATAGGGTTAAAGTTGGAAGGCATGCTAAATCTTATAACTACTTCCAGAAAACACAAGTTAGTTCTCTTGAAGGAACAAGTCTGGGCCCAATTACTCATAATGGGCTGCCTGGCATAATAGGACCTGCTGCACTGATTTGGGTCTGGCATACGCCAACATTCTCTTGATGACCTCCCTTTACCTTTTTATACCCACAGTAATGAAATTATAATGATTGCTGAATGAAATGAGTTTATAGTGAGGTCTCATTAAACTTCCTGTACTATCTGCTACACAGTTGGGAGCAAACGGTCTCCTTGGACCTGCTCCTGAAAGCTGGAGGTAGGCTGTAGTAAACTCACAAAAAGAAACATATCTATCATGCTGCAGTCAATTATCTAGCACTTGGCCCACTGAGAGCCTTGCTGGATGCTGCCCTGTATTCTAAGACTCATGCTATAACCAATGAATTTTCCAGAAAGGGCCATTATAAAGTCTCGGGAAAGTTTATGTTAATCTACAACCCTAGTCAGTTTTTATATTAACTACCCTTCACATCCATTTTATGTGCAAAGTCATAAAAAAATTAGAGAAAAGGAACTGTATGTCATGAAGTCCACTAAGAAGATTAATGGATAATAATAATCAGTTGTATACTTACAGAATCTCAAGATGCAACTGTAACCAGGATTGTACTAGTGTAACAGTTCTACCCACTACCACTAAGTTATGAAGCTCATGTTATACACAACTTACATGACTAGGTCTCAAAACTTAAGAAATGTCATTACTATCTTCAAAACTTAATAGACAGATTGTCTAATCACTTAAGGGATATCTGAGGGGAGTCTAATGGCTGTAGATTATAAGATACACTACAATCCAACATTCTTTAATGCCTTTAAATTTTCACAAGTTGCTAATTGCTACTTGTGGTGGTTTGAATGAGAATTCCCCATACTGGCTCATGAATTTGAAGACTTGGTCCCTAGATGGTGGTACTGTCTGGGAAGATGTATGTGTCTTTCCTAAAGGAAACATGTCACTTGGTGGGAATGAGGCTGGGGGATGGGGGCGAAGTGCTTAATGCCTCTCCCTGCTTGTAGGTTGCCGTTCTATGCTCGTGGTAAAGGATGTGAGTTTTCAGCGTTCTTGCTTCTAGCCACCACACCAGGATGGTCTATCTCTGGAACCAAAAGCCCAAATAAACCTTTCCTTAAGTTGCCTTGGTCATGCTGTTTCTTTTTTAAATCTTTTTTTTTTTTTTTTAGATTTATTTATTTATTATATGTAAGTACACTGTAGCTGTCTTCAGACACTCCAGAAGAGGGCGCCAGATCTTGTTAGGGATGGTTGTGAGCCACCATGTGGTTGCTGGGATTTGAACTCTGGACCTTCAGAAGAGCAGTCGGGTGCTCTTACCCACTGAGCCATCTCACCAGCCCGGTCATGTTATTTCTTCACAGTAAAGCAAGAAAAGTAATTAAAAGTATATTGCGTAATGCAGCTCAGCTCTAACAAGGAGCCAGCACAACTCTTAAGAGGGCAAGGAAAAGGAACAACTCCTAAAACCTTAAGCAATGCAGCAATGTAGTATTAGTGTTCTATCTTACCACATAGGTTACATGCCAGCGCCTATGGCTTTGGTAGAATGCACAATATCAACCTGTAGACTGACAGAGGAAAAGCACAACTACTGTGGCTCACTTCCTGCTCCCCAGCCCCCCCCAACACACATCCCCTTCTTATAGTACTTGTATATAGTATAGTTTAGCATAGTACAGTACTTATCTGACTTGTGGACTGATGCTGCCTATCTAAGCTGCTTGGGGGTTTAGAACAGTGTCCGGCTGACAGGAACAAACATTATTCATTATAGAAGGTACAAAATTAAGGCATTAAATGTCTGGTTTATTAGCACTTATAAAGCTAGATAAATATAAAACATTAGCAAAAAAGTGATCAAAAGCATAATATCTAAGTTGTACTTTTTCTCACTGTTAAAGTTCAGTGTTCAAACTAAAAGCACGAGTCTTTAAACTGCAGTGTTCATTTTAGACTGTTTGCCCATAGCCAACAGGTCAACACTACATTCCTGAACTATACTCAGCTGTGGATTTTTACCATGACCTGTGTGAAACTTTTTCCAAAATATAATCTAGGTCACAGACCCAGGTTTGGGAATGTTTTTCGTTTTTGTTTTTTTTACTTAGGCTAAAGGTTGTTGTGACTCAATAAATAATAGGTCCTCAGACCTAGGAGTTGTGCTGGTTCCTTGTTAGAGCTGAGACTGGAAAACTGATAGAACCCCAGAAAACTCTTCACATGATGCTGAGGCCCCTAGGATGTATGCCACTCTTTTGATGCTTTATTTTTATACTTACTGCTGGTCTGTATTTTAATCATCATTTTTATGGTCTCTGCTCAATGGTGTGGTAAGGAAGAAAGGTGTGTGTGTTGGGAGTGTGGCAATACAACAAATTCACCCTTAGGTCCTAAATATATCAAGTCCATTCTTTATTGCCCTGAACGTAAGGAAGAAAGGTCTAATGCCACTGTGTGGGGGTTGAAATAAGTACCAAAGGAAAAGCAGTTCCCTCCACCTCCAATAAGCAGGAGCTGCTGCTCTTCAGGAAGGAGGGCGCTGCTGTGGTTGTGCAGCATTAATGGCCATGGCACAGACGCTGTGTCAATCTGATATTCAGAGCTCAACCCTGTAGTCAAACAGATAACAGTCACTCCAGGAACTGAGGAGGAATGAATCCAGACCCCTCCAACCAGAAGCAGCTTTCCATTAAACACATGAGCCGTGTGAGAGTACCTTGGGGTAATGGAGGGCTGGATATCTATTGATTCCCAGAGGAATCCAGAGGACACTGGTTTGAGAAAGAGTACAGAGCTCAACAGTTCCTCAGAAGCCCCAAGACCTCCAGCGATAAGTGCTCCCCCTTGCCAACTGCAGGCGCTATGGGAATGCCGACCTTCGGGTGATGCGCCTTGTACTGGGATTCTGACCCAAGCCATTGTCTCTACATGTAGAAAACGACAGTCACTTAGTACAGGTTCAGCCACACTTCGGCCACCATACACAAATAAGTATCTTTGATTCTGATAGTATACTTCCGTTGTTGAATGCCGCCAACATGACAACACTGAACCTTCTTCCAAGGCAGCCTTCGTTACTGTTACATTTTGGCCCTCAGAGCAATTATCCTTACTTTTGTATAAATCAAGTTGGAGAGCCCCAGAGGCTGGACTTACTGGGGAGAGTCTTCCTCCAAGAACCAGAACCCGAGTATCAGAAAGCCTTGTCATGGTGTGATAAAGGCGTCCATCCCACTGGCCTTCAGTCCCCAAGGTACTTATTTGGCAGCCTTCCCATTCCGAGTCACAGGATCTGGAGAGCACGTGAAACCTGCTCACTCGGCAGTGTCGTCCCTCTTGTTCTCCAAAGCCTCCTGCACTGAAAATAACGCCAGGGCTCAAGAGGGCAGAGGCGTGGCCATATCGCTTCAGGCTTGAGTGCTGGTGGTCACTAGTGACTACTCTGGCAGAAAGAAACCCTGAAGGCGAGGCAGGATCTATCTGAAAAGAAGCCTCTGAGGGCTCAAACACTGGAGTTTCTGACAGAATGTCTCCCCTAGATGCTGCCAGGATGAAATAATGTGAACACTTCAGATGCCACTCCTCATATTCATCAAAGGGTTCAAGCGTCTCAACCCGCTGGCGCTCTTCTGCCGAGAGAAGGCGGCGATAGAACTCGTTCAGGTCCAGGGCGCTGCAGGCAGTCCAGCCAGCTTGAAGGAAGCGCTGGCGCTGGGCCTTCACGACGGGAAACAGCTCCAGGCCATGCAAGGGTGAATGCAACCGCTGAAAGTGCTGCAGCATGATCTGCCCAAAGGCATCCCCCGGCTGCATCTGCTCATAGATCACGAAAAGGGCGTCGGGGAAACGCTGGGCGGCCCAGGCAATGAGGGCTGTGGCACTGGAGGGCTCCAAGTAGGTCAGCACCGCCTCGGCCAGGAGCAGCGTGGGAGAGGTGGCGTCCAGGCCGGCGCCATCCAGGGCCTCTCCTAATCGCTGGAGCTCCCGCAGGTCCGCGCCCAGGATGCGGTAGTCCGCGCTCTCGAAGCACAGAGATGACGCCGAGTCCCCGATCTTGAAAGGACCGGTCTGCGCACGCAGCTCCGGGGTCTCCTCGATCCTCTCCGCCTTGAGCCGAGACACGTCCGGGAAGTCCACCTCCCAGACGGCAGCTCGGGCCAGGAGGCCCGCCGCTTTCAGACGAAAATAAAGCGAGTCGGAGCCTGAGCCCAAGGACAGGATCTGGGCTCTGGTCCGGGACGGGAGCGCGCTAGTGAGTTCGAGGAAGGCGCGCACGCAGTGACGCACGGCGCGCGCGCGCACGTAATAGCCGCGGTGGATAAGCGGCGTGCGCCGCACGGGTCCCGGGACCAGCAGCGCCGCAAAGGGGTCGCGCACGTATCCGTGTGCGGCAAGCGATCGTTTGCTGAGGGAGCTGCTGTCGTTGGTGCTCTGGACCGTTCCCGCCCGGCGCTGGCGGCCTCGCGGGCCCATGACGAGAAGGTGCTCAGCAATACTGCACACAGAACACTTACCGAGCTCCCGCTCATCCGCTTCTGGGTGCGTCACTTCCGAGAAGACCGCTCTCTGCCAAAACCCGCGAGAGGTTTTTTGACCTTCCCCCCCCCCACCCCCCCTTTCCAAATTACGTTTTCCTGGGAACACGCCAGCTGCTTCGGTAACAGCTAGCGCTTGGAGAGCTCAAGTTACCTCTTTGTACAGGCATTTTCTGCAGGGAAAAAAAAAACTTGTGTAGATCCTCTTATTTGAGAACATTTTTAGGTGAATCGGAGGCTGACGACCTGATACCGGTTTGGTCCGGCAAAAGAGGACCAGCACCTCGGATCTTAAGCAATCCAGAGTAGATTGGTCCTTGCACAAAAGTAACAGTTGCTCCTTTATTGAGTGTTCTCGTTGCGAGGGAGAACTCATTTAGATCTTAAATTAGGCCATATGGAAAGTGAAGAAAGAGACCTTTACGGATAATTACTGATTATTATTAACCCACTGCCCCTGTACGTGCTGTTTATTCTCATGTAGTCTAAATTCTGTGCTAGGTCTACAGTGAGTAAGTATTCAGCATGTAAAAATGACACTCCCCTCCACTTCCAAGATTCTGTGATTCGTATGTGGTATTGAGTATGTCTGCTGAAAATCGCTATAGAAGAGATGTGATTATTCCCTGTGGCGTTGTTGTTTAAAGGAAGCAACCCAGGTTGGACTTTTAAAGTTTCTACATTTGATGCTTAGGAGATACCAGTAAGAAAGCACTCCCAGAGATGCGTAGAAACTTCATCATTTACTAATTTAGTGTCTGCTTGGATTAGGAAAGGAAATAGAAAGACTTGAAGAATGGTTAACTCAGAGCAGTAGTATGTAACGGCTGAGAGTATGAGTTCTGGAGTCCAACTGGATCAAGAAAAATTTTCTATGAAGATTTGGTTATTGGAAAATGTTTTAGGGTTAGGAACTCGTTAGTGGTCTTAGAAGAGCAGATTGTGTGGCAGAATGATTCAGTGCGTGCAAGATATGTTAATAAAGGCATCTAGTCGACCAGAAGGATCAGAGACAGGAGGCAGCAAATACTACCCTCCATCCAGAGACAGGATTTTCGCCTGACAGACCCAACCCATTTAAGGAAAGTGTTTGTGCGACGTAAATATGAAATAACATGTTTTCTTGTAAAAGCAAATTCGTGCTACATGTGTAAGCTAACCTGACCTACGCAGTAGATTAAAGGAGCCCAGAGTTAAAGGGACAGACGAACGCTGGATTTTTAGTTTTCGGGTGTTTTTTTTTTTCTTGTTCTTTTTTTTTTTTACTAGTCATTTCCCCATTGCAGACACACCTAAGTTAGCTTTGCTTAACTTAAGTTAGTGGGAGCAGGGGGTTGAGGGGGCTTGGGAGGTGTAAAAAGAAGATATCAGCAGTGACTGTGTTTCTGTTTGCATGTTAGATCTGAAAATAGTTACATTTGTTATTGTAGGTGAAAGTGATCCCAGAGCCACACATAGTGCAAGTCTTGTTTAAAATGGCAATCTGAAGGAAGTCCAGCACCTCAGAGATTCCCACTTTGATAAGTTTATCGTCCAAGCCGAGAATAAGAGCAAAGAGAAACTTTTCCTTCTACTGAAGTGATGGAGGCCGGACAGCAGTGGCCTGGGAAGACAGACTTTTATCTGCAATTACCAAAAGTGGTAAGAATTAACTACAGAGTTCTTGTTACTGTATAATGGCTTTTGTATTGTTTTCCACAAAAGAGAAGTAAAGCTTATGGGTAGAAATTGTAGAGTGGGTATAGCTGAACCAAGTAGCTGGCCTAGTATAAACTACAACTAGGAACCAGGCCACCAGGGCCTGATGTATGGGGCTCTGGATCTCGTGGACTCTTGTGAACTGATTGTCCTCTTGTGTTAGGAGCTCCATGCCCACTTGAATGGCTCCATTAGTTCCAGTACCATGAAGAAACTGATAGCCAAGAAGCCACATCTTAACGTTCATGGTCACATGACCATGATTGACAAGGGGAAGAAAAGGACTTTACAAGAGTGAGTTTGGGAGGTTGTGGGAATTTTTTGTGGCTGTATTTTGGGATTATAATATATAAGAATCAGATTTTAATACTTAGATAGGGTAGACATCTGGCATAAAATATATAACCTAACTCACAGTGCTTTTCCAACTGTCAGACTGACAGTATGTTTAATGATTTATATTGTTTGTCATATTGAGTTGTTCCTTAGATTTGAAAATAAAGACAGATTGATTTTTCTCTATTTGCTAGTCCTGGCAGGATTAAAGAATAGGAATGGCTGTTTCATACTTTTCAATATAAATAAGTAATATCTTATTTTAGCTATTAAATTGTCTTTCTAGATCAATGTAATTTTGAAAAAAGGTGTATCCTATAGTTCTTTGTAAATTTAAATATATACTTACTATTAACCTCAAATTTACTAATTAATTCCATTCTGAGGGTTTTTCTTGAGTAACAGGTTTTGATGAGGGAAGTGTGTTAAGACATTTTTTTTTTCATTTGTAGATGTTTCCAGATGTTCCAAGTTATACATCAGCTTACTACTAGTGCTGAGGACATCCTGATGGTGAGACACAGAGGCAGGTTAAAATGGCGTGACTTTCCACAGCAGTGCACAGCTCACCTTGCGCATGTCCTTTGGCTTTCATCCACGCTCTGATGGAGATGCTTGCTCTTTCCCCCCACTTCCTTCCCCCTCTTTATTTTTTCCTTTCTTTTTCTATTAATTTACAGATTTTTTTTCATGACAACTCTTTGAAAAGTCAGTGTAAGACATTGGCCTAAGAGCTAATGTAAAGTCTGTTGTTGTCTTAAAAAAAGAGGAAGCGGGTGGAAGGGAAAGGAAGGGAGTGAGAGAAGAACCAAGGTCAGCATTGTATTGAACGGGGAGGAGAAAGGCAGGAGAGCCTGACCCTGATTTCCATGTAGGACATGTCATAAGAAATAGTTGGGAGCTGGAGAGATGCTCAGTGGTTAAGAGCACTGGTTGCTCTTGCAGAGGACCTGGGTTTGATTCCCAGCAACTACATGGTATTGGGACCCCTCTGTAACTCCAGTTCTAGGCATCTGACCTGGTCCTCTTCTGACCTCTTCAGCACTGCACACACGTGGTGCACAGACATATGTGCAGGGAAAAACATTTGTGCATACAAAATAAATTTTCACAAAAGAGAAATATTTGTCCTCAGATAGGCATATTTCTTATCTGTTCCTCTCTCTCTTCTTTTTCATGGAGCCTAGACCGGTCTCATATTTTCTCTGTAGTTGAGGCTGGCTTTGCATTCCTAGTCTTCCTGTCTCCACCTTTCAAATGCTGGGATTCAGGTGTTCACCACCATGCCCAGGTCAGTAAGGAAAACTGTGACAAATCCCTGTAATCCAGCACTTAAAAAGGACCACAAAATCAAGGAGACCCTGGGTTTGGTTTGATTCTTACCACACCTACATGTCCCCTGTCTGCCCCCCGCCCAAAAATGTATATGTATATGTATCTGTGTTCTGCAGAGTTAACTTTGAAGTAGTAAGTTTTTTCCCTCCTTGGAATAAGCATGTTCATTGTATTGATTTCCTTATAGAGAAGAGTTAACTTTGATAATTTAATAATTTCCTCACTTCATTTTTTTAAACAACAGACTTTAATTAGCTCTTAGGCCAATGTCTTACACTGATTTTTAAAAGAATTGTCATTAAAAAAATAATCTGTTCATCAAAAGTTAAGTATGTATTTCCAATGTATCAGTCACTTTACCAAGGGGACATAAAGAGACCTAGACACAGCCCCTGCTTCTGGGGCTTTGTCAGTAGATGGAGCCATGGACTTCGAGAAGCTCTCTGTTGGATGCAGAGAGAAGGATTTATAGGCATCCAAAATGATGCACTCTCATTATCTGCTTGGCAGATGCCAGGGAACACTGTGTGCTACAAGAGCTTAGATCTTACTTTATTAGTGGATATTACGGGGAAGAGAATGAAATTCTAGGTTTTAAGAGCTTGATCTGCTATGAGTAGAGTAATGCTTTGTTTACCTGCTTTCATTTTGTTTCAGATTGAAAGCTGGTGGAAAGCTCTTAAATGAGATGAGACATAAAGATTCTATGCATTTGGCTTAGTGCTGCTGGCACAAGCATCCACAGGTGATAACAGTGAAGTAGTCGTATATGACATGAACATCTATCTATAAGACTAAGAGATCACTTGCTATAGAAGTGAGATTGTGGGTCATCCTGGCTGGGTTTTGTCAACTTGACACAAACCTCGACAG
This sequence comes from Mus musculus, assembly GCF_000001635.26. Taxonomy (NCBI): domain Eukaryota; kingdom Metazoa; phylum Chordata; class Mammalia; order Rodentia; family Muridae; genus Mus; species Mus musculus. The sequence continues at coordinate 121,144,905 of NC_000068.7, forward strand.
ACACAGCAAAAGGGAGTCTTCATTGATAAAATGCCTCCATAAGATTGGTCTGTAGGCAAGTCTACTGGATTAGTTTTCGGTTAATTATTCCTGTGGCAGGACCTAGCCTGCCATGGACAGTGTACCCCTGCTGAGCAAACCTTGAGAAGCAAGCCAGTAGGCAGAACTCCATGGCTTCTGCTTAGTTTCTGCCTGCCTCCAGGTTCCTGCCTCCAGGTTCCCAGCTGGACTTCTCTCAGTGATGGAGCATGAGTTGACAGTTGTAAACTTAAATAAACCCTTTTATCCCCAAGTTGCATTTAGTCACAGTGTTTTATCAAAGCAATAGAAACCCTAACTAAGACATGGGGTTCATGTAAACCATGGTCAAGATCACCTATTTATGATATGAAAGAGTCAGGACTGGAATATGGATGAAAAATAAGATGCTCTACAAGGGCCATATGTGGTGGCCTAGACTTTTATTCCTGGTATTCGAGGAGCAGAGGCAGATGGATCTCTATGAGTTTGAGGTCAGCCTGGTCTATGTGATAAGTTTCAGGCCAGCCAGGGCTGCATAGTAAGATCAGGTAAGTTTAGGGCCCACCTAGAATATCTGAGACTCTGTCTCAAAAAAGAGAAGAGAAGAGAGGAGAGGAGAGGAGAGGAGAGAGGAGAGGAGAGGAGAGGAGAGGAGAGGAGAGGAGAGGAGAGGAGAGGAGAGGAGAGAGAAGAGAAGAGAAGAGAGGGAAAGAGAGGGAAGGGTAGGGAAGGGAAGGGAAGGGAAGGGAAGGGAAGGAAAGGGAAGGGAAGGGAAGGGAAGGGAAGGGAAGGGAAGGGAAGGGAAGGAAAGGAAAGGAAAGGAAAGGAAAGGAAAGGAAAGGAAAGGAAAGGAAAGGAAAGGAAAGGAAAGGAAAGGAGGCAAAGAGAAGAGCGGCTGATATGAAGGGAATGGGGTCATGGAAACTGTTGTCAAACTGACATAGTCTGTACTAGGAATGGAAAAAGCAGGCAGTCCCTACTACCTGGGAGGTTTCCAACAGGCTTTGCCAATGAAATTAGATAAAAAGGAAGCTGTAGCACTTGGCCGGTCCATTGGTCACCTTCCTATAGCATTGTCAACATTGTATGTATTGCCTTTATTATCAGGTCACAAAAGACGTCATTAAGGAATTTGCAGATGATGGTGTCAAGTACCTGGAGCTGAGGAGCACTCCCAGAGAAGAAAATGCTACTGGTAACATTTAACTAGTCCTGAGTGAATGTCCTTGTAGGCAGATTTCTGAGTTTGAGGCCAGCCTGGTCTACAGAGTGAGTTCCAGGACAGCCAGGGCTACACAGAGAAACCCTGTCTTGAAACACTGCCTCCCCCGCAAAAAAAGGCAAGGTGAATGGCACCAGAGGAAGACCATCGATTAGATTAATTTAATCTAAACTATTTAATCAGCCTCAGAACAATTACTGGCAAATTACCCCTAATCTATATTTTATATGCCAGACTAGCTAATATCCAGCCGCATTCCCTGAGTACTTGCTGTTTGAGTCTTGCCTGGGTTCTTTCTGCTCCAGCAATCTGTCCTTAGGGGGCATTTCACACAGCCATGGACTCCTAGTCCATCGAGTCTAATGGAGACAACTTGCCACTCTTCTTCTTTCCAAAAATCCCACCTACCTCTATTCTCCCCAGTAATTGGCTGTAGCTTCCCTTATTTAACCAGTCAGAATGGATAGGTGAGCAAAGATCTTACATTGTTTGACACGTGAGAATCTGTTCATTGGGACTGTGACCAGATCTTGGGGCCAGTGCTTAGTATTTGAATACATAAAAGCACCAAACGAACCCACAACAGGTTGTTCTCTGGCCTCCACACAGATTTGCATATACACACAAACACCCTCTGAATGTTTAGGCACATAGACACAAAGGATATTGCCTTTGCTTTGTTCCTGCCTTGTGAATAATGTCACTGAATGGCAGTCACTGGAAAGTCTGATACTCAGAGACTCTTTAGGGACTGGGAATATTAGGTTAGAAACAAGCTAAGCCCTCTGGGGACAGAGTTGAACTGGGCATGGTTTGTAGGAATTTTATAGAACTTTCAGGAGCGCTTGCTTTATCAGGCTAGGCATGGAGCCTCCCACCCGTGATGTTTAAAATCAGAATGTTGTGTGTCCGCCCTGGGGCTGGGCAGCTTGCTGATTGTTGTTCTGTGTTTTTCATCCAGGCGAGGCCTGGAGCTGGAGTTACACTTGTGGTTAGCCACCTGGTATAGGTGCTAAGAACCAAACTGGCCCTTAAGTCCAGATAGGCTCTTAAATCCTGAGCCGTCTTGCTGGCCCCCCGAGGAGAAACGTTTTAGTATAATATTCTTTGTCTGTGGCCCTGTAGACTGACCCTAAAACATCATGTTTGCTAGGCAAATGCTCTGCCACTGAGTCACAGTCGTATTCCCTAAAAGATGTGGCCCAGGCTGGGTTCAAACTTGAGATCCTCAGCATCTACCTCTTCAGAGTAACCCACCATTACGTGATGTCACAACAGTTAATGATGACTGCATTTCAGTCACATTGAAGAAAAACCAAAATCAACTTTAGGGACAATAAGTGGTTTATAAAAATGTTCATAAGCAAACATAAAAGTAATGAAAGACAGAAAATGAAAAAAAATACCAAATGACAGGCAATACAGTCCCATGGGGAAATTAACCTTGGGGAGAGGGGCTCTATGGGGGGAGCTGGCAGCATTTGGGATGGCAAGAAAGAATGAGAGAAAGAAGAAAGAAAACTAATCTTTGTCCTCTGACCTCTACATGTGTGCTATAACATGTTTCTTATATAATAGTAATTTTTAACTTAAAAAATAAGTAATTAATATCTAATAAAATTTTTTTAAAAATAAGTAATTAAGAGCCAGCATGGTGGTACTATCTTAATCTTGGCATTTGGAGGACCGAGGCAGGAAGACCTTTATTTTAGAGACCAGCCTGGTCTACAAAGACCATTTCAAAAAAACCAAATAAATAAAAAGATGTTTTTACTTAACAGGATTTTTTTTTCTAGTTTAGAGAAGAGGAAAAAAAAATCCCTCTTGCAGTGAGCCAGTTTGGTTCTCAGCGCCCATATCAGATGGCTAACTCTGGGTCCAGGCCTCTTCTGGGCTCTCTGGATACTTATGCACACCTGTGCATGTGCACATTCCCACAAGATAAAACGCTTGTAAATGTTTCTCTAAAGGTCATGCTCATTCCTCTCGAGCCAGGCCCTAGCATGGCATACAGGGACATTCATTCAGTGATGCTGCTGGAAGGGTTAATAGGTGATAATGTCTTTACATGTGCTCCTCTGTGTTCTTTCAAGGAATGACTAGGAAGACTTACGTGGAATCCGTCCTTGAAGGCATAAAACAATGCAAACAGGAAAACTTAGATATTGATGTTAGGTAAGATGATGGTATATCAGTAACAGTTACCCTTTTAAAAAACAGAATGTGATATCTTATAAAGGTAAGATGAATTTTTTTTAAATCAACTATTATCTGATTTTTACCTACAATACAAATAAATAGACTCAAGGACCCTGTTGCTTAAGATGAGAACACAATACTGAATTTAGTCATCTGGCAGTCAAATTCTAGTATTTTTGCTCAAGTTGAGTATGGCTTCTCACTGCTGTTAAGCTGAAGTGGACTTTTTAGAGCTACCTGCATAGACCCAGATGATCTGGCTGCCTTTCTTCAAACACCGCCTAACCCACTCACTCCTCTTAGTCCATATTAGCTTACTCTCTCTCCTATAGGCTAAAACTATCCATCTCAGTGCCTTGCACTTACAGGCACTTATGCCTCCCACCAGGTCCTGGCATAGCTCAATTTGGCTGTTGTTTCCTCAAGGAGGCCATCTTGACCAATCTATCCAGCATGCTTCTGGCCCCCAAATCCCCTTCTCACCCATGGTCCTCTATGGCATTAATTTGTATTGTTGTGAAGTACACACACCCTTTGACTGGAGTGGAAGTTCAGAGAAATGAGCCCTTGTTGTTGATTCACTACTATATCTCCAGTTCTTTGAACAAAGTCAGCCTTCTGATGGTGTTTCTGTCTTTTGAGACAGGGTCAAGTAACCCAGATGGGCCTGGAACTTGCTCTATAGACAAGGTTGTCCTTGAACTCCTGATCCTCCTGCCTTTACCTCCCACGTGCTGAGATTATGGCATGTGCCATGATGCTTCATCACCTATTTATTCTTGCCAAAAACTAAATCTGATATAATTAAGCTTCTAGAGTCAGTCCAATTATTTCTTTATAAAAAATACCAGAGAGCATTTTAAAATAGGGATGCAACAAATCCAGACTGAGAAGCTTTGAGGAGAAAGAACCTTTTTTTTTTTTTAAACAAAAAAACTACATACAGTTCCAGGCAATAAGACTCTTTCATAGACAAAAGGTCCTTGAGAACCCATATCCAGTTGTCTTCTGACTTTCACAAGCTAAAAATGCACACCATGCCTGTACTTGCTTTCCTACAAATGAGCATGTGCACACCCATGCATAAAATACACATTAAAAAAGGTATGAATACAATGACTAACAAAAAGTACAGACTTCATTTAGATCCTGATTAAAACTAAAGCTAAAATAAAAAAATATACACACACATACAACCAAAGATATGAAAAAAAAAAGTGAGATAATTAGAAATTTGAAGACTGGATACCAGTACTCCTTAGGCATTTATGTCTTGTTCTGTATAGCAGACTACAATGTCATATTTAGACTCACTACTTTATATAGTAAGCCATATCCAAGTAGCCCGCCATTCTTTCCTGTCAACATTCAGAAGTGTCTTTTTTATATGTATTACTAGTTTTTCAAATGTAGGTTTTGTTTTGTTTTGTTTTGCTTTGCTTTGCTTTGCTTTGCTTTGCTTTAGATCGGGTCTAAACATGGTGTAATGTGGCCCAGGCTGGCCTCAAACTCCACCCATTCATTCTCTGATAATTTTGTGGTTCTGGGTTGTCCTTACTCCCGGTGGCTTTGTGCTAAGTAACTCAGTGAAGCAGCTGAGTAAGCAGAAGGCATATGATTAAAGGTAGCCTTTCTGGGATCAGTTGGTTTGAAATTACTAGAGGTTTTCGTTTTGGTTTGGGTTTCCTGAGACTTTTCTCCTGCATCCCAGAACGGCCTTGAACTCACATTGTAGCCCAGGATGGTCTTCCTGCCTCACCTTCCAGGTACTTTGATATAGGCACACATGCACCTATGCCTGGCTTCATCTGTGATTTTCTTTATCATATCTTTCTGCCAAGTTAGTAACAACTGTATTTTTCTTATATTAAAGGTATTTGATGGCAATTGACAGAAGAGGTGGCCCAACAATAGCCAGGGAGACTGTCGAACTTGCTAAAGAGTTCTTCCTCTCTACTGAGAATACAGTTCTTGGCCTTGACCTCAGTGGAGATCCAACTGTAAGTTACTACATTTTCTCTGCTACTGGCAGAATCAGTCAGTGGGGTGAGGGTCAGTTTGGAGCTTCATATCATGCATTTGTGTCCAGCAGACACCAAATGAAGCCCTGTTCTGCTCTAGATCGCCAGAATACATAGCATGGCTCTTCTTAAGGGGTTTTAAAAGAAATACCATAAAAATAGGTCATAGCTGTTACTGGATATGACCAATCTCCATTCTTCTAAAGACAACTTACAACTAGTAACAGTCTTTGCGTGCATGTTAATTGCATTATGTGTGTTGAATAGAGAAAGGTGCTGAGTGTAATTATGCCATAAACCCCCTAGAAAGAAAGCTTTCATGAGCTTCCTGAGTGAAAGATTCAAACAAAAATCCTGATACTTGGGGCCAGATAGTTCTTTGTTGTGAGCTGTTTCTGATGTTTGTCTGTTTTTGTGATTTACATGTATGGTGTTGTTTGTTGTTTTTTTTAAATTATGAAAGCTTTCTAAACCAAGTGAGTTCTCCACAATACTAAACAACTATGTGTCTTTCAGAAATAAAAATTTTGGCCTGTCATATCCAACTTAGGTATTGAGCTTAGCTCACTGGTATTGGACTTAAGATTCAAGGTCAGGGATATCCTTTTCATGGTATATTCCCTAAAGTGTCCAACACATAGCTCTCCATAAGCAAGAGGTTCGGAAGAAACCAATGTGCCATCATTTTACCCCTTTATTGGGGTAGAACCCCACATGCCTTAGTATGCTCAGACTTCTCATGCACCCTCATTTTATCTTTAAGATAGGACAAGCTAACGACTTCTTGGAGCCTCTTTTAGAAGCTAAAAAAGCAGGTCTGAAGTTGGCATTGCATCTTGCCGAGGTAAGTACTGTTATAGAGTGGAGAGGACAGATTATAATTTAAAAAGAAGAGTTGTCTGTAAGTAACTAGAAATAAGCCTATCTTGGGGAAAACATTTTTTCCTTTTCTTTTTATGAGGTGTGGTCTCATGTAATCCAGACTGGCCTCGATTCACGTGGCAGCCGAGAATCACCTTGAACTTGTGATCCTTCTGCCTCCACCTCCCAAGTGCAAGGGTTTCTGACATGTGTCACAATTCTATTTAGAAGACATCTTTAGAAGGGGGAGTTAGAAGTATTTTTAAATGATAATTAAAACATTAAGGCATGATTTGCTTTAATGTTACTGTTTCTAAGTTTTCTCATTATTTTGTAACCAGTTATCCCCAGCCTGTGCCGGATCAGAACCTGCTTGGGATCTTAGTTTCTTATTTGCTGCATTGAGTAGAAAATAGTTCATTTAAAATGTTCTGGCTAGCTGGACAGTGGTGGCCTTTAATCTCTGCACTCAGGAGGCAGAGGCAGGTGGATCTTTGAGTTCAAGGCCAGCCTAATCTACAGAGTAAGTTCCAGGGCTCCTATAGCCCTGTCTTGAACTCTCCCTGCCCCACCCCCCCCTCCAAAAAAGAAAAAAATGTTCTTGTTATTTGCTTTCTAGTCCACCTAGGAGAAAATGAGCCTTGTTAGACGTTTCCTGATTCCTGATTGTAGTGTGTCCATGTCAGTATACCTTGTCAATATACAGCATGAGCGCACAAGCGCTGAGAAAAGTGTGAGGCTCACGAAGTTAGAGTTCCCCTACTTCCACCATCCCAGACTGTGAGGTGTTTTTAAAAACATTTTTTTTTTGACTAAAAGTTTTATATGCCTGAAGAAATTTCAAGTATAAGGAATTACAGCACCAAAAGAAAAGGATGTAAAATCCTCCCAAGAGGTGGCATTAAATTTAGTGAACGTAATTCTGTCCTTTTTTTCCTAATATATGTGAACACACGTACACACATATATACATATAGAATATATCACTATTTTTTGTGTGGAAATTCATTTTTCTTAGCTTTATGTTCACAGTTCATAAGATTATTATTAGGCTGTAAATGACTAACACAGCTAAGAAGGTTTGAGAGGGTTTAAGTAATTATGTTTTCTAAGAGTGTTGGTATTCACTACTCAGAGGGCAGAATGAAATACTTTGGTTACCAGCAGAGGCCACTGATCCCCTCCTCTCACTCTTCTGAAGATTCCAAACAGGGAAAAAGAAAATCAGATGCTGCTGAGTCTGCTCCCTGACAGAATTGGGCATGGGACATTCCTTAGCGCCTCTGAGGCAGGGGCCCTGGACCAAGTGGACTTCGTGAGGCAACACCAGATACCCCTCGGTAAGACTTAGACTGTCATGTTGCCTAGACGCCCCTTTAGCCCTTCTTTCTCTAGGCCCTGGATTGCAAGATTTATATGGAAAAGTACTGATCTATAATTCAGATATTTACAAAGTAAGACACGGTGTCTTGTTAGACGTTTCCTGATTCCTGATTGTGTGTGTGCTTTCTTGGTCTCATTTAAGTGGTGGAATTTTTAGATTCTATTAGAAGATAAATTTTAGGAGGGCAGGTCTCTGTCTCTTTCTCTCCCTCTGTCTGTGTGTGTGTGTGTCTTTCTGTTTCCCTGTTCCTCTCCCTCTCCTCTTCCCCCTCTTTTTCTCCCTCTCTCTTTTTCTGTCTTTGTCCCTGTGTTCATCGTACTGACTGCTACAGTCCCTAGTGTTAGGAACTCAATCTTCTGTTGTTTCGTTGTTGGTTTGTTTATTTAAAAAGTAAAGGTCGAGCCAGGTGGTAGTGGCACACGCCTTTAGTCCCAGCACTTGGGAGGCAGAGGCCGGTGGATTTCTGAGTTGGAGGCCAGCCTGATCTACTGTCTCGAAAAACCAAATGAATGAATGAATGAATGAATGAATGAATGAATGAATGAATGAATGAATGAATGAATGAATAAAAAGTAAAGGTCGGCTGGAAAGATGGCTCAGTGGTTGAGAAGATGGAGAGAGCCATCTCTTCAGAGCAACGGAGTTCTGTTTCAATTAGCCACCTGTAACTAGAGCTCCAAGGGATCTGGTGCCCTCTTCTGGACTCCTCAAGGCCCTGCACTCATGTGTACATACAGAAAATTTAAAAAATAAAGGTCATTTAGAATTTTGAAGATGAGTATAATAAAATTAACACATAGGTTCAGTGAGATGGTTCACAAGTATCCTGCCAACTGTGATGACCTGAGTTCTATCTGGAGACTCACAGGTTCCTCTCATATTCATATTCATATTCATTCTCTCTCTCTCTCTCTCTCTCTTCTTACCTCTAAATAAATGTAACAAATATAAAATTCATGTTATGGAAATGTATAACATTTAATTAAGAATTATACCCAGGCATGGTAACACAGACCTATAATCCTACCATGTAGGAGGCTGAGGCAGGAGCATTACTAGTTTGAGACTATCCTAGATTAATTAGGGAAACTTGTCTCAAAAACTAGATAAATTGGTGCTGAAGAGGTGGCTTAGTGGTTAAGAGCACTGGTGTTCTTCCAGAGGCCCTGGGTTTAATATCTAGAACCCACATGGGAGCACACAGCTCTCTGTACCTTCAGATCCAGGGGATCACCACTTACCTACTGGCCTCCCTCCTCAGGCACCAGGCATACAAGTGACACATAGACATACACAGGCAAAACATCTGACATATAAAATAAAAATTAAAAAACCTGTTGGGAAATTGTAAAGCTATTTTTCCATACCAACTGATCATTGCACACTTGCTTTGTTTATGAAATAATGACTTTGTTACAGTCACTACACCAATAGTGACTTTATTTGCTGAGAATAAAGCAGTAAATGAAGTAGACAGTTTCCTTCATTAGAACTCATCAGAAGACAAAAAAAAAAAAAAAGAAAAGAAAAAAAAGAGTCAGTGTTAGGCCGGGCATGATAGCACACCTATATTCCCAGCACTGCAGAGGCAGATAGATCTCTGTGAGTTCAAAGGCAGCCTGGTCTACGTAGCCAGTCAGGAATATATAGCCAGACCTTTTCTTAAAACAACAAACCAAAAACAATGGATGTGAAGCCCTATGAAGGATTGTGATAGGCTGGTTATATTCCAGGCCTGTAATCTTTCTCTCCATCTTGGTAGAGCAAGGGAAGCAAATCACTGAAGAAAGCATTATAGTTGGGTATAGTGGCAGTCACAGCGATAATACATATCTCGGTACAAGTGCATTATCTGAAGCACATTTTGTGTTTTTCTATGTAGTGTTGGAAGCAAATGCAGAGCTCTACATGTGCAGGGCAGGCCCTCTTCTGCTGAGGCACATCCCCACTCAGAACAAGTCCACATCACAAGTAATGAACATTTTGTGGGGTAATGAAACTGCTTAAATCAGCAGAGTTTGGAAGGTTTCTTGTGGATCTGCATGGCAGTCGATGAACGAGTTCACTTACTTGCTTTTAATAGATGGATTTTCCCCTTTCTTCTAGAACTTTGTTTGACCTCAAACATCAAAAGCCAGACAGTCCCTTCTTATGATCAGCATCACTTTGGATTTTGGTACAGCATTGCTCATCCTTCTGTGATCTGTGTAAGAAGTATTATATTTCTGCTTCTTTCTTGTTACATTGACTTAAGTCATATACTTACTATCTTGCTTGCTGTCTTCCCTGAGTGCCTGAAGGAAATGTCCCAGTAGCAGAGCTGGGGGTGGGGGTGGGGGGGGGGGAGGAAGGAGAGGCTGCAGAGGGCTCAGGCAATTTCATTTGGTTCTGAGAAGCAATAGGGTAGTATTTGGGGAAGCTTTAAAAAGATGCTGGTGCCCAGTACCCATGCCACAGGATTCTTGCTTTATTTGATCTTGGATGAGCCCTGGGCATGAATATGCTTTAAATTTTCTTTATGTGCTTTTAACATGCAGTCAGGGTTGAAGCACTCTGGTCTTTTTTTTTTTTTTTTTAATATAAACACGTTTTTTACAGATGTGCATTTTATAAGTTCTTGTTTAGAGTCCTGAAATGGGAAAATACGATTCTGAACCACAAAAAAAAAAAAGTTAATTTTTACAAAGCATCTTATTTTGGACTCTTCTTGTTTGCATTGCAGACTGATGATAAAGGTGTTTTTGCGACATACCTTTCTCAAGAATATCAACTGGCAGCAGAAACATTTAATTTGACCCCATTTCAGGTGTGGGATCTGTCCTATGAATCCATCAACTACATCTTTGCTTGTGACAACACCAGATCTGAACTGAGAAAAAGGTGGACTCACTTGAAGCAGAAAGTGTTAAACTGTAATGAGGTGAACTACTTTTGATTATACATTGTAGCCAAGATCTTCCTGCCCTGTGTATCCTACTCAGTTACTGCCCACTTGAAATGACTTCCCTTGAATTTGGGTAGCCAAGTATATATGGGGTCTAACTCCAGCCCCTTCAACTGGTAAGTTCGAGGTTTTGCATGGCTGCACTTCCATGCTGCTTTTGCTGGAGGGTTGTTTAGCCCTCATTTCCTAGTGACTCTTGTTTTTACACTTAGTGCTCTTTAGACATTTGTGACCGTGAACCTTCTGAGAAGTTGAAACTCTTTGTCTTCAGGGAAATCTCTGTTTTGTTAGGTTTAATCAGACTCCTTCCACTTCCTTTTACCCTTTCAAGTATTAACTTTTTTAGACTGTTGATGTTAGGTCACAGTGCACACCTGAACTGTTTGTGTGGGTGCCTAGTTGTCAGGTGACTGTAGTAACAAAGCTAGAATCTGGCTTTGCCCTTCTCCTAATATCTTTAGAAATATATAACGGGGGTTGGAGTAATCCCTTCAGTTTAAGAAAAGAAAAGAACGACTGGCTTGAAGTAAAAAAGACACATAGCTGGAGCTTCTGATTTAAAATCAGGTTCTATTTGGCTTCCTTGTGGAAGCTACCAGGACCTCTACAGTGCTAGGACTCTCTTAAAAGATCTTTGTAGCAATGGTAGCATTGTGGCTTCTAGGGTTCTTAGATCACCAATAATCCCATGCCCACATGATAGCCTACAGGTATAGACTTATATAAACACACATATACCATGGCCACATTAGCCGACTTTAGCAGATAACAAATGTCTTGGTTGGTTTTTTTCACAAGCTAGAGTCATTTGGGAAGAGGGACCCTCAACTGAGAAAATATTCCCACAAGATTGGCCCAATCAGTGCTTGATCAGTTAGTGGGCCCATGCCACAGAGGGTGATACCACCCTTAGGGACATGGTTCTGGGTGGAAAGCAAAGGAAATGGAACAAGGCACGAGGAGCAAGCCATAGGCAACACTCCTCCATGGCTTCAGCTTTAGTTCCTGCCTCAACTTCCCAGGATGACAGACTACAAATTATAAGAGGAAATAACCCTTTCCTCCTTACATTACATTTGGTTATGGTGTTTTGTCACAGCATTAAAAACACTAAAACAATAATGTATGCTTGAATTGCTCTTTTTTTTTTTTGTATAGAATAGAATAGAGTTTGTTTAGGGCATGGGGAGGGGGGTTAAGAGAGTAGTAGAGGCAGAAAGGCAGAGAGGAGAGAGGAGTAGAGGCATCCTTGACCACGTGGAGAGAGGGGGAACAAGAGAGCAAGAGGCAAGGGAGAGAAGCAGGAGTGAAAGAGTAAGAGAGCCCACCTTCTTAGAATGTATGGCTTCCCTGATCTCAGAGAAGAAACCTGGTGGCACCCTTAGTTCAATTTTAAGGTTGGGATTTTTGTGTCTGCCTTTTAGGGTACACACTGTTTTTTGTTTTGTTTTTTTTTTTAATTAGGTATTTTCCTCGTTTACATTTTCAATGCTATCCCAAAGGTCCCCCATACCCACCCCCCCAATCCCCTACCCACCCACTCCCCCTTCTTGGCCCTGGCGTTCCCCTGTACTGGGGCATATAAAGTTTGCAAGTCCAATGGGCCTCTCTTTGCAGTGATGGCCGACTAGGCCATCTTTTGATACATATGCAGCTAGAGACACGAGCTCCCGGGTACTGGTTAGTTCATATTGTTGTTCCACCTATAGGGTTGCAGATCCCTTTAGCTCCTTGGGTAATTTCTCTAGCTCCTCCATTAGGGGCCGTGTGACCCATCCAATAGCTGACTGTGATCATCCACTTCTGTGTTTGCTAGGCCCCGGTATAGTCTCACAAGAGACAGCTACATCTGGGTCCTTTCAGCAAAATCTTGCTAGTGTATGCAATGGTGTCAGCATTTGGAAGCTGATTATGGGATGGATCCCTGCATATGGCAATCACTAGATGGTCCATCCTTTCGTCACAGCTACAAATTTTGTCTCTGTAATACACACTGTTTTATAACCTTATATTTCTAACTATATCCACTTATACAGATAAAATCTGTAAAATGATTTTTTTTTTTTTTTTTTTTACTGTGCTGGGGAATTGAATCCAGGGCCTTGCACATGCTAGGCAAGCACTCTGCCACTGAGATACATCCCCACCCTCCGTTTAGGCATTTTATAGCCTTTCAAAGTGTTACAGAATAAAAATTGACAGAAAATCAGTATGTATATATTCAGTGAGAAAATATGGAAAAGTAGTAACAGTGCTAAGGAGACATGAGAGCAGACGACACTCTCTTCTCTACCGCAAAGGCTGTAGACACGGAAGGGCTAGAGGCCTGGACCTCTCGCTCCCCCTTAGTGTTTTCTCTTTGGCTTTACCTTTGCTTCTAGCCATCCTCAGCACTGGCACTATTTGTTTGTGAGGTAGTTTGAGATAAACTAGTTCTTCCTCTAGTAATGAGAGTACACCCTGTTCTTTTTAGTCTTCTCATTTGTAAGTTGATGAGTTGGTCCTATATAATTTAAAACCTTGCCCAGTTAACTTGATATGATATTAATTTATTTCTTTGCCTACAATGTAAAGGTTCAGACAGGTAACGTAAAAGAACAAGAAGAAAAATATCAGAGAATTTATTTTTCTGTCATCCACATCTTGATTATAAGAACTTATGGCCAAACTAATAATTTTATATAGTTTGTATATATAAAATTTGTACTGAAACAGCTGAAGAAAAACAGAGCACTTTATTGGCATAACATTTATTAACATGATATCCCTGAGAGGCAGACTAGGTATAAACATTATTTTGCTTTATAGGAAGAGAAACAGAAGCAGTTTAAGATACAAGACATTTGGAACCATCTGTCTACTAATACCCTTATGCCTGTTTCCACAATACTATACATAGACAGATTAATACTAAAGATAATAATCTCATCTTCCTTGACATTGCAGTTCACAATAATCTCATCTTCCTTGGCATTGCAGTTCACTTCCAAAGCCGTCTCGGATCCTGAGGCCCTGCGTTAGACAGGGGTTTCTTGTACCTTCTTGCTTGCTTAGGCAGCATAATTGAGATACCATTTTCCCTTTATTGCTAATGTTACTTCTTTGTTTACAATTCCTCAGTACCAGAACCACAATTAATTACTCATCCTAATAAATTTTAGGATAGTCTTTCTCCTTGCTACTATCTCAGATCTTAATAAATGTGAAAATTAGTTATTCCATGTCTTGGCCATCTGGCCATGGTCATCTTTTCTCTGACCTGCTCATCAAAGTATCTTCAATAGACAGTAATTTCTGCTGTTTATCTCCCAAAGGAGCTAGTCTCCTAAACTCACCTCCCAGAGCCATGCTGCTTTCCTCTCAGCAGTATCCACAGCTCAGTACAACTCAGGGTCTCCCTGTAGCTTTCCCTGTCTCTGCTAATTGATTCTCTGCAGACTCTACGGCTCTATCATGCATTCTTAAGGTTTTTTCCTACTTCAAGCTTTAGTGAGCTTTATATTTTCTCCTCTTTTGCTTCACTGTTTTCCCATTTCTCACCCACCTAGCATCAGTTTTACAACTAGTTTTGGACAGTCTGCCCCACTCCAATTTACCCAGTTACTTTCCTTCCTTTGAATGCTGACTTTCTAGACTTTTCTCAGAGCAAGTTATGTTAAAGAGTATGTCTTGTGTAGTAACACTACTAGGCTTAGTAAATGTCTTTAACCCAGTTGCCAGTTTTCATGGTGATGTACACCTGTACTTCTATACTTGCAATTTGAAGACTGAGGCAGTCGGATCTCTGAGATCAAGGGCAGTGAAATCTCCATAGTAAGCTACAGGTCGCCAGGGCTACGTAGTGAGACCCTGCCTTTCAAGAAATAATAAATGTTGCAACTATATATTTGTGCCTATGTCTATGTATTAACTGTTTTCCAGTATAAGGACACAGTAGGGTGTTTTCACTTGTACTGTACAAGGCTTTTATCATACATCTATGAATATGTGGGAATTAAGTCAATACCATTGATTGTAAAAACTTGTAATTTTGTGCTTAAATAGATACTCTTATTTATATATAGTTGTGTGTGTGTGTGTGTGTGTGTGTGTGTGTGTACAGACTGGTAGCATCACCACTTTCCTTGTCATTTAGGGTATAGTGTGTTTTACCTATACTTGAGGAAATGGCAATTAGTACTGAGCACCCATTGGCTGCATGACTCTATACTAGGTGTGTGGAGTGTAGGAGAAACAGATGACTCCTGTGGGCATCTTTAACTGCTTTTTCTATCGCCACATCTCTAGTTTGCTCTTTTGACTGCTAGTCCACAAGGGACAGGTGCAATTTAGATGGAGAGGAGGAGGAGGAGGCAGCGGCAGCAAGGAGGGAAAAGAAAGGAAAAAAATCAAGATGCTATAAATGCAGTATAATCTATTGTAGGATATACTTCCAGAGTCCTTGTAGATTCTGGAAGAAACTAAGAAATTCAGTGTTTATAGAAAACTTACATTGTTTCACTCTATCTGTCCCCACCCCTCACATGTACAGGTTTTGTGTGTGTGTGTGTGTGTGTGTGTGTGTGTGTGTGTGTGTGTGTGTCTGTCTTCTGTCTGAGGTTTGAACCCAAGGCCTTGTGCATACTAGGCAAGTGCTCTACCACTGAGCTAGATAGATCCCCAGCTCCAGATTCTTGGGAAAAGATAGAACCACGATGGACTTTAAACTCTTTAAAGATAAATGAAGAGTATATACAGGTTTAAGTGAGCGAAATGGCCCAAGTCTCACAGCTTCTTGAAAAACTGCTGAAACAGGTTTTCCAATTGACGTGCACTGAATGACGGTGTGAGTGAAGGATACAGGTGAGATCCACAGCATATACCACCATATCTTCTCTCAGCATATACTACCATATCTTCTCTCAGGGAACAACACAGGCACCGAGAGGGGAGAGGGATTACCATCAGGTCAGACCAAAATCTACTTTTTAATCTTGAAGCTGATGCCATTGGCCTCATCTAGATCTGGGAAGCACAAGAAATAAAGTGGTAAAAAATCCTGAGGAGTGCTTCCTAGGCCAGCTGGGCACAAAGCAGGAAAGGACTTCGCAAGTGCTACAGTTTCCAAGGCCCTTCCTCAGGGGCTGGCTTAAGCACTGACTATGACAGCAGCTTTTCTCGAGTATGAGTCTCTCGGTGTTTACTAAGGGCAGAGCTCTTACTGAAGCACTTGCCACAGTCATGGCACCCATAAGGTTTCTTTCCTGTGTGGGTTCTGTGATGTGCATGCAAGTCAGAACTCTTACTAAAACTCTTACCACAGTCAGGACACACATGGGGTCTCTCTCCTGTGTGTATCCTCCTGTGTGCATTGAAATGAGAACTGTTATTGAAGCTTTTCCCACACTCTTCACACTGATAAGGCTTTTCTCCTGTGTGGGTTCTCTGGTGAATTATAAGGCTTGAGCTCTGGTTGAAGCGTTTTCCACATTCATCACACTGATACGGTTTTTCTCCTGTGTGGATTCTCCGATGGGTAATGAAATTGGAACTGTCACGGAAACCTTTCCCACAGTCAAGACACTTATACGGTTTTTCTCCGGTGTGGATTCTTTGGTGTCTGATGAGGCGTGCACTCCGACTGAAGCTTTTCCCACAGTCAGCACATTTATATGGGTTCTCTACCTCATGGGAGACCGGATACCTGAGATGGGAGTTTGAACCAGAGCTTTTGCCATACTTGACATATTTATAAGGTCTGTCTTCCAAGCCTGGCCTCTGATAGGTCAGGACTTTACCTATATTCTTCTCTGGGAATGCTAGTTGTCTTTGTTCCTCTCTTTGAGTCTTTTCCCACTGGCTTTCTGATGAGCATTTATTCTTACTCGCTTTACTTTGATTAACATGATGGGAAATTTTCCTTTCAGACCTTGCAAGTAATGTTCTATGCAGCTGTACTTCCTCAGAAATATCCCGTTTTGAATTTTCTTCATTTTCAAATCCAGCCTCGAAACCTAATACAAGAACACAATTTGAAAAGTTATTCATTTCCCTAACAAATGTACCACAACAAAGCAAAGCTGGGAGAAACAAGTACTACCTTAGAGGATTACAGATAAATGGTCAGTGAGTTCCACGTTTTGAATTCATAACATATGTTGGGGTAGCGGGTGGGAAATGGATTAGCAGGTAAAGGTGCTGGCTGCTCAGTCTGATGACATGAGTTCAATTCCTGGAACCCACACGAGGGAATGAAAGAACCAGTTCCATGAATTATCCTTCAGACATGTGCCATGACATATGTGCCCCCTAAATTAGCAACATGGGAGATGCTAGAGAAATGGCTCAGAGGTCAAGGACATACTGCTTTTGCAAAGGACCTGAGTTCAGTTTCTGGCACTAATATCAGAAGGGCTCACAGCAACCTGTAACTCCAGCTCCAGTGACTGTAACTCCAGCTCCAGTGACTGCAACTCTGACGCCTCTGGCTTTCTTGGACACTGTATCCATATGTACACAGCTCACACATGCACGACATAAACTGGGATTGGTGGCATAAACCTTTAATCCTAGCACTTGGGAAAAAGAGGCAGGCAGATTGATCTCTATGAATTTGAAGCCAGCCTGGTCTACAAAGCAAGTTCCAAGCCAGCCAAGGCTGCATAATGAGAGACCCTGTCTATAATAATAATAATAATAATAATAATAATAATAATAATAATAATAATAATATAAAATAGAAAAGCTCTTATACCCAAATTACGATTATATTAAAATTCTAGTGTTTTTCTTCCCTGTGTTGGATCTGTCACAAGCCTTTCATCTACATAGCCTATGTAGAAGCTTGTTACTGTTCAACCCTTTCTGAGTATCCAGTATCTGCAGAAAAACTCACAACAGCAAGAAGGGTTTACAGAAAGACACTTTCCACATTGTCATTCTCCTGCCTCTCGGGATTACTGTGGTCTTGTCCACTGGCAGTGATTAAAGGAATTAAAAGGAAACACTCAGGAACATCTCCTGGAAATTTTCTATATCCAGAAGTAGTTTTTGGTAAGTCCCCTCCCCCTCACATTCCAGTGCATGCTAAAGGAGGCAAAAAACAGGGAAGAAAAAAAGTACTTAGCATCTGTTAAAGAACAAAGAACCTCAAAAGAAAAGCATCTTTAGACATTCTCTAAAACCTAAATGTTGCAAAAAACATTAGCCCAACTAGGCAGCTTTTTTAACATTCTAAAAAGCAAATGCCAGCCTTTCATCCTAAACTATGAAAAGTTACACTCATTTACAGGTTTCAGGTTAGCTTTGGCTCTTGAATTCCTTAGACTAAATCTACAAGCAAAGGAATACTGAGTGTCAGCTGGTGTATGAATTTCCTAGAAGATTAACACTAAGGTGGGACATAAAAATAGAGATTTGCTGGACTCATTGAGATCTTAGAATCTTTAATATGTGCACCTCCAAAAGGATTATTTAACATTTCCCAAGCCCAGAAGTCAACATTTTTAGTAAAATATTAACATTCAATGTAACATCAGAATGCTGATTTAAAGACTTATGGAAGTGATAATTATTATTTATTGAATACCTACTATGTGCCTAGCACTGTGGTGGATACTTCACATAGTACCTCAGTCACACAGTTACATCAACCTTGTAATGTAGTTTTTGTTTTATTTGCAATGGGAATGATTAACCAGAGCCTGGGGCATGTTGAGCAAGCAAGCAGTCTACCACTAAACTATACCTCCAGCCCAAGGTCTTAATGCTTAACAAATTTAGGGCTTAAGTTACTTGCACTAAATCACTTTAGCATCACATGAAAATAACAGTAAATCTACAAAGTTTGCAACTATCTCAAGTGATATTGTAGTGTAATGAAGGATGCCACATTAATAATTTGCATCTTCTCACTGAGCTGTTTTAATAGATAGGAAACATAGGAAGAAAGATAAGAACTCAGAAGAGCTCGGTATAGTGGCCAGCTCTCAATTTCAAGGTTTTTCACCTAATTTCTATAGCATCTCTTTTGCTACTTATACTATGAGAACTGAAAGACTCTTAGTTGGGCATGGAAGCACACACCTGTAATACCACCATTTAGAAAGTAGAGGCAGACATCCTTGGGTATTCAGCGTTCAAGGGAAATCTCAGCTAAAACCAAACCAAAATAAAAAACCCGTCTCAAAAAACAGAAATAAAGAACCTTACCACTGGGGCTCTGGAATAAGACTGGGGCACGGGTTATAACAGCCTCTGGAGGTATTTCAGTATCATCTTCATCATCTGAATCTTCTTCTGTGTCCTCATCTTGCTTCTCAGGTTCAGCCTCACTGGTTCTCTGGAGGCAACAAGAAACTGTTTCTTTCTCCTGGTCATCACTAGGTGGGGCAGCAACTTGGGCACTCACTAAAGCATCCATTTCTTCAAAGAAGGGGCAGGTTTCTAGTGCTTGGCCATTCTTGACTTTCCGATAGCTGGTTTGTAGGCTTTTAAATTTGGTACGACATTGCTCTGGGGTTCTAAGGAAGCCATATTCCCACAGTCTCTCAGCAACTGTTCCATATAACTGGCTGTTGCGGTGACAGTTTTGGAGGGCTTCGTAGAACTGAGTCTCACTGAGAATTGCAAGGTAAGTCTTGGTTTCTTCATAGCCCCAGTGTACACCTGCACCAGAAGAGAGATTTCAGCATCACCTAACCCAGTGCTTTAGAGCCTCAACTCTTCAGTTTTACTGCCGGCTTCTAGGAAAACCAGTTAGCTGGAGACACTAGTTCAGAATGTACCTTAAACATGCAAGAGGCCTGGGGTTCAATTTATAAGCAAAGGAGAGACAGGAAGGCCGTCCAAGCTCAGGTTCCTAGATTCATCACAAACCTCTACATGAATTATAGTTTTGTTTCTGTATCCTGTAGTGATTTCAGAGAACTTTATTAGTACCATTTAGTGACTTAAAAGTCGTCTTTCTACATGATCATTGGATCAGTCAGTATGCACTGTGAACTTGACTAGATATACTGTGGGCATGTCTGTGAGGGTGTTTCCAGAAAAGTTTACCTAAGGGAAGACCCACCCTTGACTGTGTGGCACCATCTCATGGCTAGGGTACTGGACTGAATTAAAAGGTAGAAGAAAGCAAGCTGAGCACCAGCATGCTTCACTTTCTCTGCTTTCTGACTACAGATGCAGCAGCATAACCAGCTACCTCCAACTCCTACTGCCACACTGAGAGCAGCTCTCAACACTGCAGGATGCACACACTCCAAGTGTGAGCCAGCATAAACCTTCCTTAAGTTATTCTCATCAGGCACTGTGTCACAAGAAAAACAAATCGTGTAGATACCTAAGTGCATGTGCGCAGTGCGTCTCCCATCCTGTTTACTAATTTCTCTACAGTTCTGATCCCAACTAGAAAAGCCATTTGTCAGGGGAAAAAAAAAAAAGACCCGCAATGTGTCATCCCTACCTTCTGTTTCCTATAGGATGATTCAGTATTGGATAGTAAAAGTGTAAACTTCAATGGGAAGAAGCTCCCTGCTTCAGAACCAATAGTCAAACTGGTTCTGGTTAGTTTGGGTGGGATATTGTTATTTTGTTTTTAATTTACAAGTTTTTTTAAGTAAAATTCATAAAATTGTAAATAATTTTAAAAAATAATGACTTAAAATTCTAAGGAACTGCCCCTTTCAGAATCACACTGCTGCCAAATTCCCATCATGGCTTGTCTTCATCTGTTACTATCTCCATTAAGCAACCCCAGCAAGAGCCAAGACCTGAAGGGTCCTACACTCATGTACTTGATCTGCAGGAGGAAGGACTGCAGAGACCAGAATGAGGAAAGAAGCAAGACCAGTGTATCTTCAACCTGACACATGTCCACTGCAGGTCCCTCTTTAGTGCTTTTAGCAAAGGAACAGAGGATGGTTATATCCTGCCTGAAGGTTCCCAAGGAAAGAGAGGGAAGGTTCAGACAGTTCCCATCTAAGAACACCTCTTTTCATTATTTTCACTTACTGGGAGGAAAGGAAAACAGGGAAGAACAAAAGACCAGAAAAAAACTAGAAAGGAAGGGAAAGATAAGAACAAAGATAATGAAAAACATTTTCTTTCAGCCATGATTTATTTATTTTAAAAATTCTCTTTTAAAAAGGGGGAGGGATATGGAGGGGTTTTTCTGGGTTTTGATTTTTGTTTTTTTCATTTCCTAAACAGAAAATGGATTTTGGGTATATTTCTTTGAAAAGTTATATCTGAAATTTGAGGTGTAGCTCAAGGGTGTAGTGTTTTACTACATGGTGTAAGGTCCCAGGTTTGATTCCAAGCACTAAAAAGAGATAGAAAAAATCTATCCTCTTACTTTTATCTCATGATTTGCTCACAAAAGAGAATATAATGCAGTGTTGAGAAATACCTTGTTTCCTATTAAAATGACCAAGCTGGTAAGTGGTTCCACATCCAGTTTCATTGCTCCTCAAACCTAATCCCAAAGCCCAAGACAAGCTTCTTACCACTTGGGCTTCGGAACAGGACAGGTGCAGGTGGGTTGTCAGGGTCCTGGGGGGTTGCCTCCGGGTCATCACTGTCTGACCTTTCAGCTATAGCCTCCTCTCCATCTTCATGCTGCCAGTCCCTCTGCCCTGGCTTCTCCGTCTCAGCATCACTGCCTGCCTGGGCAGAATGGGAGGCTGCCTCTTCCAGGCCATTAATGGGCAATGAAATGACCTGGGCACTCATCAGGGCTTCCATCTCTTCAAAGAAGGGGCAGGTGTCGGGTGGATGACCACTCTTGACCTTCCTGTAGCTCTTCTGAAGGCCTTTGAACTTGGTCCGACACTGTTCCAGAGTCCGGAGGAAACCATATTCACGAAGCCTCCCAGCTACAGCCCCATACACTTGGCTGTTCCTGTGACAGTTTCGGAGCGCTTCGTAAAATTCAGTCTGACTGAGAATTGCAAGGAGTGTTCTAGTCTCTTTGTAGCCCCAGTGCACACCCACCACCTTCTCATCATCAAATACCCAGTGACCCTGTTCCACCCAGCAGGTTCTCTCTCTCTTGGATGGTAATAGACTGGTTCCTGTGTTGCCTTTTGGGACATCCTTCTCCTTGGAGCTAAGCAGATCTGAGATCCATGGCTCTCCTTGATCCAACCTGGACACCACATTGGGTTTAGGAAATGGAAATCCTGTTTGCAGGGAAACAAACCAAAGTATCACAGTTTGTTATCAAAGTATCATACAAACAACAAAAAGCCTTTCTTTCATTCAAGAGATTTTATCTTCTTGTTTGAAATAGGGTTTCATATAGCCCAGACTAGCCTGATTGGGGCTATGTAGTGGAGGATGACCTTAAACCTCTGATCTTCCTGCCTCCACCTCAGTGCTGGGATTACATGTGCAATGATTGGGGCTATGTAGTGGAGGATGACCTTAAACCTCTGATCTTCCTGCCTCCACCTCAGTGCTGGGATTACATGTGCAATGCCTAGCGGAGTTTTATCTAATGCTGGGAATCAAATGAGGCCTTGTGTGTTCTGCATTCTACAAACTGAGCTACTTTCACAGCTTTTATCTACAAGATTATAAAGGAGAAAGGCAGTAGTGCTGCACACCTTTAATCCCAGCACTCAGGAGGCAGAAGCAGGTGGACCTCTGAGCCAGCCTGGTCTACAGAGTGAGCTCCAAGACAGTGAGGGTTACAGAGAGAAACCCTGTCTTAAAAAACAAACAAACAAACAAATTATAAAGGAAATGTTTTCAGAAATTTCAATGGGTTGAAGAATAGAAAATACAGGAAACCTCATAGGATAGGAAAGAGCTTGATTTGTCTTCTAAAGCAGAACAAGAGAAGAAAGTGGTCTGTGGTAAGTTTCCAGCAGGTATTTCCGTTCCAGGTTGCTCCCTAGCCTCTACACCACTTGTTTGCAGATCCTAGCACTTCTCAGTCACTCATTCCTGTCTCTTCTAGTTTTTTTTTTTTTTTAACTTCACTCCTGAGAATTAAATTTAGTTGGGAGGGGGGGAAGGTCCTCTACACTCAGTCACCAAATTCTCAGTGTTTCCCTCAGCATGTCCTCCTTTCCATTCATGTCCAGACTCTTCCTCTTCCTATAACTAGCACCACAACAGTCGCTGTGCTAACTGCCCCTCAGCTCACTTGCTGTCCTGCTGAGCCTTAACCTTGGTGTCTAGTATATTCTGTCCATTCCTCTTCTCTCAAGAACACTGTACACTCTCATTTACCTCTGTGCCTCCCTTCCTCCTGTTGGCACTCACCCATCCTTTAGGAAGCTTCCTTGCCATTGCCCTCAGGAGGTGTTTCCTGGGACCCCATCTCATGGCCACACTACCAAACCCCTACAGGACAACTGAGCAACTTGACCCTTTTTTCAAACAGCTGAGTTCAGTACATATTCATAGCTCACTGTGTGCTCTTAAATCATATTGTAAGCTTTTTGAGAACAGGTACTTTAATAAAACGTTCATCGTGTATGCATGATATATGGTGGGGGTGCACGTGCTACAGTGCACGTATTATGGTGTACTTGCTATGGTGCACGTGGAGGTTGAGGACAACTTCATGGACTTCTACACAGGTTATCAGGCTGTGCAGAAAGTACCATTATCAGCTGAGCCAGCTTGTTGGCCAACAGGTACCTTTCCTTACTGCAGTATATGTACCCTGCAGCACACAGTAAGATTGATTCTGCAGCTCCTTATATCAAGGTTGGGGTACTTCCAATGGATGACTAAAGACCATTATTAAACTAACCAAGAATGCTATTACTGGTCATATTGGATGATAAGATCAGAATTCAAAACAACCTCACTAAGTTTTAAATAATAATAAACAAAATAGAGTTCAGGCCTGGTGAGATGGCTCAGTGGGTAAGAGCACCCGACTGCTCTTCCGAAGGTCTGGAGTTCAAATCCCAGCAACCACATGGTGGCTCACAACCATCCGTAATGAGATCTGACTCCCTCTTCTGGAGTGTCTGAAGACAGCTACAGTGTACTTACCTATAAATAAATAAATCTTAAAAAACAAAAACAAAAACAAAATAGAGTTCAATAGAGCACAAAAAAGAAAAACAAGTTCTACAAAATGACTAAGTGACTAGATCCAAAGGCACCGGGGAAAGCTAAGAGTCATGGTGTTACCAGGTGAACAAAGACCATTCTGTAGTAATGCTGGGCTATACTGCAGGAGGTTGCAAAATTCTGAAGTAAAATTCTTACATCTTTACAACATCTTGCAAGAATAACACAGATATAATTTCCTTCTCCACAATCAAGTATTTAGAGAACTTCAAGGTTCCAATGTAGAGAATAAGAACTTAGATTTAAAGAATAAAGAACAGAGGGAAAGAAAAACTACTAGAATGAAGGTGTCTTCAGTATAGAAGAGGGTCTAGAAAATAAGCATCTATCACCAGAAATAAAAGTATTCCGATTATAGTGAGAACTAGGCAGACTTATCAAAGGAAGAGATACAAAAATACTTACTCTACCAGAGGGTTGAGCTAGCTGCCTTTCCAGGGTCCTGAAACATCACATTGGGAGGTGCCACACAGGTGCCACTATCCCTGAAACCTTCCCCACTCACTACTCCCAACCCTATTCCCAGCTTAGAGGGCTCTGTCTCCCACACACATCTACTCCTCACCGCTCCTTTGAAAAGGTCTGAGATTCTCCTTTGGGTTCATCTGCTCCTGTAGTCTCAGGGCTGGCCTTCTTGCCCTCTCTTTCTTGGATACACCCTTGGGCTGGGGTTCCACTGACTCCTGCAGAACACTTAATAACTCCTGTGATGATTTCAGGGGTGTCATCTTCTCCGAGTGCATTTCCTGCCCCTTCACAGAGACTGTGACCTAGAAATAACCCCCCGTTAATTGACATGGTCATAACAAGGGGCATTCCCAGGGGGAGACCATCCTCTGAGGCCAGGCCAGAGTGGAGGGTGGGGAGTAGGACAGACAAGTGTTTATTCCGTTATCATCAGCTTAGAGTGGTTGAAACTGCAGAAAGATCAAACAGAAACCCAAATAGCAGCTGGAAAAGAAACTTCCCCCATTTTTTCTCTTAAGAAACTGAAGTGAAAGACTTACTGTAACAGAGTAGGCATCTCCAAGCAAGCCCTACCTGAAAAAGTAACCCTTCCAGATCAGAAGTATCAAAATCACCAAACCTCTTTACATCCGACTGATCTTAAACTGCCCCTCCATCCTTGTCTCTCCCCAGCCACACACTTCTGACTGTATTCCCCCTCCTCCTCACCGAATGTCCAGGTCTTCCAGACTCTCTTTCTAAATCTTCCACCAGTGTCACCGCCTCCTCTCCATTTTCTGGACATTGCTTCTGTACCCAGTTCTGGATCTCCACAGGTAGCACAGTCAGGAATTGCTCTAGCACCAACAATTCTACAATCTGCTCCTTGGTCCGCACCTCCGGCCTTAGCCACCGACAGCAAAGTTCCCATAGTTGGCTGAAAGCCTCCCGGGGCCCAGCCACCTCCTGGTAATGGAATCTTCTGAAGCGCTGTCGTAAGCTTTCAGAGCTTGTGCCATTTCCTCTCCGAGTGGGTTTGGCCATCTTTCACAGCAGAAAGCCGTTTCTCTCCTCACTGTCTGGGTTCTAGGACTTATTACACTATCTTTGCATGCCCTTGGAGAAACACCTGCAGATGAGTCTCTCTGTAAAAAGGAGTTTTATCCTAGAGTAGAGAGAAATGGCGCTATCTGAGGAGAGTATCTTTACATGTTTAAAACCTTGTCAGAGCCGGCCTGACTTTCAATATGCTCGAAGTGGCCTTCTGAGGCAGTACCTTTTCAGGACAGCAAATCAATAGGCAAGGTGAAAATGACCTTTTAAAAACTGCATTTCTAGGTGACGTTTAGAGTATCCCCAGGAAGTTGCAGAGAAAAGAAAAATCTGTCCGCTTCGCTCCCACCTCAGGTAAATCATTAGCGCCCCAGATCAAATCGGTCAAAACGTTTGGCGAACGACAACAAAAAGCCTCTGTCCAGCGAGCGCCGGCTATTCTCCCCTAGAACCACCGCCGTCCTTCCAGAAGCTCCTGGTGTCTGCCCCGCCCCTTGAACACCAAACTACAAATTTCCACCCCGAACCAAAGTCAAGTGCCGAACACTGGGTCTCTTGCTCGCGCCTCCCGAACGAAGTAAGAACTCGGCAAGAGTTCCGGGGCGACAGATGGGGAAGGTCGCGCACCGGGGGAGCCGACTTGGGCTTCTAAATTGAGGTGGACTAGGGGAGAGTTACAGGAGTTGGTGAAGCGAGGAAGCTCGAGGGGCGGCAGTGGTGGGTCTCCTGAGAACGAGGCCGATGCGGGCCGGTGCTGCGAGTCCGTGGGCTTCGAGCACAGCTCCACAGCGGCGGCTGCCAAGTTCCAGCTTTGTTTTCTTCCCTCCGGCCGGGTCACTCTGGGAGACGTCGGCAGTCGGTCAAAATGCCACAGACCCTGCCAAGGCGTCCTGAGGACTCCCGCCGGCCCACCCCAGGCCGCGTCTCTCTCAACCAGCTTCTCAACTCACTCTCATCCCTTCCCCTCCTGGGCTAGCCTCAGTCCCGCTCTCAAGCCGGAAGTCCGAGCGGGCTTCTCCTGGAGCCCAGGACGCATGCGCGACGGCACCGGCGCCTCCTCGCGGCTCCGCGGCGGGAGCGAGGCGGTGGGCGCCTGGGCCGCGCGCACTTCCGGGATGCGGCGCGCGGCTCTGTGGCATCTCCTCTCCCGGTGGACTGCGGGGATTCAGGGCAAGAGATTCCGCTGGGTGTGAGGGGTCGCCCGGAG
Source organism: Mus musculus (assembly GCF_000001635.26). Taxonomy (NCBI): domain Eukaryota; kingdom Metazoa; phylum Chordata; class Mammalia; order Rodentia; family Muridae; genus Mus; species Mus musculus. The sequence goes on from NC_000068.7 coordinate 121,171,341, forward strand.
AGGCGCTGAAAAGAGGAGGTGGTAGATCTAGGGACTCCCGAGCCGCCCTAGAAATGATTCACGAACTGCTCTTGGCCCTGAGTGGGTACCCAGGGTCCATTTTCACCTGGAACAAGCGGAGTGGCCTGCAGGTATGCAGGGGGTCAGAGACGAGTCGCTTGCCGCGCGGCGGGTGCAGCTGAGCCGCAGCGAAGGGGCGGGACCCGGGGAACTCCAACCGACCGGCGCCCGCGAGCGGGGAGAAACCGAGGGCCAACCCTACGGAGCTCCGGCTATGGGGGCCCTGCGGTCCCGCGACTCCTGCTAGAGAACCACTAGGAGTGGATAGAACCACACTTCTTTTCACTGCATATGAATTTGTTGTTAAACTGAATCCCTAAATGTGTAGCTGGAATTAGATGATAGTTATTTGAGGGAAAAGGGGGAGGGATAGGGAACTCTTGCATTGATTCAAATTGAATTTTGAAAGTAGTGGAAATGTATACAAAGCGCTCAAGACACAATACTCAGTAAATTGTGTTGGATGAAAAAAATGAATTTGTAAACATATGGTGTTTCCCTCCTTTCTTCGAAAATTTCTGTACCAGGTGAAGAACTTGAGAGGGGGTTTTTCCTGTAATTAGAAGAGTATAACAGGAATGTACCCGTTAGTTGTTTTCTCTTCCTCTCCCCCTCTGTTCCTTTATCTCCCCCAACCCCCGTGAGAAGCCCAGATATAGCGTGATACTCAATATTTTGCCGAAACTAAATTGGCAACACTGAGTTTAATAGCCAGGCGTAGTGTTTGTGCCTGTAATCCCAGCCTTTGGGAAGTTGAAGCAGGATTATTGGTGTGATTCAAGTCCAGCCTGGGCTTCACTGTGGAACCTTCTCTCAAAAAAGAAAGCAAGAAAAGAAGGGAACAGAGGGCAGAGAAAGGCAAAGAAAAGAATGACAACTACAAATGTGTCTAAGTGTGTTGTGTAAAATGGTATCAGTGACTTCAAGGTGGAGTTGACTTTTTCACAGTAATTAAGCCTAAACTAGAATTTTTTTTTTTAAAACTAGAGTATGTGTCTATGTTGTATGAGTGTGGGCATATATGTCACAGAGTGTATGAAGAGGTCAACTTTATGGAGTCACTTCTCTCTTCCCACATTTGTGTAGGTTTCAGGGATTTAACTCAGGTCTTCAGGTTTGTGTAGCAAATGCCTGACTCTCTGAGCCATTTCACTGATCTTAAACCTAGAACTTTTCTAAAACTCTGTCAACAAGAAGTGTTCAAATTTGATAACTGTACCCAAGGAGCTAAAGGGATCTGCAACCCTATAGGTAGAACAACATTATGAACTAACCAGTACCCCGGAGCTCTTGACTCTTAGCTTCATATGTATCAAAAGATGGCCTAATCGGCCATCACTGGAAAGAGAGGCCCATTGGACTTGCAAATTTTATATGCCCCAGTACAGGGGAATGCCAGGGCCAAAAAGTGGGAGTGGGGGGGTAGGGGGGTTGGGGGGGTATGGGGGGCTTTTGGGATAGCATTGGAAATGTAAATGAGGAAAATACCTAATAAAAATATTTTTAAAAAGTCACAAAAAAATTGATAACTGTAGAAGTGTCATCAGTAATAAAAGACACACATACATATATATTGAATCTGTAACTGTGATTAACACCTGTCATTCATATTATCTGTTATCACAGTTATCTCCACTTTTTACTTCTGAAAACTAAGACATTGAGAGGTGCCATGATGTAACTTGCCTAAGCTTTCAAGCAAAACATAATTTGAAGATATAAGCCAAGGGAGTCTCTGTCCCTGTCTGTTTCTGTCTGTCCTCTCTCCTCTCCTCTCCCCTGATCCCCTCTGTGTAGGTCAGAGGACAACTTGCAAGAATTTCCTACTATGTGAGTCCCAGAACATCTTTCCAGCTCCTATTGTGTGAATTCTTTCTCTAGGGTACCTATTTTAAGAACAAGCAATTACATCTGGATGAGGAACACGACCTTGTAATTGTGTAACAATACCTTGTTAACCAGAATTACCAACCCAGTAACAAGGAAAATTAAAACCATGTAAAACCATGGGCACCTTACGGAAAGGAAATAGAAAAGAGAATAGAAAGCATTTTAAGCTGCAAAGAACCTTGATTGGTGACTAGCAGGCATTAGCTTCCTTTATGACTGGTGACTAGCAGGCATTAGCTTCCTTTATGACTATCCCTCTTCTTTCAGGTTTCCCAGGATTTTCCATTTCTTCACCCCAGTGAGACTAGTGTCCTGAATCGACTCTGCCGGCTTGGCACAGACTACATTCGATTCACTGAGTTCATTGAACAGTATACAGGCCATGTGCAGCAACAGGTGAGATCCTGTTATCTGGATATGGGCTTCTACAGGGCAGGAGTGCTATCAGGCAGTGAATTCACTGGTAAAGCAAGTTAGAAATTTCTGGAATACTCCTGAGTTTATGAATCACTGGAAATGCTCAAGGGAAGGCAAGATCTCTGACTTTTCTTGGGTAACAACAAAAACTCTACTCATGTTCTTACACAGATTTTATGTAATGAGAATTCCTACTTCTCAACTTCTAAAAGAAAGTCCTTTCTTTTGATTTTTTGTTTTTGTTTGTTTGTTTTAAAATGAGCAACAGTAACAACATTTTGTGTTAATGAGTGATGAATGAAGACTCATTCAGGTTTTCTGTAATGCCATAAGAGCAGAATAACATTGGCTGGTTGTAAACCCGTCTGGTCTCATGTCCATCCTATGAACATTTCTCTTTAGGAACTTCAGGATCCTTCTGGTTTTTTTTTTTTTTTTTTTTTTTTTTTGTAACCTCTTCTGGCTGACTACATTGTGTTTTCTAACCTCTGAACACAAGGTTCTGTAACACATCTGGAGCTGAATTCTGTACTTCTGTACTGTTGAGAGCCTGGTTACCCAGATCTCTACCTCCATCATAGCCTTTAGCTAACTGTTAACCATTACTTCCTCATATAAAACGATATGAGAAGCTTTATATGAAGCTGACCAGAGTCACTAGGCTCTTCCCTCCAAAGAATAAATAATAAAGACCACTGAGTCACACTCAGACAAGCCCAGCTACAGAAAAGACTCTCAGTCAAGCCAGGCTGCCTGGAGAGCAGCAGGGACCAACCAGACAACTTGAAGGATCCTTGAAAGACAAGCCATATTTTATATGTCCCCTCGATGAGCGTCTTGATGCTTTTAAGATTTACTTTTATTGCATGGGTCTGAGTTCTGCTTGCTGCATCTGTGTGCACCATGTGTATGTCCTGTACCTGCCCAGACCAGAAGGTATTGAGTCCCCCAGGAACTAGAATTACCAGTGCTTATGAGAATCACCATTGGGAGAAGCACCTTAAGACACAAAGTCAACAACTTAGAATAGCTTCAGGTATTCCCTAAAACCAGACACACACACACACCCCAAGCAGCCCCCAAAGAAGCAGAAACCAGCTTAGAAGAGGCTCAGACCAACTGAGCTACCTGGACAGGATACTCCAACCTGTTGAGCTGCCTGTAGGCTATGCAGTGTGCTCCAGGTTCTCAGATTTGTGAGCCGTCACCCTAACCATGTTAGGCTGGAGTTTGGCAAGTAACCCCTCACTCATATTCCTATAAATACTCCAAATAAAACTGACTGGTTCACAGCAGTATCTATACTTTGGTCTGTCATGGCTCCTCATCTAGTGACTAGAGGAGGTGTGTGTGTGTGTTGTGTTCAGGAAAAATTTTGTCACACAACAGACACTAGGAACCAAATCCTACAACAAAACCTTTCCCTTAACCATACTGTGGCCATGTCAGCACTTCTTTCCTGAGGCACCTTGCATACATTTTATTTTCAGTCATTTATCTTCTTTCTCTTGCTAAAATACTGCTTTGATATGGAATTATTTATTAAAAAATGTAAGCACTCCTAGTAAAAGACGGTATCTTCTCGGGTTGCTGGCTCTGACTGAGACGTTGCCCGTCTTTGTTTATTTGCAGGACCACCATCCTCCCCAGCAGGGCCAAGGGGGACTGCATGGGATCTACCTGAGAGCCTTCTGCACAGGGCTGGATTCAGTTTTGCAGCCGTATCGCCAAGCACTGCTTGATTTGGAACAAGAGGTGAGGAGGAGGAGGTAATACAGACAGCAACATCCTGAGGGGATAGTAGATTAGAGCATGTTCTTGACTTAGAAGTGGCGTTTGAGAAGGTCAGCTAGGTAAGAGTGAGCTATTTCCCGTGTGGCTAGAGGGTACGGTTTTCAAAGTGGCTCCAGAGTGGACTTGTCATCTGAAAAGTAACTGTTTCATCTATTAGTTCTGCAGAGCTTAAAGCAAACACTGAGCTCATTGTCACATTCTCTCCTAGTTTATATAGAGCAAATTCAAGTTATTGGTGTAGGATTCTGATAAGTGTGCTTTTATTGCAGTTCCTGGCTGACCCGCATCTCTCCATATCACATGTCAATTACTCCTTAGATCAGGTATGCCTTGGAATGCTAAAATGCTTTGGAGTCTTGCCGTTTTTAAATAATCCCAATTTGTGGCGGTATATTAAAAACTTTTTAACCTAAGGTCAGAGCCCAATAAATATATTTTCTGAATTTTATTAGCTGTGCTTTGTTAGATGAGAACTGCTTTAAAAGTGTAATGTATATGCCACCTGCCTGTCATCCTGGTATACTCAGGAGGAAGGGGCTAACCTAGTCTATAAGTTTTCTTCAGTAAGTTCTGGGCCAGCTTTAAAAACAAAAACAAAAACAAAAACAAAAACTGAGCAACAAAAAGTTCCACGTTTAATTAGGCCTTAATATGATGTGAATATTGTCCTGTTGACATGGATAGTAGCAGGGACACAAGACTCAAGGTACAGAGTGTTTTGATGTCAGATTGACTTAGGATGCCCAACTTGACTATTCTGTGGTATTGCATCTGGAAACAAAAGTATTACTTTCCCCACCCCACCCGGTTTTTTGTTTTTGTCTTTTTGTTTGTTTTTTGAGACAGGGTTTCTCTGTGTATCCCTGCCGTCCTGAAACACTGTAAACCAGGCTGGCCTGGAATTCACAGAGATCCACCTTTCTCTGCCTCTCAAGTGCTATAATTAAGGTGTGTCTTTTAATCTTGAGTTGATCTTTTTTTTAATCCTGTATTTAATTCACACCTTGAGTTTCCTCTGCTTTGCAGTTCCAGCTCCTTTTCCCCTCTGTGATGGTTGTAGTGGAGCAAATTAAAAGCCAAAAGGTGAGAACTTTTTATGATAAACTTCAAAGAAAATCTAATAATCAATACTGTTTTACAGACTTTTTGGAAGACACTGCTTTTAATATTTTTTATGTATTTGTTTAGCATTATCTCTTTACAGTCCATATAAAATATCAGACATTCAAGAATAAGACATGCTTTCTTTAAACACCTTGTGATTGAGAAAGTAGAGTATGTAGCTCTACCTAAGAATGTTGCTGAGGTTAGAGAAAATACTTTGGGCATTTGGTGGTGAAAGCAGGTTGTACTAAGGGTTTAGAACCTCTGGCTTTGAATAGGGACAAGAGACCCACTTAGAAAGAAGATGGTTTCCTGAGAGTTAAGAATCACTGGGCAAAACTCAGCTTGTTATATTCATACATGACACCCATTGTCAAAAGTTTTATCACACATTGAACAGTTAATTCCCCGCGCCCCCCCACCCCATCAGAAGATTGTCTTTTTTGAGTGGGGTAATATCTATGAGGAAAATCCTTAGGCATTTTATAGGAATTCTTTTCTTCTGTTTACCCATTATTGGACTAAGGAGACAAATGAATTGTGCTCAGCTCAGTTCTCCATGTTTTCTGGCCATAGTATCTGTGCCTTAGGTTGTTACTCGCAGTGTAGTTAGTCGACTTACACTGTAGCTGCTTTACTTCTTCAGTGAGTGTAGATCCGTAAAGCCCTGCTCCATTGACTGCTAACAAAGCCAGTGGGAAAGTGCTTCAGAGATGACTGCGCTCATTAAAGTCAATGGTTATTGCTCTGTGCCATACCCTTGCTGAGAGCTTTACATACATAATTATATACGCTCAGGGTCATAGAGAACAAGGTAAACAATAGGATCTGTGTAACTCAAAGACTGTGCTCCTGACCACTCTATTAAACTTGAAATGGGAGGGAACCTCCTACATGAGTGGAGTTAGTAGTGAGTGTACAGATTTCCATGCCTAGCTGCATCTCTCAGTTGACTTTGAGCTTCCACTGGCTATGGGAAGAATGGGAACAAATAGAGGGTCTGAGATGAGTCATCCTTTCTACCTGGCCAGGTAGCAGCAGAGGAACCAGTATGCTAGTGCTCCAGTTTTAAATACTGAGGAACTTGAGACCATGGGCTGAGGGGGAGAATGGGGACCAATTGCAAATAGGCTCACCTAAGGGGATTGTTTTTAGAGTGATGAAATAGTATAAACTCATATCAGAGTGATGATTGTGTAATACTGTAAATTTACTAAAAGCCCTTAATACACTTTAGATAGGCATGTAAATTTAGGATATACAAATTATACCTCAAAGTGATTTGTAAGAAAAGCCTGGAGGGCACAGAGACTTCCAGTTAGGGTCAGGGTTCATACCTAGTTAGTAGTCTGACTTGAACCTTATCAAAGACTTTTCCTTGGTTTTGAAGTGCCAGTTCCCCATGACTCTGGTTTCTTCAGTGACTTGGCTCTCAAGCCAGTGTGTATATTAGAGTGTACTAGCAAGCACCTGAAGTGCTTGGTAAACCATAGGTGTCTGAGCTTTACCCCCAAATTTGCATTTATTTAAAAAAATATTTTTGCCAACTTGACAAATGAGTCATTTGTGAAAAGGAACCTCAGTTGAGGAAACACCTCCATCAGATTACTTATAGGCAAATCTATAGTGCATTTTCTTGATGAATGATTGGTGTGGGAGGCCCAGGTCACTGACGGCAGTGCCACACCTGGGCAGGTGGTCTTGGATAATAGGGCAGGCTGAGCCAGCTGTGGGGGTGGGAGTGGGGCACAGTAAGCCAGTAAGCAACATTTCTCGATGGCCTTTGCTTCAGTTCCTGCCTTGAGCTCTTGCCCCTACTAGCCTTCATGATGACCTATAAACCTATACAAACTATAAACTGATATAACCCTTTCCCCAGCAAGTTGCCTTTAGAAACCTGAGACAACAGGTAACACTGACACTGAGGGCGGAAGAGTCTGTCTTTACAAATTGACTATATAGACATCTTGGGAGGGACTATATTAGCTACTGGACTGTGCTGTCTTGGTTGATGTAGAATATGAGTTTCTGTAACCTAGATTGATAAGGCTATATTTTCCACAGATTCATGGCTGTCAAATCCTGGAAACAGTTTACAAACATAGCTGTGGGGGCTTGCCTCCAGTCCGAAGCGCATTAGAAAAGTAAGTCCTGGCTTCCGTAAGTATTGGGAATAGGGGAGGGAGTCAAGTGACTTCACTTGTCCTGGTTTATTTTGAGGTCATATCAGGTGACTCATCTTCTTAATGTGTTCTTAGAATCTGTTTGCAAGTATATTATTGAGAATTTTTGCATTGATGTTCATAACTGAAATTGATCTGATTCTTTCTTTGATGGGTCTTATGTGGTTTGGGTATTGGGTAATTGGCCCCATAAAACAAATTGGGCAGTGTTCTTCCTGTTTCTATTTGTAGAATAATGTGAGGAGTGCTGACCTGCACTTTTCACTGACTCATGCTGAGTATGATTATTTTTTGCTGTCTGTCTGCTTCTTTTGAATGTGAGTTCTTTTTGTTCTGGAGCCTTCGGGTGTGCTGTTAAGTACTAGTATGAGATCTCTCCAGTTTTTTTTCTTTTTTTTTTTAAATAAATGACAAATAACTCACTTTGTTTATATTTTTAATGTGAGTGCGCCCTCTGCAGATACACCTGCATGCCAGAAGAGGGCATCAGAACCCTTTATAGATAGTCATGGGCCACTATGTGGTTGCTGGGAATTGAACTCAGGACCTCTGGAAGAACAGCCAGTGCTCTTAGCTGCCGAGCCATCTCACCAACCCCATATGTAGGCACTTAGTGCTATGAATTTGACACTTAGAATAGCACTCATTTTATTTTATAAGTTTTTATATGTTGTATATTCCTTTTCATTAAACTCTAGAAAGTCTTCTTTCTTAATTTCTGTCTTGGCCCATTTTTCATTCAGTAGTGAGTTGTTTAGTTTCTATGAGTCTGTAAGGTTTCTGTTATTAATGATATCCAGTTTTAATCTAGATAGGATATCAGGTGGTATTTCAATTTTCTTGAGACTTGCTTTGTATCCAAGTATGTGGTCGGTTTTGGAGAAAGTTCTGTGAGGCACTGAGAAGAAGGTATATTCTTTTGTGATTGGGTGAAATGTTCTGTAAAATACATGTTAAGTCCATTTGGTATAACATCAGTTAGCTCCAGTATTTTCGTTTCGTTTTTGTCTAGATGGCCTGTCTATTGGAGAGAGTGGGATATTGAAGTTTACCACTGTTAGTGTGTGAGGGTTGGTATGTGATTTAAGCTGTAGCCATGTTTCTTTTAAGAACTTGGGTGTCCTTGTGTTTGATGCATGGATGTTAAGAATTGTCTTCTTGGAGTTTTCCTTTGATGAGTATGTAGTGTACTCCCTGTCTTTTCTGATTAGTTTTGGTTTAAAGTCTGTTTTGTCAATACACCAGCTTGCTTCTTAAGTGCATTTGCTTGGAATAGCTTTTTCCATCATTTTACCCTTAGGTAATGTCTATTCTTGATGACAAGGTGAGAAGTGTTTGTTAATTCTGGTTATCTTGGTGGTGATGGTGTTTCTCCTTTTTTGATTTGCTGTCTGGAATTATTCATTCCCTGTGTTTTCTTGGGTATAGTTAGCCTCTTTAGGTTGGGAATTTTCCTCCTAGTACCTTCTGTAAGGCAGAATTTGTAAATAGATATTGCTTAAATTTGGTTTTATCATGGAATGTCTGATTTTATCCATCAATGGTGATTGAAAGTTTTGCTGGGTATAGTAGTCTGGGCTGGCATCTGTGGTCCCTTAGAATCCATAGCAAATCTGACTTTTAGATTCTCCTTTGAGAAGTCAGGTGTTATTCTGATGGGTCTGCCTTTATATGTTACTTGCTCTTTTTCCCTTGCACCTTTCCATATTCTTTCTTTGCTCTATAGGTTTAGTGTTTTGATTATTATGTGCTGGGTGAACTTTCTTTTCTATTTCATTCTATTTCTTGTTCTGTGCACTTCCTGTACTTGATAGGCATCTCCTTTAGGTTAGGGGAATTTTCCTCTATGATTTTGTTGAAAATGCTCTCTATGCCTTTGACTTTGTTTCTTCTCTTTCCTCTGTTTATATTATTTTTAGAATTGGTCTTTTCATCATGTCCCAGATTCCTAGTTGTTTTGGGCCAGGAGTTCAGATTAACATTTTCTTTGACCAAGGAATTTATTTCTTCTATCTTGTCTTCCATGCCTGAGATTCTCTTTTCTATCTCTTGTATTCTGTTAATGAGGCTTGCCTCTGAGGTTCCTGTGCAAGTTCCTAAATTTTTCATTTCCAGATTTCCCTCAGTTTGGTTTTCTTTATTGATTCTATTTCCATTTTCATGTCTTGCATGGTTTTATTCATTTCCTTCCACTGTTCATTTATGTTTCCATAGATTTCTTTAAGTGATTTATTCATTTTCTCTTTAATGACTTCTGTCATATTCATGAAGGCCATTTGAAGGGCTTTTTCTTATGATTCATCTGTATTGCAATACTCAGGGCCTGCTGTGGGTAGTTAGGCTCTAGTGAAGATCCTGGCTGTTACTGTGTTTTCATACTGGCATCTAGGCATCTGGGTTTGGGAAGATTATAATTCTAGGTATCTAGAATTGATATCTGGCCTTGTCTTTATTGAGTGGGTGTTTTGTTCTTTGGTTTCTGCTTCTTCTCTGGTTCTTAAGAGTGTGGCTATACAGAGAAAGCCTGTCTCAAAAAAAAAAAAAAAAGTGTGGTGGCTTTGTGTTGCCTGGTGGAAAATGCTTCTGGGATCCTGGTAGTTGTGGCCACTAGGGGTTCCAAGTAAGATGTGTGTCTTCATATTGGGAGCTGACACTTAGGAAAGGAGCTGAGGGAGTTCACCAGGATCTGCCCTAGGAATGGAGGCAGAGAGTGAGGAGAGTCCACAATAGGAGGTCTGCTACAGAGCTGGAGGTGAGACTGGGGGATTGGATATGGAGGAGAGGGGTGGGGGGAAGATCTGGAGTTAGCCTTCTCGCTTCCCTAGTTAGTTCCTAAGGGAGGCCTGCTGGAGTTGGGCTGGGGTATGGGAATGGGGGAGCAAGGTTAGGAGGTGAAGGTCTGTGTAAACTAAAGGAGATGGGCAGAGGGTAACAGGAGGCTGATGCAGGTGCTGCTACAGAGCTGGGGGTGAGACTGGGGGATTGGATTTGGAAGAACAAAGGGGGAGGTCAGCTTACCTGCCACAGTGCTATTTAATTTTATTAAAGAATCTCTTTTTAGTTTGTATATTTTAAGTAGTAGACTAAAGCTCTATTTCTTCCCCCCACTCTCATTTTGAAAAATATCAATCCTACAAAGAAATTAAATATAAAGCACTTGATTATCCTTTAATTTTACCAATTGTTAACATTTTGCCTAATTCATCTTTTTTCTTTCTCCTATATGCATGTGAAATATGTATATATTCCAATTTTGTTGTTGGGACATTAGAAAGTAGTTGCAGATATTCTAACTTAACTCCTACATAGTTAGCTTATATCTCTTTAGAAGCAAGGCATTCTTTTTTTAATATAACCTCAATACTCTATTATCCACCAAAAAAATTAATTTGATATTTAGAATATTTTGAAATTTCTCCATTTGTCCAGAATAGCTGTTATGTTTTTCACAATTCAGATCTAGTACATTTTCATATGTTACATTTAATTATGTCTTTTTAAGTCTATCTCTCTATTCTGGCCTCTTCTCATTTTCTTGGTGTGTGGATGTGTGTGTGTGTTTAGTTTTTCATCAGAGTCTCATTCAATAACCTAGGCCCTCCTTGAACTCATAGTGATCCTCCTGCTTCATCCTTCAATTGCTGGAATTACAGGCATAGCCCTCATGTTCCTGAGCTTTTTAAAGTCTCCTCCAGTTTGAAACAGCTCCCTGGAGTAGAAGAGATGGCTTGGTGGTTAGGAGCAATTTCTGCTTTTCATGGTACATGGTTCAGTTCTCAGCACCCACATGGCAACTCACAACTGTCTATAAATGCAGCTCTAGTAGGATTAGTCACCTCTCTCTTTCAGACACCTGTACTCAGGTGACACACACACAAAAGCACACATATACATAAAATAAAAATAATTTTTAAAAACCTTTAGAACTGTAAGACAGCCCACTTCCTCTTGTCATTGTCTGTGACGAAAACACTCAGGAACTCTTAACACTGTCTGTTGGATGCACACAATTTAAACTTTTCTGATTCCTTCTTCCTGATTAGATTTGGGTTAGACATTTTTAGCAAGACGACTTACATGCATGGCATTGTTTCAGAAAGTTAGTTTATCCCATGATGCTTCTGTGGAGTTGATACCATGGTGTCTGTCAAGTTTCTCTGTTGCAAAGATACCTTTATCTCTTCATAGTGAATATGCCCTCTGGCCACCCTTCAAGACCATCTTAAACCCATTCCCCAGCTACCTTCCTGAATTTTATTTTATTTTGATTTCTGCATTTTATTGACAAACCTGGTATCCACATATTGAATCTTTTTTCCCTGTGCAATTCCAAGAATAATAAATTCAGGCCATGTTCAGAAAAAAGTGGCTCCATTACCTCCACTTATGTAAGACTCATTAGTTTTGGAATTTACACAAAGAACAAAATTATTTGTCCTAAAAAAATACTTCCTGATTTTAATGAATTATATAGTACAGGTTGGAGTACAAGTATATAGTACTGTAGTTACATATGAAAGTTTAATCAGTCTGTCTAAGTAATTAAATTATCACAGTTATCTATATCTTGTTTCTCCCACGACTCACTAACCTATTGAGCTTCTGTCTGTCCTATCAAAATTTCAAACGTGACCTCTGGCTATGGTGAGTCTCAGGATTCTAAATAGACTGGTAAAGCTCTTGCTTCCTTCTCTCCTCAGAATCCTGGCTGTGTGCCATGGAGTCATGTATAAACAGCTCTCAGCCTGGATGCTGCATGGACTCCTTTTGGATCAGCATGAAGAGTTCTTCATCAAACAGGGCCCATCTTCTGGTACTCTCAGTGCGCAGCTGGAAGAGGATGAGGAGGACCTGGGCATTGGAGGCCTGACAGGAAAACAGCTGAGAGAACTGCAGGACCTGGTGAGGACACGGCAGGAAGCCCGGGGCAGCCGCCTGTCGGGAACACCTGCAGCTGACTCACTGACCTACCTTGGCCTATCACAGCCTGGCTGCCTTCCATGAGTGGATCAGTTAGACACACTGGGCTTTCTCTTAATTAGTTAGAAACGACAAAATAGCAAGTGGTTTTGAAATCCTTGTTTCTCCTTTCTACATTATATGCTCTTACAAGTTTAGTGATGAGTTTTATATTTAAAAACTCAGTGCTAGTCTGAGGGATTGATGCCATTGGTCAAAGTGCTGTGTAAGTGTGAGGACCTGTGTTCAAATTCCAAGAACCCATGTGAAAGCGGATGCTAGATACTGTGAACATCTGTAATCTCAGTGCTCCTGCAGAGAGATGGGAGGCAGAAACGGGATCTCTGGAAGCCCGAAGGCTAGCTAGCTTGATATACACAGCAGAACAACAAGGAGACCTGGTCTCAGGGAAGATGTGAGGACACACACTAACACACAGAGGTAAATTAAAGGATAAGAACTCAGCGCTTTCCGCCGTGCCAGTTTTCTTCCTGAGATCTACACCTTGTTTACCAGTCGCACAGATCATGGGTTGGGAGTTAAGACCTGTCATCATACTTCACTGACCGATTATTTTCTTCACTAGCGCCTAATTGAGGAAGAGAATATGCTGGCCCCATCTCTGAAGCAGTTTTCGCTGAGGGTAGAGATTTTACCATCATACATTCCAGTGAGAGTTGCTGAAAAAATCCTCTTTGTTGGAGAATCTGTCCAAATGTTTGAGAATCAAAATGTGAACCTGACAAGGAAAGGTAGGAATGCCCTTGTTCTATTGGTCCCATCCTCAGAGGCTCTGTATCTGCAACACTGGCCCAAAGCATGCAGGGTTAGAGTGGCTGATGACAACAATGACTGCAGCAAAACCGCTCTGATAGATTTGCCTGGGCCACTGTGGCCCCCTCCACCCTGTCTGCCCTGACTCCTGTCTGATGATCATGTCATCATAATCCACAGGGTCCATCTTGAAAAACCAGGAGGACACATTCGCTGCCGAGCTGCACCGGCTCAAGCAGCAGCCACTCTTCAGCCTGGTGGATTTTGAGCAGGTGGTAGATCGGATTCGTAGCACTGTGGCTGAGGTCTGTCTTTTCTCTTCTAGTGTTCCAGAAGACATGAGTTTGTAGAACCCTAAAGGGAGAGAGAGCGGGGAGGGGGGTACCTATGGGGCTGGAGAGATGGCTCAGTGGTTAAGAGCACTGGATTCAACTTTGGTTCGATTCCCAGGACCCACATAGTGGCTTTCAACCATCTGCCACTCCAGCTCCAAGAGATCCAGTGCCCTATTCTGGCTTCCAGAGGCACTGGGCAGACATTGATACAGATAATCACTAGGCACACACCCTCACACATGAAAAGAAATAAGTGAAAGAACGTCTGTTTTTCAGGTAGAAATGGAACTGATGTGTTTTAATCAGTTGATTAAAGGGAAGTCTCAGTTTAATTTCTAACACTCATGAATTTGGGTGAGGAAAAGCTTTGTGTGTATGTCTGTGTGTTTGTGCCCATGTGTGTGTGTTTTATTATCGACCATGTATTTCACTTGTACATGGTAATCTTGGAAGGAAAGCCACGCACACAGGATGGTGGTCCTGGCCCTTGAGACAAGTGGGAGGGTTGCTAGGGATTCTAGGTACTGGGACTTCTTGAGCTGAGGGTGCTTATATTGATTGGCCTGTTCATTGTGAACTTCAAGATGTAAGCTTATGATTTATTTGTTTTTCTGTATAATAGTCACTACTTTCACTAAAATTTTGGATATGTAAGAGAAAAACTCTTGTATCTAAAGTTGTTTATTATTTATATGGAGACATAGTAATGCTAATTTATTGCTGGCTAGTCTTACACATTCCCCTTAACTCTGTGTAACTAACTTTTTTTTAAAGGCTTATTTATTTTATGTATATGAGTGCACTGTCGCTCTCTTCAGACACACCAGAAGAGGGCATCAGATCCCATTACAGATGGTTGTGAGCCACCATGTGGTTGCTGAGAATTGAACTCAGAACCTCTGGAAAAGCAGTCAGTGCTCTTAACCTCTGAGTCATCTCTCCAATCCCTGGGTAACTAACTTAATTCTGGGGTTTGATACTATAAAATTTTTTATGTACAAAAGATTACATCACCTGAAAATAAGAAAATAAGAAGTGTTTTACAACACTTCTTCTAATGTTTAACACCCCACCATACATTGTTCTAGGATCTTTATTGATAAAGTAGACAGGTCGCCTTTGTTTGCATAAATTGTGTCAAACAGCAGAGGTAATATTGGACGTCTCTGAACTCCTGACGCTTAGAGATGCAGAGAATTCCTGCATTACTATGACATTTGCTGTAGGCTTCTAGAAGGCAGTGTAATAAACTATTCTCTTCCTAGTTAGCTGGGTTTTTTTCTTAAGTGCTGTCAGGTTTACCAGTTGCCCCTGTGTTAGTGGAGGAGAGCAGTCTTGCCTTGGATCCATTTCTCTTTCATAGTTTTTATATCTGTATGCATTAGTTAAGAAAGACAATTGTCTTATTCTTGGGTAGTTTTTACATAAGCCTTATAAAATGGGTTAGGTAGGTGCTTTTGTTCCTTTTCTTTTTGTTTGTTAAACAGTCTGTGTTTTCTTTGTTTGTAATTGTTACTTAGAGTTTGAACTTCCCTGAAAAGTGATCTAGGCTTCCTTAGGAAGAGAACCTTGACTGGCTGAGTATGTTTTAAAACTAAGTTGCCATAAAGCTTCTTCTTGTAACAGTTTTGATGACTCTGTAGCTTTGCAACTTGACTATTTCAGGTGGACTTAAATTTTTAAAATACTTGCTTATCTATAAATAGGTTTTGTTTTGTTTTGTTTACTTAAGTTTTGTCTTTTAAACATGATTTTGTGGCCTGTCAGTAGTAGCATAGGGCAGGCAGAGGCAAGTGGATCTCTGCATTTGAGGCCAGCTTGGTTTACAGGACAACAGCCAGGGCTACAGAGAAACCCTGTCTAGGAAAAAAAAAAAAAAAAGAATAAATAAATAAATAAATTGTGTGTCTGGGTGTGTAGTGTATGTACTTATGTTACAAGGTAGGTAGGTGTGTGTGTGTTGTGTGAGTGCGTGCGTGCCTGTGGAGATTAGTTTCAGAAATCTTCTGTTTTCACTCTCCTACCTTACTGTTAGGACAGCATCTTTCTGAACCAAGAGCTCACTGTTTGGGCTGGCCTGGCTGGCCAGGGAGCCCCAGCACTCCCTGCCTCCCTGTCTGCCAGCATTGGGTTAGGCACGAGCCACTGCTCAGCTTTCACATAGATGCTGGAGATCTGAACTTGGGTCCTTATGCTTGCTTAGCAAGGTTTTTCATCACTGAGCCATCTTGCCAGCCCCAGTTTTTCTCATTATTTAGTCTTGTTAGGCTTTTATTAAGATTAATAAACTAGTTAGAACCAGCTTTTCCCCCTTAATTTAAAACATACTAACTTACACATTTAGAAAAATTATATATAAATGTAACATCTGGGTACCTGGAGATGCAGAAAAAGCATTGGCTAAAACTCTCCATTAGTTCATGACTTATAAAAAAAGAAAAAGAAAATCTAGGCTTTCTGGTACACACCCCATCAGTGTAGCACTGGGAAAACTATAGCATAGCAGGAAGATGACTGCCAACTCCAGGCCAGCTTTGCATAGGCAGCAATCCCATTTAGCTTTTTGGGGTTTTTTTTTTTTCTTCTGTTTTTTTGTTTTGTTTTTGTTTTTATAAAAAGGACTCGAGAGATGGCTTATCAGTTAAGAGCAGTGGCTTGCTCTCCCAGTGGACCTGGATTTGATTTCCAACACCTACAAAATGGCTCACAACCATCTGGAATTCCAGCTCCAGGGAATCTGGCATCCTTATCTAGCCTCTGAGGGCACGAGCCAGGCATATGATACAAAGATATGCATGCAGGCATAACACCCATACAAGTGTAAAAAAAAAAATCATACAACTTATCTATGCATCTCCAGGTACCCAGATGATTTTTCCTATTAACTTTAATGTTGTGCTTTTTTGAGACAGGGTCTCCTTCTGTAGAGACTCTTCCTGTCCTGGAACTAACTATATAGATTAGGCTGGCCTTGAACTCAACAGAGCTCCTTCTACCTCTGCTTCTGATGCTGAAATTCAAGGCATGAGCTACTCCGCTTGGCTACAGTCATGCTTTCTCAAAAGTGACTGGGGAAAAAAAAATCAAATATGTACTCAACTTTGTAGCCATTTAAAAATGGTATTCACACAGAGTTGTATATGTAGCTATTACCATTAATTTCAGGACATTTTTATCTTGTATAGGTTTTGTTTCTGTCTGCTCATTCCTAGGATTAGCTGAACTTGGGTTCACTGTAATGGATTTTTGTGTTTTTTTTTTTAATCTCATCACAGCACCTCTGGAAGCTAATGGTGGAAGAGTCAGATTTACTGGGTCAGCTGAAGGTAATAACTGACACTCTTTTAAATCCGGAAATGATTCTGGAAAGCAGTCTTATCTACACTGCCACAGTCGATTCATTTGTTCTTACTCAAGTGAGGAAAATATATTTTATGCTACAAATCTTTTCTACTCTAAAGATTCAAGCTTACTTTCTTCTGTTGTGATGTAAATACCATCAAACAGAGTCTTCCTGCTTTGGGAGGCTGCTCTGTATGTCTCTTTAAAATGTCAAGCCTGTATCCTTCAGACTGCTAGTATCAGCCTCTCTGTGTCTAATTCATTTGGGGTGGTCAGGGCCTCCAGGCTCTGATTTACTGAATTGTACACTGAAATTCTTTCCCCAGATCATTAAAGACTTTTACCTGCTGGGACGAGGAGAACTGTTCCAGGCCTTCATTGACACAGCTCAGCACATGTTGAAAACACCACCCACTGCAGTAACAGAGCATGGTAATTTTCCTGTGGCCCTGAGAGTAAAGTTTGCTCAGGTTGCAGGGTGTTTCTTGGCTGGTGTTGTGTGTTGCATGTTTGCCTGCAGAGGCCAGAAGAGGGAGGACTTGAGTCACAAGCAGTTGTTATAGCTAAAGCTTCCTTATGCTTGGGGTATAACTAGGTCTCAGAACAACTAAAGTGAAGGACTTCAGTACTTTCAAGACTTCTCCTTACCCTGACAACTCCCCTAGACATCAGTAGCCATTCCTGGTCTCTAGAAGCAAACTAAAGAAATCTAGTGAAGTGCTTTGTTTTAACTGGTTACAGCCAGATCCACATGGCTATAACTTTAACAGTGAAGAAGTCAAGTTTAGGAGATGCCTCTTTCAGCAAGTGTCTTCCCTTTGGTTAGTTTAATGGCCACCCCTATCCAAGCACAAGAAGAATAATATAATAAAGATCTGAAACAAGACAAAGGAAATGGAAGAGAAAATAAGGGCCTTGATTGTTTAAATCAAGTCTATAAACAAAACAGCCAGAATATAGATTAAAAAAATCAGATATGTTAACCCATTTGACATGCTGTCTCCCCAGGAATTGAGTATTGCCAGCCCCGCTGACACTACAGGGACTGTCCGGAGCAGGAACGACTCTCAGGATTGTTAACAAGGAGGAGGACTTAATGCTGTCAGGCAGAAGCCACAGATGCCCTGACCCTGAACCTGTTGCTTTCCTGTGCTTTCTTACAGATGTGAATGTGGCCTTTCAACAGTCAGCACACAAGGTGTTGCTAGATGACGACAACCTTCTCCCTCTGTTGCACCTGACGATTGAGTATCATGGGAAGGACCACAAAGGTCTGCTATTCTCTGATTGCTTCCTCTCTGCATCTTCTGGTCTTTTTCATCCCTCCTCAGAAGCTGCATAATTTCAGACTGTAGAAATCACCTAGTCTACTATTCCAATTTTGTACAGGTACAAACGTAATTCCAGGAAGGTTGAGATGCTCTGCCCAAGGTTGTTTTTGAGATGCGTCTATATTTTTCTCTAAAACACCTCTCAGGAAAAGCCCTCACAGAAGTTTCCTCCCCTCTACCTTTATTGACTCTCAATGCTGCTTTTCAGTACCACTGGAGTACATTTTGTGTGTGTGGTTCACCTTCTCTCTATGGTTCTAATTAACAAAGTTATTATCGTATTTCTTTACGTAGCAGATGCCACCCAGCCAAGAGAAGTGCCTTCTCGGGAGACATCCCCCCGGGAAGCTCCTTCTTCCGGCTGGGCTGCTCTAGGGCTTTCCTACAAAGTACAGTGGCCACTGCACATTCTCTTCACCCCAGCTGTCTTGGAAAAGTGAGTATTTCTGAGTTTCTCCCAAATAAATATTACTTGTTACATCCAAGGGAAAAGGAAAGTGGAGTGGAGTAGGACTGATAGAAGCCAGCCTGGTGTCCAGCTGGTTTCTACACTAGCATGCTAGAGGTTGCAGACTCGGCCTGTCTTCAGGAACTAGACCGGAGTCTAGTTTGTTTTTTCTTGCTGTGAAAAAGCAACTTGAGAGGAAAGGGCTTATTTGGCGTAAATGTCTGGACAGCAGTCCTTCATTGAGAGCAGTCAGTATAGGAATTCCAGCAGGAGCAGAAACCAGAGGAATGCTTCTTACTGGCTTGCTCCTCGATATAGTATCACCCACAGTGGCTGGGCCCTTCTGCATCAGTCAAGAACATGCTCCACAGATTTGCCCACAGGCAGATCTGATGAAGGCAGTTCACATTAGTGAGGTGACAGCCATGAGACAATATGGAATGATAAGGACTTGAACAAATGGACGTAGAATCCATTAGACTAGGACTGGAGAAATAGCTCATTTCGTAAAGGGAGGACCTGAGTTTGAATTCCCAGAATGCACCTGAAGCTGAGTGTGAGCATGCCTTGCCTGGTAATCCTAGCATTTCTATTATGAGACAGGAAGTAGACAAGAGAGTCCACCAGCCAGCCAGTTTGGCATGCACAGAGGCAAACAGCAAAAAGACACTGTCTCAAACAAGGTGTAAGGGGCAGTCTGGTTTCATATTTACCTGAGTGCCATAGCATATGCCCACTTGCATTCACTTCACACACTTAAAAATGACACTTTTTAAGATTTTTTTATGTGGATGTGCGTCTGCACACATGTATGCGGGTGCCCATGGAGACCAGAACTGGAGCTGCATGCAATGTGAGGCACCCAGTATGGGTGCTAGGAACTGAATTCAGCAAGTGATCTTAACCACTGAGCCATCTCTCTAGCCCGACTTTGTTTGAGAGAAGTCTCTATATACAGCCTTGGCTGTCCTGGAACTCACTCTGTAGACCAGGCTGGCCTCAGACTCCGAGATGTGCCTGCCTCTGCCTCCCAAGCACTGGGATTAAAGGCTTGTACCACAATACCCAGCCCAGATATGTTTCAATTGGCAAATAAGTAATTGTAGGTTTGTTATTTGTAGACTAGTTTGTAGCCTTTGGAATATGAAGACTCAGGTATGGTACTAAGTTCTGGCACTTGACTATTCCCATCAGTTCATAGGACTTTCTCCCCTGGTTTTTATGATTTACTATTCATGATGTTAATATACTTGGGACCCATGTATAAGTTAGGTTTCTGTTGTATGTGGTGAGGACTATACCCAGAAACAAAGGGTTTTATTTGGGCTTGAGCATATAGCATCAGGAAGGGAAGTCAGAGCAGGAACCTGGAAGCAGGGACTGAAGCAGGAATCCTGGAGGAGGGCTGCTTCCAATCTTGTTTCTTGGAATGAACATCTGCCCAGTGCATGGTGGGACAGGATATCCCCACGAGGGAGGTGAGAAAAACACAGTGCACCCTGAGACAGGATAAGGAGACCGTTCTCACTATGGTCACAGAGTAAGGAAAAGGCCATCTCTTTCAGCCCACCTCTCTAGCCTCATTCTTCCCTACTCAGCCATTTTGTAGAATATACAGAAGAGCACAGAAGCAGGGAACAGTGAGGCTGATGCAAGGAGAAGATTCAGCCACAGGTTCAGAACTCACAGTCCAGTCCAGTTAGACAAGTGTACAGGCCTTGTCCAGAGACTCCAAAACTTAGCTACTCACCTCCTTGTTTGATGTGGGCTTTACTTAATATTGCTTTAAAAGTAATGCTTTTAATGTTTAATAAAATAAAAACATTTTAATATTTAAAGTATTTACTATTTTAATATTTATGATACTTTAATGTTATCTTAATAAAATACTTTAATATTTAATATCTTACTATTTAAGACATTTTTAGTATTTAATGTTTTTATGTACACATGTGTGATGTGTATAGGGTGTCTGTGTGATATGAGTGACTGACTACAGGGTTAAAATGACATTGGATGTCCTCTCTCATGTTCTACCTTATTCCCGTGTGACAGGCTCTTACTGAAGTTTAGTTATTTTGTTGTTCAACTGAAATTCATTTCATTTCCTCTGCTATCTAATTTACTGCATAAATACATTATTCTTGTCACTCACTAGAGAGGTGACAGAGGAATCCCTGTGTCTGTGGTGTATGTATGTGTGTTGGGGTGGGGGGTGGAGTAAGGTCTGTATCTCAATGCTGCTTCTGCCATAGGTACAATGTTGTTTTTAAGTACTTACTGAGTGTGCGCCGTGTCCAAGCTGAACTGCAGCACTGCTGGGCACTCCAGATGCAGCGCAAACACCTCAAATCTAACCAGACGGACGCAGTCAAGTGGCGCCTAAGAAACCACATGGCCTTCTTGGTAGATAATCTTCAGTACTATCTCCAGGTACGTTCTGTGCAATGGATGGAAGAGGTGGGAAAAGGAGCCCAGAAAGCAGAAAAGGGTCTGCTGTTCTGTATTTGGTAAAATGCTACAGTTGGAGAAAACTGAGTATTTCTATCTCTAGGCTTGGCATTTTAAGTGGAAATAAATGGATAAAGGGAATTAGGATACTTATGAGCAATGCACTGATTGCTGATGTGACCCTTTGTCATTGTGGCGTGATATTATCAATTAAAAAGTTCATATCAGCTGGGCAGTGGTGGCGCATACCTTTAATCCCAGCACTCGGGAGGCAGAGGCAGGTGGATTTCTGAGTTCCAGGCCAGCCTGGTCTACACAGTGAGTTCCAGGACAGCCTGGGCTACAGAGAAACCCTGTCTCGGAAAACCAAAAAAAAAAAAAAAAAGTTCATATCAAAAAACCATGCAACAACTCCCACCCCCAATGACTGGAAAAAAAAACCCAACTCATAATCTTTTGAGTAATCTTATAATTCTGTGTTGTTCCTTCACTGTGCTTGTCCCATATCTATCCTTGACTACATGCTGAGGAAGCCTGCTATTGCTAACTAAGTCAGTGGAGAGGACGAGGCAGGAGTGGATTTCACTGGGTAGGGGAGTGGTCTACAAAGACATTTGAAATGATTAAGAATTACACATCCATGGAGCTAGAAAGGTGATTTAGCAGCTAAAAGCACTGACTACACTTGCAGAGGGTCTGAGTTTGTTTCCTAGTATCCACATGGTGGCTCCAACCATCTGCAATTCTAATCCAAAGGATCTGATATCCTCTTCTGGCATCTGTGTGTGTTACACACACACACACAAGCAAAACACACTTACTTTTTTTTTTTTTGGAAGTAACAACTGTGACTGGGAATGTAGGTCAGTTGGTAGAGTACTTATATAGCATTCAGAAAGGGTTTGAGCTCTGGCACTGCAAAATGTCAGGTGTGGCGGCACTAGCCTGTGATCCTAACATTTCAGAGGTAGAAGGAAGAGGACCGGGAGTTCAAGGTCATTCTTGGCTACACAGTGAGCTTCAGGCCAGCCTGGGTTACATGAAACCCTGTCTCAAAAACAGAAATTATACAACCAGTTCTGTTGACACACAACTGTAACATCCACACTGGGAAGTGTCAGGAAGGAGAATTGCAAAGCCTGAGCTGCAGCAAGACCCTGTATAAAAAGAAACAAAAGTCAGGGAATGTAATTCATTGTTACAGCCTTCCCCTGAATACACAGGCCTCAAGCAACACACACTCTACAAGACTCAGAGCAACTGAAACATGTCACTGGTCAGCCTAAAGTGGCTAAAAGGAAGATGAGGGCTGGTGAGATGGCTCAGTGGGTAAAGGCTGGAGCCACCAAGCCTGATGACCTGGGACCAACCCTGAAAAGTTGTCCTTTGCCCTCCACATGCCTCTGTGGCATGAGCAATTCACACACATACTAAAAATAAAACATGAGAAGAACCATAAAATGGAACACTCAGAATGTGCCAGGTGCTAAAAAAAGGTTTTTTTATCTATCAGGTAGATGTGCTGGAGTCTCAGTTCTCACAGCTGCTTCATCAGATCAATTCTACGAGGGACTTTGAAAGCATCCGATTGGCACACGACCACTTCCTAAGCAATCTGCTGGCCCAATCCTTTATTTTGCTGAAGCCTGTAAGTAGGGGTGATTGGTTGCTTAGCCTAATATGTCCCTGTCGGCTCTTGGACTTGACGAGATATGAGACTGTTATTCATCGCATGTTCAAGTCCATCTTTACATTTCTGACACTTAAAATACAGTGTTAAAGGGAACGAGAATGTAAGAGTGTGGTAAACAGATAGAGATAAAAAGAACTTTATGTTTAACACACACACACACCCCAAGTGACCTACAGAAATTCAGGAATCTCCCTGACTCTACAGGAAAACAACAGAGCTCACTTTCTTAGAAATCTGTTGGACCAGGATCAACCAGTCATTTGAAAGTTGTTCTCATAGGTACATCGTGTCTAATGCTCTGGGTGTACGTCCATCTGCAAGTACACACATTTAGCTCTTCTGACAGCTACTCAACATTGACTACATATTGGAACTTGTGAAAAAAATCTAAGGCCAGAAATCACTTAAGTCAAACGTGCAGATTGGGGTCTCAGCACCAATAACTGCAAGCACACAAGCTGGCCCCAATCCCAAGGTGAGCGTGCAACTCAGATAACCCTGGAGTGCTTATGCTTTCATCTCTGTGGTGAGCAAGCTGTACTCATCCGGGCACCAACCATAAATGGTATGGGGCTTCTTTGAACTCTGGTATTTGGGGCTGTTACTTGCTACACCTAGAAGGAGTGACTTAAGCAGCTGCCACTCTCAGTGGTTGGCACTGTTCTTGCATAGCATGGGTATATCCTTGAGGAAGAGCACGTTAGAACAACAGGTCATCATAATTGAAGTCTTTATTGAGTGCTTACTGTATGCAAGGCACTGGGGATACAAAGAGGTATAAGTCATGGCTCTGCCCTTAAGGAGCTCACAATCTAGTTGGAAAACAACAAGACATGTACATACAAAAGTCAGCAACAGCACGGGTGGCCCGACAATCACCAGTGAACAACACAGGTACTACAACAGAAGAAGGGTGGAGACCGCTAAAGGCTGCAGTGGGGAAGGAGTAGTTCACAGAGAATGAGGCTTGAACTGTTAGTAAAGAGAAGAGAATCTCAGGGAACAACACTCAGAGCTCAAAGGCAAGAGCATTCTCAGTGGGTCTAAGGAAGGAGGAGTTAATGGTGACTAGAGCAGAGGTTTTGTGCAGGGAGTCAGAGAAGCCAGCTGTCCCAAGAAGGGATGTTCATTCTGTGTGTTACTTGGGAGGGCCAAACAGCTTTGAAGGTTGCGGTGTCTCTGCTGAGATCAGACATGGGAGGTAGTAGGCTGTTAAAAACTATTTTCCCAAACCTTGCATTTCTCAGCGATTTCTTCATTTCTTAACGCCAGCTATATTTTTGGATAGGTGTTTCACTGCCTGAATGAAATCCTAGATCTCTGTCACAGTTTTTGTTCACTGGTCAGTCAGAACCTAGGTCCACTGGATGAGCGCGGAGCGGCCCAGCTGAGCATTCTCGTGAAGGTGAGTCTGCCTAGCCACTGAAAATACATACCTCTCCCCCCAGCTGTGGAGCAGGCAGTCTGCTCCGGGTCAATAAAGCGTTTTCCAGAACAGACATAGAAATGACGAGATAAAAAGATAAAAGCGCTGGTATCGGTGAATATATAATGTGCTGCCTCACAGTGTTCAGAAATAGTTCAGCCCTGAATAGTTTCTTCAGCCCACCAAGTATGCACTGGCTTTGTGCTCATTTTCTCACATCCCACTTCCTTCCCTGAACCAGCCTCCTATCTCACTTATAATTATAATCTCAGACTATATTTATCTCCTTGTAACAAAGCAGGATCACTGCAATCCCAGTATGTGATGGAATATATTAATCTTAAATGAGCTGTTAAATTCCTACTAACGAGAAAGCACTTTCATGGGAGTCATGCATCTCACGGACATGTACTAAGAAGTCATGTTAGGAGCTGATAGAAATGGGAATATGGGAAGGCCAGGTGGTCCTGCAAACATTTAAGCAAAGCTTTTCCAAAGACCCCCTTGGTTCCCAGTACCCTAGCCTGGTCACTGACAGCTCGGGTCTCTCAACAGGGCTTTAGTCGCCAGTCTTCACTCCTGTTCAAGATTCTTTCCAGTGTTCGGAATCACCAGATCAACTCAGATTTGGCTCAGTTACTGCTCCGGCTAGACTATAATAAATACTATACCCAGGCTGGTGGGACTCTGGGCAGGTAGGAACAATTCATGGGGCACTTACTAGATTTGGAGGAGGGGGTTAATGAACAATAGAAGACCAAAATGCAACTCTGGCCATCACCTCCAGATTACCCTCATTTTATAAACAAGGCTCAGAGATGCAGGAAGGGGTTGGGGGTATGGGAGTAGGGTGATCATGTTCTACAATTTTACTGGAATTTATTTTCTAGTGAAGTTCATCAGCATATTAAAATACTAAAGCTGAGGGTAAGGTCTGTGTTAGGCTATGTACTGCTATGTTCTGGGGGCAGTCTGGCTTCCACTGCCTGCTCTGACATGTACTAGCAGCAGTGTGGCTGTGGTGCCATGCTCTCTTCTAAACTTCCTTAAATCTAATACTGATATCCAGTGGTCATCGTCGGCTTCTTAAGAGAGCTGTGTTGTTGCCATGGTGTTAGCTCTATCTCAGATTGCCATGTTTCTTTGGAAGGCATGGCATTTAATGAAACTTTTTTTTTCTTTTATAGTTTTGGGATGTAAAAGAAAACTCTGGTTCAAAAAATGAAACAGCCCTGCCACATTCTGATGTCTGTAACAAATCTCTCAAATCATTCATCAAATGCCTGCAGACTGCTGAAAGGGTCTTCTAGAAGAAATGCAGAGGTATAAAAATCCTCCCTGCCATTCCTGTAGGGGAACTGGGGTCTGATATCCCTCTGCTGACCACACGAAGGATTTTGAAGACATCTGTTGGGTGGGTTCATTTGTGTAACCGGGGTTTATTGAACACTTACTATATTCCTATGGAAGATAACCACAGTAAACAGTGGGTTGGCTCATGTAAGAACGGAATCACGCTCCTGAACAGGTCAGCTTCTGTGTCACCACCAAATGAGAAAACCCTTCAGAGAGCCTGTGAGCTTTCCCTCTTTCTGTACCTTGTAACTACACAGACTATCTTTATCCTTCCCTAAAATTTAAGATTTGAGTATCCTTTATCTGAAGAATTGAGCCAGTGAGTTCTAATTCTTTCAGACTAGTAAAAGGGCAATTCTGGCTAAAGAGGATAGAGGTCAAATTGTTTAGATTTAGAAACAATTTAGTTTTCACTGCAACCCAGTTTTCCCACCTTAGACCTGCCACATGAGTTAAGGTTTTATGGTCAGATAGCCTAGCCACCACGGGCTGAGAACATACTAATGTTCTCATCAGCATAAACAAAACACTTCACTGACATCTTTCCCTCCAAGCTGGACAAGAATGAAACATCCGGGCCTCAGTCTGTAGTCACTGAGTCCTCTCTTCATCTACACTGTCTACCAACCACTATGAAAGCCTGAGCCCGTACTTGTCAACTACCCAGGAGGATTATCCCACCTTGTTACCTCACCTCTAAAAGCAGATAACAGCCTGCTGCTTGTTTTTGTAAATAAAGTACTATTCAAACAGCCACACATACTCAATTTAGCTATTGTCGGTGATTGCTCACAGACAAGACAAGTTGTTGAGACAGACAAGTGTGGTCACAAAGCCTAAAAGTATTTACTATTTGGCACTATAGAAAAAATGAGACCGCTGGCTTTATTTAGAGAATGAGAAGCCGTTCGCTAACAGGGATGATGATGATGAGTGTGAGGAAGGAATAACTTCCAACAGTTGTGACAGCTTATTTTATAGAAAACCGTCCCAGCAAATTTATAGTCACTGTCCATTCATTAACAACTGGTCATGTTCATGTTCCCAGTAGCAGGTCATCTGTCAATAAACTCCTGATACCCAGAGCTGTTCCCAGTCCCACTCAACTTTAGCACTACTGTTTACCCAGGCCCTCACCTACTTTAAACTGTTTTTGGAAGTATAACATTTTAGGTAGCCTGGGATAACCTTGACAGTGATGCCACAAAATAAAGCTCACTCCTCTATTTTTATCTCCCTTTGTTTGCTGTACTGCTAAAGTGACAAGCCTGCTGACAACTTCAGAGAAGATCCTATGTTTATCATGTTCTGAGATTAAGCTCAAAGAAACAGATGAAGACATCCCAGTTACTACAACCAAAGAGATTCAACATTTATTTTATCATAAAAGTCCAGCAAATAAAACTATGTACAAGGTCCATGCAAAGAATACAATTACACACAAGACACACTTAAAACCTGATTAAAACACAATCTCCACAATAGCAGGGAATAAAACCAGTAAGACCAAGTATCTTTAGTGAGAAACATAATCATGTTTATATTTTGGATGCTGCTTGAATCCAATTCTCTCCCCAACAATGAGGCACTGGATCACCCATTCTTGTGATACCACAGGCAGTTGCAAGGCTTCAGCACACTTGAGCACCGAGGCTGGGCATGAGGGGTCTGTCACCACCACATCAAATACCCCTAAAGCAATGTCTGTAAAAAGTAGGGGAAGTGAATGAGGGAGGGACACTCAGTTTAGCTCCTATTAAAACAAGACAGGTGTGCCTTCTAACAGGTATTCCCTACTCTGCCAAACCAAAGCCCTCTACTCTAGGTACTGTATGTTCATAATCTAAAATAAAAGTTGCAATCACCACGTCTGGCCTTGTAGAACTATTGAATGGAAATACCACTGGAGACTATAGAAGCCTGAATAGCGTTATCCTTCACTTACGTCAACCTACCCTTTTTGAAGGTGGGACTTATCTTAAAAATGAGGACAGACTTGGAATACACATGCTGACAGGTGTGAGTCTAAGGACACCCTGGAATGACTATGAAACACAGATGCTTCCCAGTACCTTTGTTGTGGGCACTTGAATGGTGCTGCTTCACAGAGGCTGCCCCTCCAGTCATAAGGATCTCAGACCAGAGCTCCAAGAAGTTCTGTTGTTGATCTGACACCAAGAGGACCTTCAGATTCTGGAAAGGGTTTTCACGGGGTTGCCTGTGAAGGAGTTGGAGACAATATTTAGGAACTGGAAAGGAACTTAGTATGGCCCATCATATCTAACAACTCTGCAAAGGGAGTCCTTGTCTGCGCTTTCCTAGCTCTGCCATGTGTTGAACATGCTCTGCCTCGCTTCTGGAGGAGGTATGCATTCCAGGAGCCCAGACTTTGCTAGTAAACAAATCAGGTTAGTCCCCTTCCCTCTCTAAGTTTAAAATTGAAACTTAATCCTAGTTTCAATGCTTCCCCTACTGGGGAACACTGACCACATACACTAATCTTTCCACACATTCAGAAGGTTCCCAGTGAGGCTCTGGCAATAAAGTACTTTAACTGCTGATATCATTTCAAATTCATTCAAATTCTGATTTAGTCTACAGACATTCCAGTTTCTAGTAACACTTAAATTTCTCAACTAGACTTTCTTCCCAAATGCCATTCTTCCTGTTGTCTCAGCTCTAAATGGGCTTCCAAACACTCACCAATCCAGAATTCGTTGCTCTTCAAGGCTATACCCAGCAGGCAGCAGATAATTACGATAGTTTTGAAGTTGGTTGGCATGGCAACTGTCATGGACCCAGACATGAGACACACAAGGAATGCCACTGGCAAGGCACAGGAAGTACTTCCGGGTTCGACAGTGCTGGTCCGCAATTAGGAGACACTGGTAGGCTGTGTTACACTAGAAGAAAAGAAACCCAGCTGACTGGTCTGGTAGTGTTTAGGAAAACCTTTGCTGATTAGCTGCACCTAATGAGCCCTCGAGAACAGGTGTAATGACTTCCAACTGGTATCAAAAAATACTATCTAATCTGTTTTTGTACCAAAGGTTGTGTTGGCTCACTGAAAAGCCCAAACTGCTTCCTGTGACAGTTTGTTTCACCTACATCTTTTGGAAGGCCTAAATCTCAAAGGTCAACCATACCCAGTACCCCACCTTCCGGCTAGGGAAACACTACCACCAATAGGCTTTCTACTGTATAAGTTCAATCTGTTGCTGTCTCTACAGAACCACTACCACCTAACACAAGCTCTAGCGTGTCTTCTCTGTGTACACTGAAAATGCTGGGCTGGAGTAGCACACTGGCACAGTACCCTGCATTTCAGTAAACCACCCAAACCCCTCTTGGGCCTTTTCTCAATACAGAAAGAAGGTAGCCACAAAATAAAGTCCTCACCTGGGCTTCATTGAAGTCTTCAAGGATATACCCAGCTCCTGCTCGAAGCTGGCATTCTGTATACTGCTTGTTGAAAGGAGGAATTTCTAAAAATTCTGTATATGTAACAAAAATAATTATTTTTACTATTATAAAATCTAAGTACTTTAATGCCTATTTGTAACTGCTTCCTCTTAATTCTTCAGCTACTGGTGATTAGACAGATGCAGATTTACTAATGTATCTGAGGAACTGAACAGCCTGCATCACTCTCACTCAGTCAGCTTTCTGGACTATTCCAAGCAACAAACGCCTATGTAGAACTGCCTTGTAATGTCTGGTTTCAAGCACTAAGTTGTTAAAGCAACACTAGAAAAGCAAAATAGGCTGCAAACCATCTTTACTGTGATGCCAGACTGCTGCATGGAATTCAAGGGACTGCTAATTCTGAGCTCAGGCTAGGTCACTGCTTTTTCTTCCACTATACATATCTGAATTCTGTTTGACAAGCCACACGTCCCACACTTGCTCTCAAAACCCAGCTGCCCATCACCAGAACATCTCCTATGCACCTTCCAAACATAAATCTAAGGGCAACACCAGATCACTTTCCTGTGCCCTGTACATGTTTGAATGGCTGTAACTAGTGAGTAGAGTCATCATACATCTTCAGCTATACCATTTTATGACAATCACATTTTCCTTATTTTAATTCCTTCTTGCAAGACTCAACATTAGTCAGAACTCTTTAACTTACAAAACAACAATCTAGTTCTCAAGCTTGGACAGATATCTGGAGACTACTGTCACGCACTATATACATTTGATCTACACATTCCCCTATACCACACATTTGTCAGACCTCTGAAATACATTCTACCACCTGACCAAAGACTTCACCTAGACCTAAATTAATATATGTGTGGAAGGAGTTACAGAGACAAAGTTTGGAGCAGAGCCTGGAGGAATGACCATCCAGAGACTGCCACACTTGGGGATTCACCCCATAAACAACCACCTAACCCAGACACTAGGCAGATGCCAAAAGAGCCTGCTGATAGGAGCCTGATATAGCATTCTCCTGAGAGGCTCTGCCAGTGCCTAGCAAATACAGAAGTGGATGCTCACAGTCATCCAATGAACGGAGCACAAGGTCCCCTATGAAGGAGCCAGAGAAATCCCAGGGAAAAGAAGGGGACTGAAGCCCCATAGAAGGAACGTCAATATACACTAACCAGTATCCTCAGAGCTCCTTGGAACTATACCACCAGGTAAAGAAATCACATAGTGGAACTAGTATCTCTAATTATATTTTCTAGCAGAGGATGGCCTAGTCAGTCATCAATGGGAGGGGAGTCCCTTGGTCCTGTGAAGGCTCTATGCCCCAATATAGGGGAATGCTAGAACCAAGAATGTGAGTGGGTGGGTTGGGAGCAGGGGAGAGGATAAGGTATTTTTGGAGGGGAAACTAGGAAAGAGGCTAACATTTGAAATGTAAATAGAGAAAATGTCTAATAAAGAATCACTTAAAAAAAAATCTAATGTATGTGACATACAGACTTATTTTAATATAAAAGGGCCTAGAAACTAATTCTTGCCAAACTATTCTGGGCTGTAGACACCACAGTTCCCTTCTTACACTCAGAAGAGAATGCATCCTCCACATGGGTTCTCTTAAGTAAATGGTAGAGAATAAAGGGGGAAGGTGGCCAAACACGAGAAGCCTGCTGGATGTGGATAGTTACAGGAAGGTAAGCCAACACTGTTCAAATCCAAGTCTGTCACTGTTGAAGCCCTTTAACTCTGATAGATTAACAGATTTTTAACATTCACTTTATGTAAGAAGGGGAACTCTCTCCCTGGGTTGCCAAGCCTGGTGACTTGAGTTTGATCCCCTGGGACCCCTTACATTAGGAGGAAGAATAATACTCTTCCAGATTGTCCCATGACTGCCACACCTGTGCACAGGTACATATACATCCATGCATAGATCTATAGCATGCACACCTGTGTCTCTGTAGTATGAAAATTAACAAAAAGATAACGATTTCTCAGCTGCCTACCAAGACCATCTTGAGAACCACTCACTGAGAACGATTTTGTGAAAAGTCTACAAACCAGAAATAGGGTACAAGTTAATTTTACTTATGTGGCCAGAATCAGTTACCACCTGCCTGGTGCACTACTCTACCTGGATGAAAAAAGCATCCCTTCACAAAGTAAAAGCAAAGAGTGCATAGGTCAGCACCCCAGGGACTCACCCTCCTCTTCTTCACTGCTTCCTGTAGGACCATCTAGCAGCTTAGAGCGACTGGCCAGCTTGTCACTAGTTGTAGCCATGGTGAGGAGAAAGGCATAGCCCAGAAACAAGGTCTTGTTGAGGGGCAAAGGCCCTCTTGGCTCTTCTAGGACAGAAGGCTCACCTATGTTGTCTCCAGTCTCACAGGGACTCACAAACTCTGCTGCCCCCACTGTTCCTAGGAAGGACAAAACAGTTACCAAAATGATGCACACAGATCACTACTTGAACAAAGGCCCAGCACCAGTGGGACCGGATAGGCCATGTCCTGGTAAGCTTTGTCTAAGCTATGACCCAAAGACCATTAATACAGCCAATCACTCTAAATGGCCAACAAGCTAGGACCAAATTTACAATGAAGACAAATAACATTTAAATCTGACGTGACCATTACAGTGGGCAGTCTGTTGTTTTCATGTATGGAAATGAACTAGTAGTACTTCAATAACATCAATTTCTAAGGCCACCTGACACCAAAGGTGGCTCTAGAACAGGAAAATGTAGTGTTGGGAAGTCTTCAACCACATTCACCACCCAGGTCTCTGACATTTTGAAGCAATCTTTAATGAGGAAGGAAAAAAAGAAAACTTTACTGCTGCCAAGAACTGTCCCAATCAGATTCTCCCACCATACCAGACTCTCACCAGAGCAACGCGAAATACTTGGTCAGAGTCTTTATGTGGAGGTGAAGCCACAACAAAATACCCCAACTCAACACCCAGCTGTCAACACCTGGGGAGGTAAGTGAGCCACCATTCCACAACACCATGCTAAGATGTGCCCCAGTAAGTCCTCCAGAAGGAAATGGATACCTACTGAAGCCGAATCAGGTTCACTAGGAGGCTAAGATGACGGCAGGTCATGCATGCCTCCTGAAATAAAACCAGGATCAGGAACAGTCAAGAGGCAGTAATACTATGCATTTGGCACTGGACTAAAGGGTCAGGTCTACCTCAATTTGAGATCTACCTTGAGATTGTTGAGAAAGTTACCTAACTTTTCTATCTTAGACTCTTCAAAAATATAGAAAGTGAATTCTAGCAAATATGCTTTAAGAGATTATATAAGGGAATATGAGTGAAAATATTTAGGCCTCATGCCTAACTCAGTAAATATTTAATAAAGGTTAGCTATTGCTGTTTTTAAATAACCTGAAATACATGGCAGTGGTATTAGGTGGTAAGCAGATGACACAACTCTAATAGGAAAAACAAAGATCTGGTTCTGGGACAAGGAATATGGAATGCCATCACGGTGCCAGCCTGAGGGACCCTACCCATAGAGACAGGACTTTACCTCTATCTACAGAAGCCACCGTGGCCAAGTCTGGGCCACCACAGACACTTGAACATCTGACTGAATTTTTTTCACAATGAATAGGAGTGACTGAAAAGGATGGGTAGGGGAAAGGGAAGATGCAGGCTGAAGCATAAGCATTCTATAGGAAGCTTGAGAAAGTGTGAGCACAAGATAGTGGGGGGAAAGATAGTGGAAATAAGGTCTACCAAGAAGCAGGAGATGGCAGAGGTTAAAATCTAAGAAATTCTACCCATTTTGATCCTACTTAAACTTCCATGCTTATATTCCTCCCCAGAGCCCACACATAGTCTGTCTGTGATCAAGTCCTGCCCTCCTGCTGGGCCCTGAAGAGAGGACAGGGAATGGAGCTTATAATACGATGACCTATAACTTGTAGCACCAGTCTGTGACAGCATAGGCAGGACATCTGCATGTACTCGGCTCCCATCTTACCAGGTTTCACGGTGGCAGACTTTCGACCTCGCTTAGCAGGAGAGCGTTCCTCTTCAGAAGTCGGAAGTTTCCTTTTGCCTGATGGGACTCCCGTGGAAGCACGGGGACTCTCCGTGGCTTTACGTGTGGGCGTTGTGCTGCTGCTACTGGCGGCAGTGGGGGTGACTGGGGAGCTGATGTTACTGCGCCGTTTCCGCTTTCCTTCCACCAAATTGTCTGGTGAGTAAGCCAAATACTAGTGAGATCAGGTTAAGGAAGAACTTAACCTGACATGGACAGTACTGTGCTTTTCGCAACCTCCCCAATCATGAAATGTCCTTTTAAAGCCACGCATTTTATGTTTTCCAACACTGCCATGACGGAGATAGATTTGCTCCCCGATAGGAGGAGAAAGGCCAGAAAAATCCTAGAGACTTCTCATTTGTTATTTGGAAGGGGAAAAAGTGTGGCTGTTACTAGAAAAGGACAGTCATTGCTATCCACTAAGCCACTCAAAGGAGTCAGGCAATCATTCCTACTATCCTGGGAACCATTCCTCCCTTTAAGCGAAGCCTGGATCCACAGGCAGTTGTTCAGGAAAGTCTTACCTAAGCTGATATCTGCTGCCTTCGTGAGCGGTGTGACAGCTTCATATGGGCCAAGCCCATATTGCTCTCTCAGTCTGTTTCCTTGCTCCAAGGACAGAATGACTGCCATTCGTTTATACCACTTCCTTTGGCCTTCTTTTTCAATGCTGTAATACAGCTCCCCAGACTCCTTCCTATGTCCTTTCACCACTCCTGGAGATGACATTATAAAAGATACCATAATTGTAGGCTGTTGAGCAGCCTCTCAGAAGGGCTCTGCAAAAGCAGGCTGAGGCAGGGAACCCAAAGAGCCAACAACCATGGGCTGAACTTGGCTGTCCCTGCCAAGTGGTTTACAACACTTGGGATATATGTAGCTAATACACTAGGATTAGACAAGGTCTTCTGAGAGAAAGCAGCCTTTAGCTATAAAAGCAAGCTTCCCAAGACCGGACTGAGGGATTATTAGTGGCTCAGATGGATCTCCTGAAGTGAATGGCAAGGTTTAACGATCCTATAGCAATCTCCTAAGCTTTCCCATTGTGGTTTCTTTGAAGTATGAATGAAAATGACAGGTGAAAATGACAATTCTAAGAAATCATGTAGGTTTGTCTACTGTACACAAAGTCAGGATGGAGAGAGCAAAGAAAGGGGAGATAAAGCCTGCTTGCCTGCTCTTGTCTACCCCACTGCTCTTACCCTGATACACAGCTACAGACAGTCCTTTAGGTTAGCAGCACAATGTGTGGCTGAGTTAGAACTCAGCAAACCTGAGTTTAGGCCTAGTTCTGTTATGTGAGGATTGGGTAGGCAAGATCTATGTCCAATTCTATGAAAAAAAGAAAAGGGAAAAAAAATAAAAAAAACCACACTCCTTCCTACCAACCAATAAACAACATGTATCTCACATACAACATAAAAATGGCACATCACTACTGATTTTTTCATTCTGGTGAACAAAAAGTTACACTTCATTTCCATTAGCTTGTTTTCAATGAAGGGCTAAGGGACCTAGCTATCCCTAGCAGGGAAGAGCAAGGAGGAGGAAGCAGGTCCTAGTTCTCCTTGCTGGGTCATACAACCAACTCCTTTACTCGGCTTGCTTGTCTCCTAGCTTAAATCTACCACCAAACTAAATCCTGAAGACCTCAGACTGACATATGCCCAAGGCCAGAAGGACACTCATCACTATGGAATAGCTACAATAACTAGAAGCAGTGTGCTGCTTACTGACACTGGTAAACAGCCTCAACAAGTGGAATGCTGAATCCCTATCCCATGATGCACAATTTACTGCTGATACTGATCTATCTTGAAAGAGCCAAATGTCAACCTCTAAGATGGCTTCATACCAGATGAAGACAATACATACAAACCATAAGCTACCAGCTCCATGTACTGCACCTAAGTAATGCCACACAACCCATAGTGTTATCTAGTATTACAAGGTAAAGTGGCCCCAAAACACCAAAACAAGGGAGCAAAAAGCAGGTACTTGGGGAACCCTAGAACAAAAAAGCCCGGAAGCGCCCAACAGAAAAGCTTGTCCTCCCGGTCTATCCATGTGCAATACAATATCCAGAAAGGATATTTCTAAAAGACAGTCAACACCATATAGCTAAGAAGCTATATTCACAGAATTCATATATGAAAAAGTAAAAGCACACACAAATACCTCACCATTGCCAACACTGGCTATTACAAAAAGGCCAGTGACCTGAGGACACCCCACCCCCGAAAAGACAAAACAAGGGCATCATTATTCAAATCAGAGGAT
This sequence comes from Mus musculus, assembly GCF_000001635.26. Lineage (NCBI taxonomy): Eukaryota > Metazoa > Chordata > Mammalia > Rodentia > Muridae > Mus > Mus musculus. Next base: position 121,206,676 of record NC_000068.7, read on the forward strand.
GACACGCAGCACGCCCTCTTCCTACATTAAAATATCTCAGTGCACCACCAGTCTCCAGCTGAATTCTTATCAACACAGTCAGTGAGCATAAAAGTCAGAAGTGAAGCCTGGCACAGTAGCACACAGCTTTAATCCCAGGACTCAGGAGACATTGGCAGGGGGATCTCTGTTAGCTTGAGGCCAGCCTGATTTACAATGCAAGTTCCAGGACAGCCAGGGCATAAAAGGCAGGAGTGAAAGACAGAATACAAAGGGGAAAACACTAATGCTGAAGTGGAAAGACCTGGAGAGTCTCTTACCTAGTGATAAAAACTCACATCACCAGTGATGTAGGGTGATGTCACATGCCTCCCTCAGCCCCATATATATAATATGATAGGAAGGGCACTTCACCCCTAATATCATTCTTTACAATGAACTAAAAACAAAATCGTAACTCCAGTCTAATGTGAAAACATCAGACCTGATCTGAGAGACCATTCTATAAAATAGCTATTATCCCTCAAAACTGTCAAAGTCATGAAAAAACAAAAGACAGAAATTGCCACAAACCAGAGGAGACCAAACGAAACATGATGACTAAATGTAATGTGGTATCCTCGACTGGATCCTGAAACAGAGAAAGTACATTATAGAAAAGATGGTAAAATCCAAATAAAGTTTGGAGTTTAGTTATCAGGGACTGAGACTGGCTTCTTGCTTCTGACAAAAGTATCGGACTAATTTAGGACACTACGGATAGGGAGTGCTCGGCGAGGAGGACACAGGGGTCCTCCCTAACACCATTCTGTACTTGGCAACATTTTCTTTAAGCCTTTAACTATTCCAAAATAAGTTTACTGAAAACCAAACTAGAAACCAAACAGTCAATGGCCAGGGTAAGCAATGTAATAGGAGTGGAATCTCTGACTTGTGAGATCCAGATCAACAGTGAGGCTGGGGAAGACGAGACTGTCCTGGTAACTGCTGACAGGAGGGACCAGCAGGCACAGTCCATCTGTAGGGATCTGCTTGTTTCATTACCTGCACTGAAATATTCATCTTCTGAGAGGGCTGTCACTTCAGTGTCCAGGGGGATGGGGTCACACAGGAGAATGTCTTTGCCCAGCACGTCACATTCGTACCCATCATCAAAGAGCAGCTTGTACTTCCCAGCCCCCACATCTCGGGTGATCTTCCCAGAGTAAAAGTAGCCATTGGATGACCACTTAGCTACAACACGGAGACCCACAAAGCTGTTTCCTGAAGATGAGGAATCCAAGCCATCAGAGGAACCAGTAGCAGCCTGAAAAGGAATCTCTGGAGAATCACTCCGCCGCAAAGTACTAGAACTGGCATCCGTCCGTTTGGTAGAATCTGGCACACGAGGCATAATGCGGGTGAAGGACTTGTCATCTGGTGACATGCTAGGTGAAATATCTTCTACGCCCAACGGACCAGAGACAACTGTTTCTCTAAAGACGGGTAGAGAAGGAAGTGAGAGCAAGACAGGACCTACCTTCTGACTCTTTTCCCTTATAGATCTCTTCCCCATTCTTTATTAGCCCCATCACAGGCATGAGCCCAATTTCTCAGTGGCCTCAGGCATCAGTGTGGGCCTCTCCTCTCCCTCTTGTACCTTACACACTCTCTATTCTCCTCTTCCCTCTACTCCTATTTTTTTGGCACTACCCAGGTACCTGGTTCCAGTGGTCCGAGAAGGTGGGCGGCCCCTTCGCCCACGCCCACGAGGTGTAACTGGAGCCTTCCCTCCCTGTCTGATGCCAAGGCCTGCATCACCATCTTCCTCACACACCGGTGCCCCTGTCTGACTGATCCCTTTTCTAGGACTAGAGAATGAAGACAGGTTAGTTTGATAGCAGCTGCTAAGGAGTACATCCTTTAACATCTCCCCAGGACCTTCCAACTATATGTCAGGCAACACGCGCTGCTCCTCCAGGGCAACAGAACTTGGCTCACACCCATTAAAACTCATCACCAAAACCTCAGCAAGGGGGATGGGGGAAAAAGGACTTTTTCCTGTATGAAAGTCTACTCCCTCCTGACATAGCTTCCTGCTGTTACTATTTTCGATGCCACACCCATTTCTGCCCAACCTTCTATTCTACTTCAGGCTCTGGATACCCACAGAGCCGACCAAAAACCAAGGACATAGAGCACAGTGGGGGGCCTATTCCAAATCTGTACTCCCAACCAAAATATGGATAAGCTGCAGAACATAGGGATGGTAGGAGAATGTACCCAGCATTCCCAACATCCCCTAAGGGGCTTCTTTGCCCACAATGAGGAAGAGGCACTGTTTCTCCAGCTCAAGGTGGGGCATTCCCCAATATTTCTTCTCATGTGATATGAAAACATTAGCAGCCCTGCCCCTGCTGGGTTCTCTCTGGAGAACCTGTCTGCACCTCAGTTTTCCTGGGCCTCCTCGGGAACTGGGTAAGGCAAAATCTGCAGCTTCTGTCCCACTGGCTTTTCCTTTGAGTGGCCCAGCTCCTCGCCCTGAGCTGCCACTGCTGTGTATGGCTGAGAGACTTGTTCCACTGGATGTGTGGTGTGAGCTGGAAGCTTTGGAGGAGAAGGAGCTGATGTCCCCCAGGTCCCCAGAGGAACCTCCAGTCTGTGAAGGGGAAACTTCTGTTTCACATTCCTGACACTCTACGATTGGTTCTTCAGTCTCCTGAAGGGAAGAAACAGATAGGGAAGCTAAAAGAAAGCACACTAACAGGAAGCTAAGGTGATGGCTGGGAAATCCCAGAGACTGCAGGAAATGTCCTATCAGCCAGGTGGGAATTGGGAAGGAACTTCCTGAAGCATGGAAATAATTCTATATCTGTTTTGCGCCATGGCTACATAAATTATTTCAAAGCATAGCTAGGTATGATGGCACATATCTTTAATCCTGGGAGGCAGAGACAGGTAAGCTGTGAGTTTGAGGCTACCCTGGATCCATATATCAAATTTCAGTCAAGCCAGTGAAACCCTGACTCAAAATTAAGTAAATAAATATAGTTTTTAAACTTGTTCAAAGCTACTAAACCAACATATTACATGTAGCAAAACATTGAAGAAAGAACCCAGAAAAGAAAAAAAGAATAAAAAAAAACAAAACAAAACAAACAAACAAAAAAGAACAAGAAGAAAGAACCCTTTCTATGGCACATGAAATTATCTTTCTACTGGGAAAGTGCATAAGCTACTAGCAAGGACTTTAACCTAGAAGACAGAAGGAGTTCCCTGTGGAGAGAAGAGAGCTAAGGAGGTTACGGAGAGGAGCAGGCAGGAGCCATTCTGGGCACATCATTAACATTAGGTCTTTTCTAAGTATCCATGGAAACAGAAAATTATAAGCAAAAATAACTAAAATTGGTTTGGAAAAATGAAGACAAAAAACATAATCAGAGCTGAGGATGTAGCTTCGTGGGAGAGCCCTGAGTTTACAGCTTTCAACTCCATCCATGGGCAGAGGGGGCTCACATTCTAATGAAAGTATATGCTGAGTGTAGTCACACACACTGGGAAGCGGATGCAGACAGATCTCTCTCTTAATTCAAGGCCAGCCTGGTCTACATGCTAAACTTCAAGACAGCCATGGCTATATAATGAGACCCTGTCTCTATTGATGATGACGATGACGACGACAACGATGAACAACTTTTGATAAATACAAACCACTAGAATACCAAGCTGGCTTCACTACATATGTACACTTGGGTGCTAGAGCTCAGCTGTAAGTCATCTCGTAAGACTGAAGCCCAGGCATGGTATGGCAAGGGTCTAGGATCAAGACACAACACCCCCAACAGGCACAGCATAGGGAAATGGGCATACATGATACAATTTTGTCTCCCTCATCTGAAATGTTTACAGCGCATCAGGCTAACTGACATGGTGTGGAGAAAGAAGACTCCTCAGCAGGCCCAGGCTCTCCACAGAGACAGGATGGGCCATACACATTTATATAATACTAAAAGGTAAACAAATGGCTGGTTTTGACTTCTCCCATTTGGAGAATTTCTGCTTTGAGAATGTATAGTTTGAGGGAGGGCAAGGATAGATAGCAAAATGGCTCCTAAGATGCTTTATGACCCAATTCTGATAACCCAGAGCCATAGGATGCAAGGACAGCTGACTCTGAAAGCTGTCTTCCAAAAGATGTCACACGTGGGCCACTATACACACACAACCACATGAATACACACACTCAATGAATGAATGAATGTTAAAAGGAAAGAAACCCCACAGGCTTGGAGTGCTCCCTCACACACATGTGGCCCTAGGTTTGTCACAAACGTAAGCAGAGATGGAGACGGAAAGATGAGAAGCTCAAGTATGGCTACACACCAGTTAAGAAGCTTGAGCTATGCTAAGAAACAAACCAGTCAGGCAGTGGTAGCACTCAGGAGGGAGAGGCCAGCCTGGTCTACAGAGTAAGTTCCAGGACAGCCGGGGCTGTGTTTAAAGACCCTGTCTCAAAGAAAAGTTTCAAAAAGAAACTGAGGCTGAGTGCCAGCACCTAATGACCCAGGGTTGAAAGAGGGGTGAGGGAAAGGACTCAGGGATAGGAGGGGCGGGGAGGAGGTGGGTGCAGTGTTACCTCCGTTACTTTCCTTTCCACTTCTGTCCCATCCACATAATAAACATCTGTGATGACGCGGGTGACGAGTGTACGGACTTCTCGAATGGTTCTCATGTGGCGATGCAAGACATGGCCATGCGGAGGCTGGGGCATTTCAAATTCCTCTTCCCCCTATAACAAAAACCACAACACAGACTGAACAAAACCAGCGAACAGAAGGTGGAATAGAGTCACAGTTTTCACTGGGAACTGTACACTCATGAATCAGACATGATAAGTGATCCATTTATTCACAGAGAAGAATGTGTCTGCCTCATTTGACCTGAAATGACAAAGCTCAATCATAGTAGCTAATACATTATTTTGAAAAAATAAACATTCTAAATCTTTTCAACTTTTTGTTTCATTGTACACCTCAGACTTGTCTTCAACTCACTGTGTACCCCAGGCTGATCTCTCCAACTCATGATCCTCCTGCCTCGGACTCTGGTAAGTATGTGCCACCACAGCCAGTTAACCCTTTAATTCTGATAACAACGGTGCTTTACCTAAAAACCAGGTGCTCTTTGACTCTTAGAGAAGCCCAGAATCAGCACCTGTTAACTAGTCAAAGCCAGTTCAGCAACAAAAGACCATCTGTTCCCAGGAATAGTTTTGAGGGTTTTGTTACTTTGTTTAGATACAGTGTCTCCCTATACAGGTGGCCAGCCTTCGCTTACTCACCAATGTACACTGCCTGGCTGCCTGTTTTAAGTTAACGTCACAGAGTCGTCACAGAGGATGGAACCTCACTCATGCCTCCATGAGATCTGGCTGTAGGGCATTTCCGTACTTAGTGATGGCTGTGGGAGGGCTCTGCCCACAGTGGGTGCTAACACCCCTCAGCTGGAGGTCCTGGGTTCTATCAGGCTGAGCCAGGCAGTGGTGGGACCAGCACTCAGGAGGCAGGTAGATCTGAGTTGGAGGCTAGCCTGATCTATAGAGGGAGTTCTAGAAAGGCCAGCGCAACACAGGAAAACACTGTCTCAAAACAAAACAAGACCACAGGAACAAAAATAAAAACCAAAAAACAAAACAAAAACAACTGGAGACCAGGCAAGCCACGTGGAATAAGCCACTAGGTAGAGCCCTCCATGCCTGGGCCCGTCTCCGGCCGGCCAGGTTCCTATTGTCTGAGTTCCTGCCTTGGCCACCCTCAATGGCCCATGTAGGTTAAACCCTTTCAGCCCCAAGTTGCTTTTGGTCATCATGTTTTGTCACAGAAATCCCACTTAAGACCTAAGGAATAGATTTTTAACTAAAGGGTTACGTTAGAAAGCTGGGCATGGCAGTCTATAATCTCAACACTTGGAGGAAGAGGCAGGAAAATCGGAAGTTCAAAGCCATTTCTAGACTATATAGTGTGAGGCTAGCTCTTAGGTAACCTGAGGCAATGTCACTAGAGATAGCCCAGTGGTTAGGCATATTTGCTGCTCTTGCAGAGGGCCCTGGAGTTCAAGTCCCACAACCCACATAGCAGCTCACAACTGTCTATAAATCCCAGTGCTAGGTAGGGGACCCAGTACCCCTTCTGGCTTCCATGGGCACCAGGCATCCACTCCACTCAGTGCTCTTAAATATATGCATATATGCATGTAAAACATTCAGACACAGAAAAGAAAATAATAGTTTTAAGATTTACCATTTAAAAAACAGTTTGAACAAAAACCCTATTTTTTCTGAGAACATCATATTTCAAGAACACTAAGCTTCTTTCATTCAAAAAGCATTATGCAAATATTTGGCGACTAGCTTCTGTGAAGCATGGATGACACACTATCCAAACACCTGCTGGAAAAGACCAGGGCAGGTGTAATTCATTCAGGACTAGACAAATTCAAATGCACTAATACCAATTAATATAAAAATAACAAACTCAGAATTTTTAGACCACTATTCAAACAAACAAGCAGACAACAAACACAAACCAGGCTGTTTCATTTTTGGTGTTCTGTCTGGACTCCACCCCCACAGTTACCTGGCAACAGCCAAGTAGGCCTGGCCACTATAAAAGGAGCTGCTTGTCCCTTCCTCTCTCTCTTACTCCTGCTTCTCTCCCTTGCCTCTTGCCTCCTTGCTCCCCCTCTCCCCCGATTCCCTTCCCCCCCCTCTCCATGTGGTCATGGCTGCCTCTACTTCTCTACTCTCCCTCTCTCTGCCTTTCCCTGCCTCTGCTACCCTCTTAACTCCCCTCCCTATGCCCTGAATAAACTCTATTCTATACTATACTGTCATGTGGCTGATCGCTCCGGGGAAGGGATGCCTCAGCATGGGCCTGCTGAGGCACCCCCTTCCCCATACCTCATCACACCCCCATAGAACATATCTTAATCTTTTAACTTTTTCTAATCACAGCATTCATGATAAAAATGTCTTCTAAATCTGTGTGTGTATGTATGTGCACACACATGTGTCTAGTGAGTGTTCATGAAGGCCTGAGAGTTAATGTGTCTATAATTACTCTCTTCCCTTGAACCTGGAATTTGCCAATTCAACTAGACTGACTGCTGCTGAGCAAGCCCCAGAGATCTTGTCTTTGCTCCCCCAGGGCTAAGATCACAGGGTGCACACTCCTCCATCAGGTTTCTTTCTGGGGGCTCTAGGGTACGGAACTCCAGCCCTCACGTTTGAGCACTGAGCACTCATGTTCACAATTTCTATTGCCAAATGGGCCCCAAGATTATGCTCTAGTCAGGTTTGGATAATTTTGATAAAGACTGTCTGCAAACTAGATTTCCAAGCCCTATTTGCTCACTAGTCCTAATCATTGGCTTCTTATAACCCACCAGTGTTTACTACTTAGGACTTGCTGGTAGCTAACACCTCTAGCACAGCTCATCGCGGTCGCCCATCCACATCCCACTGGCTCTGCTCTCTATGGAGGAGCAGGTAGTAATTTACCCAAAGCCTTCAATGATATAACCGAACAATTCTAACTCTGACTTTAGCTATGGAGTAAAACAGAGACATCAAATTTAAACATGGACCGTAACCCAACTCTTCCAACTGTTTCCATATATCCAACTCTACTTAATGAGGCTAGAGCACAGCTACTGCATGTCAATCATCCTGTACCAGAACCATGACAGCCTCAAGCGACTTGTGCAGCCTGACTGTTCCCCACTAGCGGGTCCATCTTGCATCCTAGGATCTAAACAGTTTCTGCCCATTAAAGTGAACCCTTCAAGGGACAGACTTAACTGATAAAGTATGACAAGAGTCAGAAGGAAGCAGATAGTCTATGTGAGAACAATCTCCAAAGTTAAATAACGTGAATAGTCCATTATTACTGGGTGGGGAAAATTATTTTCCCAACACAAAACCTAGTTCCATATATACTTCACACACAAGTTTAGGGAGCCTGAGAGTGGCAGCCTGGACTTTCACCAAGCACTGGCCTGAGTCCAAGCTATTGCAGAGAGATTTTTTTAAAAGCTCTGACACTCAGAAAAACTCCATCAGCGTTTCTCTCTAACGTCCTTTAAAAGGCCACACCAGTTTCAAGTTCTCCACACTCCACTTTCCTGAACTTTCCTCAACACTCTTTGCCCCTCCACCAGCTGGTTTTCCTGGCACCTGTTTTAAGATTCATTTTATTTATGTGCATATGTCAATGTCGAGCACATGTCACCTGTGAGGGCCTGGGCCTCAGAGGCCAGCTGGAGTTGCAGACAGAAGTGAGCTGCCCAGCATGGATGCTGAGAACTAAACTCAGATCCTCTAGAACAACAGCAGGGCTCTTAGCACACTGAGTCAGCTCTCCAGACCCCAACACCTTTCTCAGCAGGAGAAACTAGCTCTAAAACACATTCTCTCACTCTGCATGGCATCGTATTAATATCTATCAAAAGTGGTAGCTAAAATAACACCCATAACAATCAATAGAATCAGAAGTATTTGAGTTCAGGCCAGCCAAGTGAGACCAACCCGGTGTCAAAAAACAAGATAAAAACAAAAAAACAAAACAAATGTCATTGGAGGTGGGGATGGCTCACTCAGTCAGTAAAGCGTTAAGACAAGTTCAGACTGCCAGAACCAAGTACAGAGCTGAGTACAGTGGTAGATCTACTCCCAACAATGGTAAGATGGGAAGAGACATGACCCCAAAGTCAGAGGTCAGCTAGCCTGGCCTATCTGGGGAAGTTTCTGACCAATGAGAGGTCCTGTTTCAAACAAACAAACAAACAAAAAAAAAAAAAAAAAATGGAAACTACCTGAGGACTAACACCTGAAGTTGTCTTCTGACTTTCACACACAAGCCCCAAGTGGCATGGGCACGCACACCACTAAAAACATACAATTGTTTGAGAAGCACTGAACTGAGACCTTCAGAGAATGCAGTCTGTAGCGGGCCCGAGGCGCCCAGCTGCCCCCACCTGGCTGTGGAGGGACTCTGTGTCGTCCACGGGAGCACTGGCAGGTTTCTCTCCACTCCCCCTCTCAGTCTGCACAGTGGCATCTTGTTTCCCAGAGTTCTGCTCCGCTGTACTGGTCCCCTGCTCACACACACTCTTCACAGTCTGAGTTGCTGCCGAGACAGTTTCTGGGGCGCACAGGGAATGGTCCACGGTCTGGATCCCGATGTTACTCTGGGTGGGCCTGTCCATCAACATCTTACTAGGTCTGTCCTGGTTAGCAGCCAGTCCTTCCAGCAGGTCTGTTTCCATCACGTCCTCTGCAGGACTGAAGGGCTCCTGTGAGGCCCTCTGCTCCTGTGAGGCCCTCTGCTGCGAAACAGGAGAAGCTGAGTCCTCAGGAGCAGCATCGTCCATGACAGGCCCAACAGGCTTCACAGGCTGTTCACTCTGCCTGAGTTTTGGGGTAACATCTGGTCTTTCTTTGTCTTCTTCTTGAGCACTTGGAAAATGGAGCAAATTCGCCCTGAAAATGACAAAGACACCACATGTCATGGTTTGAATGCAGTTTATTCCTCTAAGGCAGTGTGGTGGTCTATAATGTCTATAATCCTAGTACTCAGGAGGCTGGAGAGCATGGATTCAAGAACAACTAAAGCTATAAAGCAAAACTGTCTCAAAACATAATAAAAATAAAATAATCCCCATTGTGATATTAAAAGGATAAAAGCTAGATCCAATTGTGTACAGTATTTTAGAGTTGCCTTTGGGAAGTAATTAAGATCTAACAAGGTCACTGGGGTAGGGCATTTATGAATAAATCCTGGTAGCTTCATAAAAAAGATCTGTGAGGTGTGATGGTGCACACCTTAATCCCAGCACTCAGGAGGCAAAAGCAAGTAGATCTCTAGGAGTTTGAGGCCAGCCTGGGTCACTAGAGAATTCCAGGCCAGCCAGAATATATCTCAATATGTATAATGAGAGCCTGTCTCAAAAGAAAGCCACACATATTCTCTCTCTTAAATGTGATGGCTTACATTGACTTGGGAATCCACCATTAAGAAAGTCTTCACTGGCCAGGCGGTGGTGGTGCACGCTTTTGATACCAGAACTCAGGAGGCAGAAGCAGGTGGATCTCTTGAATTCTAGGCCAGCCTGGTCTACAGAGTGAGTTACAGGAAAGCCAGGGCTACACAGAGAAACCCTGCTTTGGAAAAATGAAAAAGAAAAAAAAAAAACAAAAACAAAAACAAAAACAACAAAGACAAGACAGTCATCACCCTTAATCCTCGAGCACAGCAGTGAGCGAATTAACCCCCTCCTCATGGCTTGGGCTCTGTCCTCAGCAACACAACAACACAACAACGCACTCAATGGACTAAGACAACTCCAACAGCACACACAGGAACGAGGTCAGTAACAAGAGGTAAACCCTATAAACCCCGAGCCATCCAAGGCAGCTCAGCAATCCACTTCCAAAGCTTAACTGCTACACTCAGGATGCAGAGGCAGGCCAACCACGGTGAGTGCCAGTCCAGCCTGATCTACATTGTGAATTCCAAGACAGCCAGGGGTAGAAAGTGAGACTCGGTCTCCAAAAGAATAAGAAAAAAAGAAAAAAGGAAAAAAAAAAAGAGAGAGAGAGAGAAACAGAAAGAAAAAAGAAGAGAAAACAAGAAGAAGCCGATCAGTCACTGATGCGTCTCGTTTGGTTTGACGAACGCTCCAACCTTCTTGACTGACCCGGACACTATGCACGTGGTCTGCTCCCACCTGAACAGTAATTTGGGAGGAGGAGACATATAATCTTCAAGGAAGAAAGTTACAGGGAAGGTCTTTCCAGGCCAGAAGGCCATTTGGTGATCACAGCGTGTGTCCAGTGTGTCAGGGCTGACCTTCCTGGCTATATTGATACCTAAACACCTCAGAAAAACCATAAGACATTACTTAAGATATGGCCCCAGCTGTTCATTAATTTCCCATTTGTGGGAATTAAGAACCAGTGTGTCTTAATTGGGTTTCTATTGCTGTGATAAAAACCATGACTAAAGACAACTTAGTGGGCTGGAGAGATGGCTCGGCGGTTACTGACTGCTCTTCCAGAGGTCCCGAGTTCAATTCCCAGCAACCACATGGTGGCTCACAACAATCTGTAATGGGATCTTGTGCCCTCTTCTGGTGTGTCTGAAGATAGCAAAAATGTACTCAAATCTTTAAAAAAAAATTTTCAAAAGAAAAAAAAAAAAAAGAGACAACTTGGGAGGAAAGAGTTTATCTGGCCTACAAATTACCGTCCATCAAGGGAAAACAGGGCAGGAACTGGTAGCAGAAACTGGAAACAGAAACCAAAGCAAAGACCTGAGAAGGAATGCTGCTTAGTGCTTGCTCCCCTTGGCTTTCTCAGCCCCATTTCTTACAGAACCCAGGACCACTTGCTTAGGAGCACCACCCACTGTGAGCTGGGGGCCCTTCCACAATGAATCACAGACTTGCCTACAGGCCATCTAATGGAGGCAGTTCCTCAGCTGAGGTCCCCTCTTCTGACTTATTTATCATATAAGCATTAGGTAGGTACTGCCTCTAAGCCAAATATATATAGCTTCCAAAATGACTGGAGGCTTTACATGCTAAGAGTTCTCTAGAGTAAGAAATGCAGACTATCTCTAAGCAGGCTACACACAAATCTGCCTTATCTTTCTATCTGAAATGCTTAACATAAAGCTTGATAGAATGAAGTTACCTTTGTTTGGCTTACAGGTTACAGTCCACTGACAAGGAAAGCCAGGGCAGGAACTAATGGCAGACCTTGGAGGAATGCTGTTGGCTTGCTTCCTCTGGGTTGCCTAAGCCACCTTTTTTATACAGCTCAGGCCCACCTGCCTAGAAATGTTCCCACCCACAGGCCCTCCTCCATGCATTACAATTAAGAAAATGCCTCACAGGCATGGCCCCAGACCAACCTAATCTCAGCAGTTCTTGAGTTGAGTCCCCTTTCCAGGTGACCTTAAGTTTGTATCAAGTTGGTATCTAAAGTTAACTGTGACAAAGGTGCTTAATATTTGCACTTTAAACAAAAGAATGGATATTCCATAAATCAATAAACTACAAAAATCAGTACGCTACTACCATATTAAATAAACATAAATGAATGCATTTCAAGGCTATGTCAAATGTAAATAGACAGAAAAAAGTGAAATAAATGACCAGGTAATCACACCTGTAATCCCAGCCCTTAGGAATTCTGAGGCAGGAGGATTGCAGAACCTTCAAGGGCTGCCTTGGGTGTCACAACTGAATTCTAGGTCTGTCTGAGCTACAGACTAAGGCTTTTTAAAACAAACAAGCAAATAAAAGTCCATTTTGAGTCTACAATGTCCTGGCCCTGAAGAACAGATCCAAGGAGCTTAGAAATCATGGCGATTGTCACGTTGTTTGACCAGAGAAAAACAAAGCTAAGTCGCCCAGGTGAGCAGAGTTTGTTAGGGCTCGCCCTGCTTGGGCAGTGAGTTCTGCAGGTCTCTGCACTCAGCTCTAACAGGCAATGGGCTTGAACAGCCTTCCACCTAAAAGGAGCATCTTAGTTGTTGGAGCATGTCCTATTTGTCAGGAACATTGGCTGAATGCACAGGCCACTAAGAGCAAGGACAGAACACACTACAAGGAAATCCATGAATAGCAGTTAAATCTTCATGATCTATGAATTACCATAAAGTGTGAAAGTGCTGAGCTCAGCAGACACATAAGCACTCCCAGCTGCACAAAACAAAGCAATAATGAAACAACCCACCTCCAGATTCATCTTAAGCTTTAAGACAACACACAAGCAAACAAGCTGCCATGCAGGCTGCCAGGACTCAAAAGCTAATGTCAAGACTACAACTGTTTTCCATCCTTATGTACATTTACCTCACACCACAGAATGAAGCTGAGCCTGCAAAACTCATAAAGCCCAACAGCCCACAGAGCTGCACTGAGAGGCGAGAGCTTTGGGACGCCATCACATGATGAAGGAACTGTTGTCCTGACACTGTCAACTGTAAGTGCACTTGTACCCAGCCTTATTGTGGTCCAAAAACTAAAACACCCCAGAAACTATTTATTCAGGGTAGAGGCCGTGGATATAACTTTATTTCTAAAGCAAAGTTATGTTTTGTTTGAGATTTTTTTTTTCTAAAAGACTAAAAGGATATTAAGATTTCCCCCTCACCAATCCCAACCCTGTTTCTAAAGAATTAATCAGAACTGTTATTCTTTAAAGACCAAAAGTGAGCTGGGCGTGGTGGCGCACGCCTTTAATCCCAGCATTCAGGAGAAGGATTTCTGAGTTCAAGGCCAGCTCGGTCTACAAAGTCAGTTCCCAGACAGCCAGGGATAACCTGTCTCAAAAAAACAAATAAACAAAAACAAAAAAAAGACCAAAAGTGATGGGCAGGACTGGTGGAGCACTCCTTCAATCCCAGAAGAATGAGGTAGATCTGTCTGAGGTCAGCATAATCTACATAGTGAGTTCCAGGCTAGGCCAGGGCCAGAGTGAGACCATGACTCAAAAAGTTCTGGGTGGGGTGACAGTGACTCATTACAATACTGGCAGGGTTAGCAGATTACTACCAAACATCAGGAATTTGGTACTTCTCATTCTCCTAGAAGCACTTGACAAATGATCAATACTAAAATGTAGTTGTAAACACTTAGGTGTGGTTAACAAGCCTGTGTTAGTAATCTCTGTGCTTGTAGGGAAATGGTGGGAACATGAGGAGCTCCAGGCTCAGCGAGAGGCACTGAAAGACTGAAGGAGGACCAAAGAAACAACAGGGGCGGTGGGTGCGGGGTGGGGGTAAGGGTGCATACTGCTCTAGTGGATGGAGAGCACACTGCAGCCTCTCACATATATACTCACACAAAAGAACACATTACAAATGAATTACAAAATTCATTTTACATTACAAATTCAGTTGTAATGAAAGTAAATTTTTATAATATAAAATTACAAAAGAATATTTATCTTTAAAAATAAATATAAAAAAACAAACAAACAAATAAATAACCAGATATGATGCCTTTCAGATCTATGAGTTCAAGGCCAACCCGGTCTACAGAGCAAGTTCCAGGATAGCCAGGGCTACACAGAAAAATATTATCTCGATAAAACTAAACAAACAAAGTCATGCAGCTGTGGTCTCACCTGCTCAGGAAGCTAACGGACGAGCAATGCTTAAGCCCAGAAGCTAGGGCAAGCCTGGGCAAAACAACATCTAGCAGCATAGCAAGTAAAATACATAAACAGCCAACTTCACACAACAGTGTCAATCAATACCATGAAATGGAATCAGCCATGCAATGAATCAATGCTGCAGAAAATACACCAGACAGTATGGCACAAGCCTTTAATCACAGCACTCAGGAGGCAGAGGCAGGTAAGTTCAACTTCAACAAGTTGAACTCTGTAAGTTCAAGGCCAGCCAGGGCTACAAAATGAAACCTCATCCCCAAAAAAGAAAAGCAAAATGTTTACCTGTCGGGTGCAGAGGGAGGAGCCTCACTTTGAGCCTCCTTCTCTTGCTGGGCTTCATAGATGCAGCCAAACACAGGCACCGGCTTCTGGAGACTAACATAATACATTAAAGCAATGCATCTTATGAATTTCAAATGGTAAAGTATCTCTGGAGATCACTCTATTTAGACATAGAGTTCCTTGGCATCCCAAATGCCAACCTACATAAACCCCAAAAGCCAACTCTTTGATATGTTTCAAATTAGCACAATAAAAATCTCTCAGTATAGGAACTAAAGAGGTATCTCTGCAGTTGTGAGCACTGGCTGCTCTTCCAAAGGCCCTAGGTTCCATTCCCAGCACCCACGTGACAACTCAGAACCATCTGTAACTCCAGTTCCAGAGTGTGTGACACCCTCTTCTGGCCTCCATGGCACCAGGCACATGTGAGGTACAGGCACACAGATGCAGGCAAAACACACAGTAAAAACCTTCAGTGAGGTCACTGGAGAGACTCTAAAGACGAAAAGGATATAAAGAGAAAAAAATCAGAAATAAATAAGATGAACAATCTAGTCCCTTTAGAAGGTAACTTGGAAGAGGAACAAAAAAGAGGAATTTTGATTTAAAAGCAAACAAAGTTAAATATATGAATTGAATGGGGTTTTAGATTTGGGATCTTGATAACACCAAATACTTGATAGCATTAAGAAATCACTGTTGTCAAAAGTATAGTAACAACTGCTTAATTTAAAATAAGAGTCTTTATCTTTTAGGGCTTGAAATAATTACATAAAATGGTATGAAATAGAATCTCCTTCAAAATAACCCACTAGTGGAAGGGGGGGAACTCCAAGATTTTATAATCAAAGAGGACTGGCCACTTACAATACGGTTGTCCATATTACACTACTCTCTACTGTTGTCTTCCCACAGTAAAATGACTAAAAAACTAAGATGGCATCAAGTGCTCTGAACAGAGTCCAGGGGTCTTTCATGGACACGCAATACTTTACCTAAATGCAGAGAGTGCAGCAACCATTTACAATACAAATCTCATTTGAAATGTCTTATTTTACTAATAGTTTGTTTTTAATTTTACCTTTTCAGGTATACAGGTATTTTGCCTGTATGTATGTCTCTGTACCACACAAATGCCTGAAACTCAAAGAGGCCAGATGAAGGCATCAGACCGCTGGGACGGGAATTACAGATAGCTGTGAGCTGCATGCCATGTGGGTTCTGGGAACTGAACCCAGATCCTCTGAAGAACATCCAGTGCTCTTAGCCACCGAGCCAAGTCTCCATCCTCTTTCAATAACTTCTTTTTTGTTTGTTTGTTTGTTTTGTTTTTCGAGACAGGGTTTCTCTGTATAGCCCTGGCTGTCCTGGAACTCACTTTGTAGACCAGGCTGGCCTCAAACTCAGAAATCCGCCTGCCTCTGCCTCCTGAGTGCTGGGATTAAAGGCGTGAGCCACCACGCCCGGCTCAATAACTTCTTAATATGAACCCAAAGGTCAAAAAAATTAACAGAAGTCTTAAGCATAGATTTTTAAATTTAAAAAGAACTGCTTCGTGGCAATACCAATGACTTCCACCTTTTCCCATAACCCGCCATCCTTTACTTTTTCCTCATCGTCCCTCCCTATATTCTCCCCAACAGTTCAGAAGGCACAAAGAGGGTCATTTATAGTCAGTAGGCACTTTATGTTTTTTAAAAAATTTAAAATTCTCTTCAAATTTTTAAAGATTTGGCAATAATAAGCTTGAATCCTTTCTTTTTAAAGCATCACTTATTTGTCATAGTAGGGGCTGAACGACAGTCCTCACTTAGGCAAGCATGACAACTGGGCTCGAGCCCAGCTAGCTCACTAAAAATTGACAGCCACTGGCAGAGACAAAGAACTGTGAATGGAGCACAGGTGTGGCTGCCATCTTCAGCCCTGCGCACTCTCACATCCAATTGGCTTTACTCACAGTGCCTGCCTGTGCTGGCCTTAGAGCCATCACCTGTATGTCACCAACTGGCTTGGGTTTTCCCACTGGGATGACTCACACCAGAAACCAAGAAGCCTATTCTCCCAACCGCCAGATGGCAGAGCCTCAGCACCAAAACCTCATATCCCAGCATACTTCACTCAAGGCTTTGCAGCATTCCTGACAAAGCAAAAACAACTCAGCATAGCAGTTGGCAAGAAATTTGGCAAGAAAAGGCAGAATGTCCTGAGGCTGCAGCTGAGCACAGAGCCCAGGACAGTGTATCTAGAACCATCTCCTTTGGCCCTTTGTTTCCCCCACCTTGGTCATCAACAGAAAAAGAAAAGGCTTGAATGGTGGGAAAACAAGTACTTAGATTCTAACAGTAAGAACTTGAATGGCAGGAAAACTAGTAGGTATTCTAACAGTAAGAATAACAAACGTTTGTTATATTTAAAATTACCGAGGAAGCCTGTAATTCAAAACACTGCAGAATTCTTTATGCTGGGCTTTGAGTGTTTTAGTGTGTTCCTCTCTTTATGCAGCACCTTTGCATTAAACTTCTCTAAATAACAACAAGCCCTGGTTACCTGGCAACAGGCTCTGCAATGGCAGTAGATCCATTTTTTCTCTCAGCAGTTGTAGGCTCTGAACAAAAACAAAAGCAGTGAGAGAAAGGAAAGAAAAGCAGACATCAGTCACCCCAAGTCTAATGCCTCTGCCTGCTTGCCACACCAGCAACAACAGAAATACAAACAAGGAAACAAGAAGAGCTAAAGGCCAACAGAATAGACATGCACAGCAGCACAGGCTAACTCATCTCAACCGTTTTATTTCATTTCAGATTTCCTATAGAAAACGTATGTACTTTGCCAGAACTACAATCTATAATATGTCAGTGAAAACTGAACCATCTGAATTATGACTCACCTTCCCATACAAGAAATTTAAAATTCACATGAGAAAATACAAGAGAAAACCTAAAAATGGTGGGGTTAGGGAAAGGAGAGATGGCTCAGCAGTTAATAGTACTGCCTGCTCTTGTAGAGGTCCTGGGTTCAATTCCCAGCACCCACATGGTAGCTCACAACCATCTATAACTGTAGCCCCATGGGATCTGATGCCCTCTTCTAGTGTGCAAATGTACAGGCAGACAAAACACTCATATACATAAAGTACATAAATCAACCTTTTAAAAATATTCATAAACTTAAAAAAAAAAAAAAAAAAAAAAACCTTTTTTGAGACAGGGTCTATGTAGGCCAGGTTGGTCTCAAAGTCACAGAGACCCACCTGCCTCCGCTTCCCAAGTGCTGGGATTAAAGGTGTGCATCACCATGTTGAGCTAACACTTTATTTAAAAAAGAAACAAACAAAAAACCTGAATAAACTACATGGCAAGCCAGGTGAAGTAAAACACACCCTTGTAATATCAACATTTTGGGACGCTTAAGTTCAAGGCTAATCTGTGCTACACAATAATTTTAGAACAGTCTGAGCCATATAAAGAAACTATGTCAAAATAAATAAACATATAGGAAAATAAGTTAATATATAAATTAATATATAAATGATTCATTTTAGAAACACTCATGTAGAAGGCACCCAAGGCTTTACCCAACTTGTTGCTCTTGGGGACTACCTGGGTTCAGTCAGTTCCCAGCACCCACATGGTGGCTCACAACCATCTGTAACTCCAGCCCTAAAGGATTCTTCTGAACTTCATAGGTTCTACGCATAAACATTACACACACACACACACACACACACACACACACACACACACACACACACACACACACGTAAAACTCATACACATAAATTCACTTTAAAAAATGTTTTAAGGACAGATATTTGAAAGGACACTTCCCACAGAAGAGTCAGCAACAATACTGTAAGTGCAAAGCTAAGAGAACACAGTATTTTCATAACCGTGTCACTAAGTGTCAAGGGATTAAATTGTGTTCATTTCATCCGCAATTTATTCCAGTCTCAGAAAAACACAGTTCTTAAGTGTTTCAGATATTCACAAAGCACTCAAGACTCAACATATGCTCAACCATCTATCAAGGAGGCAGCAGAGTTCAGTAGCTAGAGCCCTCCTGTTCAGGAACAGAAAGGTGGCTGGACCTGAGCTTCGTCAACCAGCCTAGGGGTAAAATACCATGGGAAACGGTAGTAGGGGTAAACTGCTGTGAGGGTGAAATTAAGTCAATGAATTTGTGAGCCCCAGAGATTGATATTACCTTCCTTGTAGAAAAACAAACAAACAAATAAATAAAGGAGAGGGGAGTACTATGTATCACTGTGACTGACAGACCTTAGTTTGGCTCCTTCTCGTCTCTAGGTACAATTTCCATCTAAAGGTCAAGTTGAATTCAGTGCTAACATGACCCTCACCTCTCTCCCCCTCCTACCTCCATTTTCTCAGCTCAGGATGGCCTTGAATTTGAGGTCCTCCTATTCCAGACTCCCAACTACCACCATCAGCATATTGAAGACACCCTAGCCAGTCCAGGCTTGGCAACCATGGCTCTGGCCATGCCCTTCTCCCCTGTCCTCCCTTCCATGCTAAAAACCATTAGATTCCATTCCTAAAGCTAGCCACCAAGATCTACTCCCTAATCCGGCTACCTCCTCCTCCTGAGGCTGACTACTAAGGTCTGGCTATTAAAATATTGAAGTCCAGAAATCAAAAACCCTCTTTGGCTCACCTAACATGCCCAGTTAAAATTAAACACCATATCCTAACAAGGGGTTTCTCCTTTTACTTTTATAGACCACCACTTGCCTAAGGGCCAGTCTGTCTCCTCTCTATCCAGAGACAGTCCTTTGTCCCCATGGAGACAAACATTCCTTTTTCTTCTCTTCACCCCATCCTTTGTCTCTTATTACTTGTCCATTGTCTCTCTGGGGGAAGTAAGTCTCCTTTGTGCTGAGAACTTGAGGTGTTGTAGGCCAACACCAGCCCCTTTCTCAAGACTCTCTCTGGGTAAGCTCTTATTTCATCCCCAAAATAACAATAAGGGTGAAATCATGTAATACTGTCATTCCCATTGACATTCTAGGTTCAAATAAATAAGCCCTGTGTTCCAACTGGTCTGGGGACTGATCTATAACAGTCACATCTTCAGTTTCAAATGAGTGAGCTTACTAAGTATACAGCAAGAAAAATAAAAAGAAACAGTGACTAGCAGCAGATAGAAAAACACCACCCAGTCAGGTACAGAACACACCCAGCAGACATAAACTGGGAGAGCCCCACAGAAGCAGGTGACTAAGGCATCCACTGAGACCACCCAGACAGAGCACAGCACTCTCTCCATGACAAACTTGCTTCTTCTTTCCACTGCAGGACTTTGATGATGGGATGAGCAATGGTAACCTCGCCTTGCAGCTATTTCTAAGGCTGCAATGTCTGTTAACACCCTTAACTGTCTAATGCTCTCTCCCTTTTACATACTTAGGATGCAGCCTGCCCCAGGACAGGGTTTTTTGGGTTTTGCTTGTTTGTTTGTTTGCTTTGAGAAAGGGTCTTTCTATAAGCCCTGGCTGTCCTGAAACTTACTCTGTAGATCAGGTTGACCTTTGAACTCAAAGATCTGCCTGCCTCTGCCTCCCAAGTAGGACAGGGAGTTTTGGAAGACAATAACAAACATGTGTGGATCTGCTCTAGGGGAGGGGGTGACTCCATGTCCAGAACCGGCTTCTCAGTGAGCTCCAACACCACGACCCGAGGCTTCAGCTTACTCCAGAGAGAAGACTTCAGACAATTGGCAGCCTTGAGCAAACAGCACAAGGATGAGATACATGCAGAGTTGTCTTCTCTCTGGCCCACACTAAGGCCTCACGTTGCTAGGCACCAGCCCATACTCTTCAAACTAGCAATGTCTGACTTATCCTACTATACCTCAGCTCCTACCACCTGACACTGCAATTTTGTAAAAATTATTCTGGGGCTGGGAGAGGTGCCTGGAGAGTTTCAGCAATTAAGAGCACCTATTCCTTCCCAGGACCCAGATTTGCTTCCAGCACCCACATGGCAACACACAACCATCTGTAACACCAGTTCCAGGGCATCTCACATCCTCTTTTTATTCTTTTTTTTTTTTTTTTAAAGATTTATTTATTTATTATATGTAAGTACATTGTAGCTGTCTTCAGACACACCAGAAGAGGGAGTCAGATCTCGTTACGGATGGTTGTGAGCCACCATGTGGTTGCTGGGATTTGAACTCTGGACCTTCGGAAGAGCAGTCGGGTGCTCTAACCCACTGAGCCATCTCACCAGCCCCCTCTTTTTATTCTAACCAAACATCTTGCGTTTACCTGGAAGTGTCCACATAAGTTTATAGTGCAAATCCTACATTTTCTACTCTAGACTCTTTTATTTAAATTATGTGTATGGGGGTAGGATATGTACTTGTTCGTGTGGGTGCCACAGAGGTGGTGTATCCACAGTCATTTGTAACCCCCCCTGATGTGGATAACCTGGAGTAACTAATTACCAAATACAAACATAAAACTTACTTTCCAGGCTAAATTGCAAAGATTCTTCACTGGCCTCTGTCTCAGGACTAACCAGTTTCATTTTCAGAGACAGTTTTCCATCCATTTCTGGGGCAGACTCAGAATCCCCTTTTTCATTCCCAAGTAGAGGATCATTGATCTCCACCATGCTTTCAGATGTGACATCACTGGTTGCTATGGTGCTTTCTGGATAGTTGCTAATCCCTGAAAGAAAGGGGGCAGGGAGGAAGAAAGAAAGAACACTAAAATACAAACATGAAAAACAGCAACTTGAAATGATCAATTTGCTGTCTGGCTCCACCACTCTGCAAGATTAAAGAGGGTCCCTAGGATAGATCCTGTTATAAGAATCAACAACTACCAACTAGTATTGACACCTGGTCTTAAGAGGATTCAGTTCCACTTCTGCATCTGGACAAAGGATGCTGCATGAGCCCTCAGCCAACCCACATCTGCCAGCATCAGGCATACGAAAACAGGAGACTCCAGGCGGCATGACTGTTACCTCCCAGCACTGACTAGAGAAAACAAATAGGTTAATGTAGACATCCACCCGCTGCTCCAAGGACGGAGGACCTAAGTTTTCTTGCCCTATGCAGCTGCAGCCTGATCAGGCAAGCACACTGAGCACAGCACTTCTCCATACTCCTTGTCTCTTCTTGCAAAACAGTTGCATATCTCAGCATAGTTCCAGTTCAACCAGTGATAAGACAGACTTGACGCTCTTCCCTCCTTCCCTCCACCTTCTCTCTCCATCATCTCAACTCCTCTCATCTCTTGGCAGTGAGGTCAAACCCTGCTGCTCCACACCAAACATCAGCCCTCTCAGTCAGGCCAACTCCTCAGACAGAAAAGTTCCACTTGCATGAAGAATGGTATCTTAGAAGGGCTTTAGGTAGCTTTTATTTTAATGCCTTAAATATCTTTGTTTTTAATCACTCACCAATAGGAGTACTATGTCTCTTGGGCTCCAATTTTAGGTGCCCAATAAGAGGTGGGGTTGCGCCAGTCAATGGTGGGATAATATCACCTTCTTTAGGCAAAGTGAAATGAAATGGAGTTTCTGAAATAAACAAACAAACAAAAATGAAAACACAATTGAAAAAAACACAAACCACATAGAAGTGTACATTACACAAAAATGAGAAACTACAAAAAAAAAAAATTCCAGTTGCTCCTTTCCCAGTTTCTTAGTCCTATCAGCTTCACAGCCATCCAAACCAGGTCCCTGCTGCTAGAAAGACAGCAGGTCTTAGCCATCAATAGCAGCGCTGATAAAAAGGACACCAACAGGGGCACAAAAGGAAAGAGGACTGAGCAACGCTAAGTCATCATCTGCTTCCAAAATACTGCATGTAGATACACCTAGCAACACAGAGCTGGACACTGCTGTGTCTAGACAGGCATCATTTGGGAAGTGCTGCCCAGCATTGCGTTCTCCTAGACTTCCAAAGCAAAGCCTGACATATGGTCCTCTCTGGAAGGTGACAAAGAATCTCATAGGTCAAAAAGGACTTCAAACTGGTCACCGATTCTAACAGCCAATCAGAGGCTTTCCTTCAGCTGTGCTGAACAGCACACATTCTAGATGGTGAGCAGAGTGGCAGCACGCAGCTTCTGCCTCCTGGTGAATCCCTAAGAAGGAGCGTCCCAAGAGTGCACATGTAGTTGGGTGCTATTAAATTACTACAAACACTACATATTTCTGAAGACTTAAAAGTACATTTTAGCCAGGTGTGGCAGCTCACACCTTCACTCCCAGCACATAAAGGGCAGAAGGAGGCAGACAAATGAACATGCACGCGTAACATGTAAGCATTTATTAGTGGAAACTGTTGTTGCTTCTTGGTGCAAGATTGCTTTGCACAATACTAGGTAAACCTTATTACAGATAGTTTACAAACATCTGATTTCATCAATATAACTTAAGAGAGAGAGTTGAAGCGTTTTCCAGGCCTCTGTCCAGTCTTCAATGTCCCTGTCCTTGGACTATACAGCCTACCAACCAACACAAGAAAAAGTCCTAACTCTTTGGGCTAGAGGCATGGCTCAGCAGTTAAGAGGACCTTGCAAAGAACTCAGATTTTATTCCAAGAACAAACATGGTGGCTTATAACCATCCATAACCCCAGCTCTAGGGATCTGATGACCTCTGACTTCAGTGAGTACCAGGCACACACATGGTGCACATACATGCACTCACACACATAAAATAAACCTAAAAAAAGTAAATCCTAACTCTTCAATCAGCATGCACTTAACTGTTTCCAGTGTCTTTCTTAATGATCCCTAATCATTCATGTTCAATGGCCCCCCCAATGCTTTTCCATTTCTCTGTGCTTACCAGCCATCTGAATCATCATTAATACAGTCAGACTATCACCGACTTCTGTAAAACACTTGTCATATTCTATCCTTTTAAGTTAACCACAATTTTACACATTTCAGTTCTCTCATATTTAGCTCATCTTTTAAATTATCAAATCTTTTCTTCTTTACTAGATTATCATAGGTTACCCTATTGCATGTCAGCATATCAATGAAGATACAATAAAAAGATAAAAGAAAACAACACCAATTATCAAAACACCTGTGTATAAAAATTGGTCTCACTACTAAAAAATTCACAGGACTCATTACTTAAAACGCTTTATGATTAGGAGGGGGATTGAGGTTAGGTTTCAAAGGCAGCCCATCCTGGCCTGTAACTCAGTACATAAATCAGGATGACTGACTGACTGACTGACTGACTGACTGACTTCCTTCCTTCCTTCCTTCCTTCCTTTCCTTCCTTCTTTCTTTCTTTCTTTTTGGTTTTTCGAGACAGGGTTTCTCTGTATAACCCTGGCTTTCCTGGAACTTACTCTGTAGACCAGGCTGGCCTCGAACTCAGAAATCCACCCGCCTGTGCTGGGATTAAAGGCGTGCGCCACCACACCCCAAGATGACTTTCAACATGCATTGATCCTCCTGTCTCTGTTTCCCAAGTGCTAGCTATGGGTCTGAGCCGCCACACCCACTCTAAAAAATTTTTCCAATTAGTCTTAAAGTTTTTCATTTTTTTCCTGAGAATTTCATAAATGACAGAAACAGAGACAACTTATTAAAGAAGAGAAAAGCACTCTCAAGAACAGAAGAGGGCTAGTGAGGCATAACTGGGCTGAAATTCAAAAGCTCTGTCTTAAAAAACTCAATACAAGGAAGATCTCTCCTAAACTGCTATGCTGTAAAGCAGCAACGGTCTTCATGTGTACTTGAAAGAACTGTTCACTTCTTACAATTGATGAAAAGCCATCTAACCAAAAAGATAAGGTATGCTGTTATCCCAGCACTCAGGAAGCTTAGGTGTAAAGATTGTCCTAAGTTCAAGGCTAGCCTGGGCTACAGAGTTAAGTAATGGACCAACCAGACCTAAATAATGAGACTCTGTCTCAAAAAGGAAAACAAAAAACAAAAATAAAAAGAATGTAGTTAAGGCTTTTCCATCATCAGCTGTAGGAGCCTGTTGTCAGCTGAGCAGCTTTCCAGTACCACCTTGTTAGAGACATCCTCCACTGGCAGGCGTGTGAAGATGCTGCCAAACTGTCAGTGGTGGCCAGAAACCATCAGTGGAGGTATTTAGACTGGCTTCTTTCCCTCTCTTGAACAACTTGAGTGTTTTTAATACTTCAGCATGGTTTTGGTTTTGTCTTTAAATCAATCAAACTGTCAGGGCTGGGCTGTAACTCAGAGGTCAAGTGCTCACCTGGCACATGAACTACTCAATGCACACAGCAGTATCAGCATTGGGAAGTAGGGACAGGACCAAAAGGCCAGTGCCAGCCTCAGCTACATAAAGTTCAAGCCAGGCTGGGCTAGAAGAGACCCTGTTTCTGTTTTTTAAAAACAACAAAAAGTCTACAAGCCAGGTGGACAGATCTGTAACTGATGCCAAGAGCAGAGCTGCTTTGGAGGCTACAGAGAGAACCTCTCTCTCTCTCTCTCACACACACACACACACACACACACACACACACACACACACACACACTCTCTCTCTCTCTCTCTCTCTCTCTCTCTTGCTCTCTCTCTCTCTCACACACACTCACAAACACACACACTCATGGATGGGGAGAGGAAACAGAAAAAAAGAAATAAAGAAAATATATTTAAATGAAAAAATAAGTATCCTAATTTTGGTAAGAAATCTAATGAACTGAGTTCAAGGCCAGCCTAGTTTACATAGTGAATTCCAGGAGAGCCAGAACTACATAGAGAGACCCAGTCTCAAAAAAACAAACAAACAAACAAAAGCTTGCATGTTTTGCAGTGCTAGACATCAAACACCCGTGTCTTAAATATACTGGTCAAGTACTCTAACACTAAGCTCCACCCCAGCCAACTCACCCACTTGATACCTCTTATTCTGTTTGTTTGTGTGTTTATTTTTGAGACAAGCTCTCAGTAGTCCAGGATGGCTCACTCACTTGCTTGCTTTATTAAAATCTTATAATTCATTTCATTTATGTATTTAATGTGCATAACTGGGGGGAAGGGGTTGCCTTGAGTGTGCCATGGCACACCATGTGGAGGGCAGAGAATAATGTCTAGGAAGTCAGTGCTCTCCAGTGGGTCCCTGGAATGGAATTCAGATCGTTAGGCTTGGATGTAGGCACCTTTTACCCAGTGAACCATCTCATCAGCCCATTATTTAATTTTTGAGACAGAGTTTCATGTGGCCCAAGCTAGACTCAAACTACCTCTGTAGCCAAGGATGGCGTTGGCTTTCTGATCTTCCTGTGTCCACCTCCTAGATGCTATGATTACAGGTGTAGCCACCACACCAAATTTCAGTGCTGGAAACAGAACCCAGGGCTTCATCATGCTGGGCAGGCTCTACCAAACGAACTACATCCCTAGCCCTCATTCTTTTTAAACGGAACAATCATCACCTCTCCACATTCCTCTTTTTTAATCCTCCTACTTATTAGGAACTAAACAATTGTATCCTGTGCTACTACTTGTTTTTGCAGTGAGGGAATCTGTGGTGGTTTGAATAGGTTTGGCCCTCACAGACTCATGGGTTTGAATGCTTGGCCCACAGGGAGGGGAACTACTAGGAGGTGTGGCCTTGTTGGAGGGGGTGTGTCACTGTGGGGGTGGGCTTTGAGGTCTCCCAGGCTTAAGCTCTGCCTAGTGTAGAATTCCAGTCTCCTCCTGGCAGCCTGATGAACAGTCTCTTCTGGGTGCCTGAGGATCCAGATGTAGAACTCTCTGGTTTTCTCTAGCACCATATCTGCCTGCATGCTGCTATGCTTCCCACCATGATGATAACGGACTGAACCTCTGAAACTGTAAGCCAGTCCCAGTGAAATGTTTTTCTTTCTAAGAGTTGCCTTCGTCATGGTATCTCTTCACAGCAATGGAAACCCTAACTAAGACAGGATCAAACCTAGACCTTAGGAAATTGAAGCAAGTTCCCTAAAAAGGAGCTACACCTCCAACCCATGAACTATATTTTAAACATATAATAACTTTTCTTTTAATAACATTCTTCTTTTAGACTAATTCTCTGACTCAGAAACTATTATTCTTCATGTCCTAATTTCTAAATAAAACTTTTCTTTTTTTAACCAGTATTTATTTTTAATTCTTGTGCCCAGGCGTAGGTATAGAGTCCAGTCACCCTAAGACTGGCAGAGCTATTGTTTCTCTTGAGCTGGACACTGGGCAGTCTTAGCTCTAGAGGCTTTGTCATAGACAGTGGCAAAACTAATCAGGCCTAGCCTTAACTAAAATACGTACATCTTGTTTTATTTATTTTTATGTGTATGTGTACTGTGCCTCATGTCTGTGCACTATGTGCACGGTCTGGTACCTATGGAAGCCAGAAGAGCGTACCAGATCCCCTGAAGGTGGAGTTACAGGAATTTTGAGTGGCCCAAAGTCGGTGCTGGCAACCAAACTTTGATTCTCTGGAAGAACAACAGTAAGCATTCTCAACCACTGATCCATCCCCCCAGACACCATTTTTAATTCCTCTCATTTGTTTTGTTTTTGTTGTTGTTACTGTTGTTGCTTTTCAAGACAAGGTTTCTCTGTGTAGCCCTGGCTGTCTTGGAATTCCCTATAAACCAGGCTGGCCTTAAAATCACATAAAATAACTTTTTTCAGATACTGAAACCAAGATCATCAAACTGCATCCCCAAACCCTAAAAGAAAATCACTTCTAAAGAAGAAAAGGAAGGAACCCGTTTTCAGGATACTCCCCTGCTGCTGCTGTACTTCTTGACAAAATGAGAAAGGGAGGGGAAAAGGAAAAGCAAAGAGAATGAGAGAAAGGAAGCAGGAAGGAGAAGTCAAAGGAAAGAAGAGGAAAGAGGAAAGGGAGGAGGGGAGAAGATGGAGGAGGGAAGGGGGATGTGAAAGGGCGTGGAGGAGTTGGGGAGAGGAAGGACAGGGCAGAAAGGTGAACAGAGAGGGAAGCGGGAAGGAAAGAAATCCAAATGAATATTAGTAAATTAAATTTTAATAAGAGTCTATGAGAAAAAAATAGTTTGTTCTGCCAACTAACAGAATAATCTGTTAATTCATAAAGAATACTATTACCATAACAACTAATATCTCAATATTTTAGAGTATTCTTCTACACACAACAATTAAAAAAATAGCTAAAAGGTATTCCTGCCAGGCACTGTAAGGTGACACACACCTACAATCTCAGGGTCTGAGATACAGAGACAGGAGAACGTGGTACTCCAAACCCTGTCACAAGCCAGAGCCAGGGAGGTCAACGGCCACGGCTGGGATAACTGCTGTTATGTTGGATAGTCAAACTGTCAACCTGCCTTCTAAATACTTATGTTTATACCTACAGACTTACGTTGCTCTCAACTTTGGTCAGAAAAGCTTCTTTCTGCAGCGGACAGCAGTTACTACAGAGACTCCTATCTACCAAGTTACAAGTAGAAGTGGCCATGAGTGCTCACTCAGCTGAGGATGAATCGCCTCCATTACAGCTTAGAGGACTTTGCAGAAGAACAGGCACAAAGAGTGAGAGTTGGTGGATGAGGGCAGAGCTGGGAAACGCTGATCCGGGCATGGCATGGTTGCTGCACACAGCAATGCACAGCCCCTAGGACTTCCTCCACTGGACCTGCACAGATCGAGCCAGGCAAAATTCTAGCACAAATGGGGAAGAGGCTATTAGCAGTTGACGATGCTAAGGGGGAGGGCTCCTTTGCAGCTATAGCTACTGGAAGGTTACCCATACCCCAGAGAACGGCCTCAAAGCCGTGCACAATGAACAGCACTGGTCAGACACAGGAGGCTGAGTTTTAATAACAAGCCAATAAAAGGAGAACATGAAGTGGTAAGGGTGATGGGTCAGAAGCACCAGGAGGCATTTGGAGGGAAGTAATAGTAGATAGATATAATCAAAATATACTGAACAAATGTATCAGAAAATAAATTTAAAATATTGTTTTAAAATAAAGTTGTTAAATATCAGGAAAAAAGAAAATGTGAGACCAGTCTGGACCATAAAAATGAAACCTTGAACCCAAAAAGACAAGAGATAGATAGATAGACGGACAGACAGACAGACAGACAGATGGACAACTCACTGGTGGCACCTGCCTAGTTCACATGAGTGGGGTGGGGACTTCAGGCGTAGGCGTAGGACCTAGGTAAGCAGAAGAAAGTAACCTGTGCAATCCCTAATTCGATGTGTTGACTACTCCTGAACTATGGTGCTCATAAACCTCAAGTGATCTCTAGTCATACAAATAATTACGACCACGAAAGAAAACTAGAACCCTAATCTCAAATTTTCCCAAATACTGTTCCTTCAAGTTAACCCTGAGTCCTGACAGTATGTGGGCTCTCCTCCTCCCTTTCCAAATCGGAACCTAGCTGGATAGCACCAAATGAAACCCACTTCCACTCACCACTAGAACTTTCACAGAAACTCTGTGAGGCACAGGCAGGGGCCTTCTCAAGCTGCTGGCATGCGCCCTCTGGTCCCAGCTGCTTGTCATCAGCCACTTCTGCATCTACAGTCACTGGGCTCTCTTTCTCTTGAACTTGGGGCTGCTGTGTCTCCTGATCGGGTCTGACAGGTTCGTCTCTCACTGAAGGCAAAGGAGGTTGTGGAGAGTCTTCTGTTACAGCGTCCTTTTCTGTGGTCTCTGCTTTTGAATCTCCATCACATTCTATACGCTTTTCTTCTGGAGTATCTAATCTATTCTCAGCACATGGTTCTTCCTCTGGAGCCACACCCTCCCAGGACTGGGAGTCAGAGCATTTCTCCACCTCCTCCAAAGGTTCACAGGAAACATCAGCTCGAGGAGAGGGCTCCTTCACATCAACGATAACAACACTGGAGTCCTCAGAAGTAGCTTCTTCCCAGGTGTCTGGGTCCTTATGCTCTAATTCCTGGTCAAGTACTTGCAGTTTCTGGGGGGAGTCAATACTAATCACACTGGTTTCAACTTCCATAGCTTCTGGGCATTCCTCTTTGGGGGCTTCCTTCTGCAGACACAATGCCTCAGACTGGGTTTCAGTCAGAGAAAGGTGCAGTGGGATACTTTCCATCGGTTCTTCTTTGGGCTCCTCTCTGTGACTTCCACAGGGAGTCTCAGGGACTTCTTCTACTTCAGATCCCGAAAACCCTTCCTCTGGATGGTGTTCTTTAGTGTCCATAGCTTCCTCCTGATCTAAGACACTGGAAAGTGCCTCCGAACGGGTAGCTGGAGAAGGAACTGCCTGACTCCCAGAATCACAAGTGAGGTCGATGCAAACATCTTCAGCAACCGCGTCTTCTCTGCCTTTACAGTCACCTCTGTCCTCCGTTTCATCCTCTTTTGCTTTATCTACATTCTGACTCATTTCTACCTGGTCGTCCTGCGATGGAGTCACCAGGACATTCTCACTGTCAGCAGGAAGTTTAGAATTGCTAACTGGAGACAAAGGTTCAGTATCGTCAATCTGTGTGTTCTCTCTGTCTTCCTCAGTCCTGGGAGAACCCAAGCTCTCCATCTTTGAGGACTGACTATACTCACTTGTAGAAAGCATCAGTTTGCAAGAATCCCCTGTCATGGAGAGCCCAAGGTCATCAGTGAAATTCTTTGGTTCACTCTCTGAAGTCTTGGAACACTCAACAGTAAGAGATGAGCTATGTAAACCTCCACCTTTCTTCACATCATCTGATGGTTCTTCCAGACTTGGTGATGGAATGAAAATGTCCTAAGGAAGAATGAAAAGAATCAAGCTATCAGCTGTCCATATCAAGTTTCTTTTATTGCTAAACCTTGAATTCATCATTTGTAAACCAATTAATCAAAAATTAAAGAACTCTAGCTAGAACTGTAATTCCAGAACTCCAAACATTACAAACATGCCTTCAACTACATAAGTCACTCTGTTCAGTGTTTTTCTTATAAAATCCCTACTAAAGAATAACCATAACTGGGCAATGGTGGCACACGCCTTTAATCCCAGCACTTGGGAGGCAGAGGCAGGCGGATTTCTGTGTTCAAGGCCAGCCTGGTCTACAGAGTGAGTTCCAGGACAGCCAAGGTTATACAGAGAAACCCTGTCTCGAAAAAAAAAAAAACAAAAAACAAAAAAAACAAAAAACAAAAAACAAAAAAAGAATAAGCATAATCCAAAACAAAACCCTAAAAGTACTAACAGTACTAACTTATCAAGTACAGGAAGATCCAAATTTAACTTCATCATCACACTATTAAAATTCTGCCTGTACTATATAATAGACCCGACATACGCTTGCAGAGCCATCTCTAATTTCACAAAGGATGACTGTGAACTCATCCTGCTTCACTGCACCACTGTGAAACATCATAAAGCAGATGTTAAAATGCAAAGATACAGGGCTGAAGAGATGACTAAAGAGTGGTTAAAAACACTGGCTGCTCTTCCAGACAACTTAGGCTCATTTGTCAGCACCTATATGGCAGCTCACAACTGTCTCTAACTCCAACTTCAGGGGATCCAACAACCTCACAAGATGTACCTGCAGCCAAAATACCAATGCACACAAAGTAAAAATAAATAATTTTTTAAAAATGTAAAGATAGAAGATCATTAGTCAGCAGAGAAATGTAATTAAAACCACAATAAGTCAGGCAATGGTAGCGTACGCCTTTAGTCCCAGCACTCAGGAGGCAAAGGCAGGCAGGATCTCTGAGAGTTTGAGGACAGCCTGAATCTACAGAGTGAGTTCCAGGACAGCCAGGGTTTCACAAAGAAAAAAACCCTGTCGAAAGAGAGAGAGAAAAAGAGAGAGAGAGAGAGGAGAAAGAGAGGGAGAGAGAGAGGGAGGAGAGAGAGGGAGAGAGAGAGGGAGGAGAGAGAGGGAGAGAGAAGAGAGAGAGGGGGGAAGGGAGAGGGGGAGAGAGGAGAGAGAGGGAAAGAGAGAAGGAGAGAGGGAGAGTAGAGAGAGAGAGAGAGAGGGAGGGAGGGAGGGGGAGAGAGAGAGGGAGGGAGGGGGAGAGAGAGAGAGAGGGAGGGGGAGAGAGGGAGAACAAGAGAGAGAAAGACAGACAGACAGAGCAAGCCATAAAATGATTAAGGTTCTAAACACTCACAAAACCAAACAGCAATAACTTCATGGAACACCTGTAATCCTCACACACTGCCAGGAAAAAGCAAGACATATAGCCACAGCAGGTAGCACCTCCTGATTACACACACGGCTCCAGAATTTGGTGGAGTGCTCGCCTAACATACACAAAGCTGGCTCAGCACTCCTGAGGCTGAGGCAGAGGAATCAATCTTTGAGTTTTGAGGTCTACATAGAAAATTCCATGCCATCCAGGAATACACAGCAAGACCCTGTCTCGAAAAAATAAAAGAGCAACAACAAAAAACCTACACAAAGCCCTGGGCACCTTGGAACAAACATTCTAGTAATCCCAGCGCTTGGAAGGTGGATGTAGGCAGATTGATGTAAATTCCAGGCCAGCTTGATCTACAGTGAGTTCTAAACCATCTAGGGCTACAATGTATTAATACACACACCCATGCACACTATGCTAAGGCATACACCTTTAATCTCAGCATTTGGAAGGAAAGACAAAAGGATCTCTATGAGTTTAGGACCAGCTTAGTCTACATAGTGAGATCCAGGACAGCCAAGGATATACAGCAAGAACTTGTCTCAAGCCGGGCATGGTGGCACACGCCTTTAATCCCAGCACTTGGGAGCAGAGATAGGTGGATTTCTGAGTTCCAGGCCAGCCTGGTCTACAGAGTGAGTTCCAGGACAGCCAGGGCTACACAGAGAAACCCTGTCTCAAAAAACCAACCAACCAACCAACCAACCAAAGAACTTGTCTCAAAATAAATAAAGTAGTAGTAGTAGTAGTAGTAATAACAAACGTGTGTGTGTGTGTGTGTGTGTGTGTGTGTGTGTGTGTGTGAGAGAAGAGAGAGAGAGAGAGTCTTCCAAAGAAATACTTTTTGGAAATCAGAGGTTAACTTTTAAGAGTCAATCCTTTCTTCATTGTTGGCCTGGTGATCAAACTCAGGTTATCAGGCTTTTGAGGCAAATACCACTGTCAACAAGCCATCCTGCTGCCACAATTGCTGTTTCTTTCTTTCTTTTTTATTTATGTTTTTATTTTTTTTGAGGGATGGGAATAGGGTGAGTGTTAAAATAGGATCTCATGTAGCCCAGGCTGACTCTGAATACCTGCCGTCCTGCCTCTACCATCCAGTGCTATATTTACAGACATGTGCTGCCATGCTTTGCTTTAAATTGACATGTTTTATTGTTTATTTTTAATTTCTTATTGCTGCATGTGTGTACAGACATAGTACATGCATATGACCATCTATCTGTACCATAGCACATGTGGTGGTCGGAATGATCCTCACAAGTCAGCTCTCTCTTTTCATCTTTAAAAATAACCTGTAGGCGGGGCTGGAAAGATGGCTCAGCGGTTAAGAGCACTGACTACTCTTCCAGAGAGAGTTCAATTCCTAGCAACCACATGGTGACTCACAACCATCTGTAAAGGGATCCAATGCCTTCTGGTCGAAGGCAGCTACAGTATGCTCATAAAAAAAAAAAAAAAAATTAGGGGGTTATAGAGATGGTTCAGAAGAGCACCTCTCTGCTCTTCCAGAGGTCCTGAGTTCAAATCCCAGCAGCCACATGGTGGCTCACAACCATTTATAATGAGATCTGGTGCCCTCTTTCTTCTGGTCTGAAGACAACTACAGTGTACTCATATATATAAAATAAATAAAAATTCAAAAAAATTTAGGAATTTGACACATAATGAAAAATTTAGGGAACTCACAAATTAGAATGGTAGAGTCAACATCTACTTTATTTCTGAAACCCTGCTAAGCAATGGTAAAGCACGTTTTCTAGCATATATAATTCTCAAAAAAGAAATACACACACACACACATATATGAATATATACATATATATTCATATTCATGCATGCACACACACACACATATATATATACACACATGCAATGCACATATACATACATACATACATACACACTTATATATATGTATGTGTGTATATGTGTGTGTGTGTGTGTGTGTGTGGCAATCCACTTGACAGACAAGTGAAAGGTAATTGTTAGGCCAAACAAAAGAAGGCCAAGAAGTTACCAGGGTGATAACACCACACTACTCCCACGTCCCCCCCCCCAAAAGGACTTAGGACTTGGCAACAAGATCAGACAATTTTAAAAGTGATGGTGAGGTTGCTGCTAAAAACAGGAGGACTGCCTGGAAGTCTATTTAAGAAGCAGTTCAACTCCCATATCCTCTTTCCCTGTCCTTCCTCTACCCAGGAGAAAATAAAACACAAAGCCCTGGATAGGAGGACAGGAGATGAGCGCACCATCCTGAAGCTAGAGGGATTCGAGAAACCCTACATACTGAGGGAAACCTACCCCGGTGTCTCATGACTTTCATTTCAAACCTCTTTCCTTTAAAGGACTTCTGTACAATAGCAACCAGCCCTGTACCCAGCTAGCAGGAGATTAGACTTTCCTAGGGATCGGACCAACCCAAGATAATCAGGATTCTGACATTCATCAACCCATATACAGTTAGCAAACCCAGACATTACTGTGGATGCCAACAAGTACTTGCTGACAAGAGCCTGATATAGGGCTGGAGAGATGGCTCAGTGGTTAAGAGCACTGACTGCTCTTCCAAAGGTCCTGAGTTCAAATCCCAGCAACCACATGGTGGCTCAACCATCTGTAATGAGATCTGATGCCAGCTTCCAGAGTGTCTGAAGACAGCTGCAGTGTACTTACATATAGTAAATAAATAAATAAATCTTAAAAAAAAAAGAGCCTGATATAGTTGTCTCCTGAGTGGCTCTGCCAGAAGTGGAGGCTCATAGCCATCCATTGAACTGAGCACCGGATCCCCAATGGAGGAGCTAGAGAAAGGACCCAAGGAGCTGAAGGGGTTTGCAGCCCCGTAAGAGGAACAACAATATGAACCAACCAGTACCCCAGGGTAAACCACCAACCAAAGAGTACAGAAGGAGAGACTCAAGGCTTCAGCTGCATATGTAGAAGAGGATGGCCTAGTCTGTCATCAATGAGAATGCTCATGTCCCAGTGTAAGGGAATGCCAGGACAGGGAAGCAGGAGTGGGTGGGTTAGTGAGCAGGGGGAGGGGGAATGGAATATGGGGGTTTTCAGAAGAGAAATGGGTAAAGGGGATAAAATTTGAAATGTAAATAAAGAAAATATCTAATTAAAAAAAAAAGCCTGGGCTAGAGAGATGGCTCAGTGGTTAAGAGCACTGACTGCTCTTCCAAAGGTCCTGAGTTCAAATCCCAGCAACCACATGATGGCTCACAGCCATCCATAATGAGATCTGACGCCCTTCTGTTGTTTCTGAAGACAGCTACAGTGTACTCACATAAAATAAATAAATCTAAAGAAAAGAAAAGGAAAGAAGAGAAGAGGGGAGGGGAGGGGAGGGGAGGGGAGGGGAGGGGAGGGGAGGGGAGGGGAGGGGAGGGGAGGGGAGAAGAGAAGAGATGAGATTCAGCAAAACTGTGTGATGAAGAACACATTCTTCGGGAAAAAACAAAAACAAAAACAAAAAACAACATTCCACCACTCAGGAGGTAGAGGCAAGATGATCAGAAGTTCTATGTCATCCTCAGTTACTACTATGTGATCCTACCTCAAAAAAAAAAAAAAAAAAAAAAAAGGAAAAAACAGTGTGGTTAAAGCAGTATATCCACTTCATTCGCCCACCCAGTTGGTCTGACTCCCAACACTGGTATGGTGACACATGCCTGTAATCCTAACAGCTAGCAAACCAAGGCTGGAAGATGACAAGTAGAAGGCTAGCATGGGTTACAAAGCAAGACTCAGTCTCAAAAATCAACAAATAAGAACAGGTGCTCAGTAACTGAGCATTTGCTCATCATGTTTAAGGCTCTGGATACAAGCCCCTGGCACCACTTAAATAAAGACACTATGAAAGGCTACTGAGAATAGTGACTCATGGGGAAGAGAAAACTTGCCAAAAAAATATTATTAAAGAGAAACATAGACTTAAGACAAAAATATTCAGAGAAAAAAAAGACTTCAAGAATTAAAAACAAAGGCATAGAAATTAGTAATTCAGAGGAGTAAAATAGATGGTAAAGCTCAGCAATTGCACCTACACTTTACATAAGGGAAACAAAACACACCCTTTCACAAGCCTGTACATCAACCTTGGCAGCATGACTCACAGACAACAGAAGAGAAAGAACTGCAATGGTCATCTGACGAACTAAAGCGTAAATGTCATATACACACAAACAGTATCAGTTACAATAAAATCATCTCAAATTTTGCTCCATGAAGTAACACAGATGAACCCTGAAATCATGCTGTCATAATCTGCTCAGCTGTCAACTTGACACAATCCAGACATCTGAGGGTTCAGAGTACAAACACTGGGAGACAAAGAGAAAATCCTGTGAGATTACAGTAACAAAAAGTAAGTCACAAACAAACAAACAAAAAAACCAGGCGCGGTGGCGCATGCCTTTAATCCTAGCATTTGGGAGGCAGAGGCAGGCGGATTTCTGAGTTCGAGGCCAGCCTGGTCTACAGAATGAGTTCCAGGACAGCCAGGGCTACACAGAGAAACCCTGTCTCGAGGAAAAAAAAAGTCACAGGACCCAAACAAGATCAGAGTGGCTTAGTGCTACTCAATAGAAGCACCAGAAATTCCAAGACAACAGCGAAATGTCTTCCAAACCTTTAAGGGTAAGTATTCCCAATCTATAATTCCACAACATTCAAACTATAAAATGAGCAAGAGGGTTAAAAAAGGCTCTTAGGAAATGTCCCCAACCAGCCTGAGGAACTAGAGTAGTGGTTCTCAACCTATGGGTTGTGATCCCTTTGGGGGTCAAATGATCCTTTCACAGGGTCACATATCAGGTATTTAACATTAAAATTCATAACAGCAAATTTACTGTCATGAAATAGAAATGGAAAAAAATTTATGGTCAGGGGTCATTACAACATGAGGAACTGTATTTATGGTTTGCAGCATTAGAAAGGTTGAAAACCACTGACCTAAACCAAACAAGCCAGCAAGCAAAGGTGAGGTGTAGACCTGATGCCCAAAGCCATCCTCTAACCTCCATCTACACATGCAAGGACATACATGACACACATACATGCATGCCCAATAAATATAATTCTTTTCTTTTTGGTTTTTTGGAGACAGAGTTTCTCTGTGTAGCCCTGGCTGCCCCTATATAGATAGGTTGGTCTCAAACTCACAGGGTTCATGTCTCTGCCTCCCAAATGCTAGGATTAAAGGCGAGTGCTGCCCCCACCACCTGGCTTAGAATACCTTTTAAAGATTGGTCTAGATATGTAGTTCTGTGGCAAATCACTTGCCTAGAATCTATATATCCCTGACCCACAAAGTAAGAAGGGAAGGAAAAGCCGGGTGTGGTGGCACACGCCTTTAATCCAGCACTTGGGAGACAGAGGCAGGCGGATTTCTGAGTTCGAGGCCAGCCTGGTCTACAAAGTGAGTTCCAGGACAGCCAGGGCTAAAACCACAATCAATCAATCAATCAATCAATCAATCAATCAATCAATCAATCAAAAAGAAAGAAAGAAAGAAAGAAAGAAAGAAAGAAAGAAAGAAAGAAAGAAAGGAAGGAAGGAAGAAAGAAGGGAGGAAAGGAAAAGCAGCAGGAGATGGGAAGTCTTCCTGCAAAACTCACATGAGAGAACTCGGGCTGGGACGGGATGGGAAGAGAGCCAGGAGTGAAAACTGGCGTGCTCCGAGACACTGGTGTTGATGCTTGCGGTGACACAGCAGGCTGAGACGGGAGAAGGGGTTTTTCTGTCTCCATTGCTTCGTCATCATGAAGCTTCTGGAAAGGCTCCCCTCCTACAGGTATCACTGACATATCCATGGGCTCATCTGGTTCCACACCGAAAAAATCAATTACAAAATCAGCACTCACCGATATTACTCATGCTCCAATACCACGAACAGCAATTATGTTACAGAAATTTCCATTCCAAAACACAATGTCCTAATTTTCAGAAACCTGAAACAACAGTAGGTTGTACCCCACCAGCCCCACCCTGTGGGAGGACAAAGTGTATGAGTACACACGTGTGCACACATATGGCACTCAGAGAACAGCTTTCAGGAGTCGGTTCTCTCCTTCCACTGTGGGCTCCAGGGAGCTAACTAGGTTGCTGGGCTTCCCAGCCAGGCATTTGTTAATCATGTCAGAAGCCCACATCTAATTTTAGACATAGATTAAAGTGGTTTTCCATTTGAGAATGCCCACCCATCCATAAGAAATGTAAGTTACATCTCCTCTAAACACTCCCAGATTATCCTAGCTCATTTTCACATCTTCTGTAGGAATAGCCAGATCCATTTTTTCCTGTGTTTCTGTATATGTATGTGGTAGGCGTGCATGTATATGAATGTCTACATGTGTGTAGGTGGTGTCCATGTGGGGTGGTACCTATGGAAACCCAAGGTTGATGTGGAGAATCTTCCTTGGTGAGTCTTCCTAACATTTCTAACCAGCGTGCTCCTGGGAGCCCACCTTGACCTTCTGAAGGTAGATTTAGGAGCACGTCCCCATGCTCTCCTAGCATTTACATGGGTTCTAGGGATCCCAACAGTAGTCCTCCTGTTTACACAGTAAGCACTTCAACTGCTGAGCCACCTAATTTAACTACAACATACTCTGTCCCAGACCATGAAAGCAATGAACCAGCTCATCACTCCAAGTCGATTATCTAAGTCTGTATGAAGTCATTATGCCTGCAGTAAATACTGCTAAGTGCAGAGATTGACACCAGTATAAATACAGAGCCACCAATGCCAATCAACACGGATTTATCTCAGAACCAAAACACTGACCCTAACACAACCTGCTCAAGAAAACACAGAAAACACTATCACTGTTCATGGAGCTGGGAGATGGAGCAAAGGTTAAGAGTACAGGCTACAGATCTTTCAAAGGACCCAGGTTCAATTCTCAACAGCCACATGACAGCTCACAGCCATCTGCAACTCCAGTTCCAGGGGATCAATCCTATCTTGGCATGCATACAAGTAGTTAGTGCACAACACACATGCAGGCAAATTCCCATATAAATCTTCAAACCATGGTTTCTGCATGATATACTACCTGCCTTAAGGCAACCAAGCCCATCCCCAGAGCCAGCCTAGGTAGCTACTTAATTCATCAGGCTTCTGACCCCATTTTTACAACTTGATCCCAACCAAACCAGTCAAAACCTACTTACTCTATTTAGCTCTCCCAGCTTACATTCATGTTACCAACTGCCTACAATCCAAACATCAGTGCCCTGGCTGCTGGCTTGGCCTCAACCTCACATACCAGACTGATGAGATTTTAAGGTCCAGTGCTACAAACTTTGATTTAGTTTAATAATCTAAGATAGATGACAAAAATAGATCTAAAACACATTTGAGACTTCACAAACAAGGGTGCACATGATTCAGGGTTACATGGGAAAAAAAGAAGGCTGAATTAAATATATAATGATGCCAATGACATATAAATACGTTTTCATATGCACAGAAAATGCTCTGAAAAATACATCCAAATACTAATTGTAGTTAAATCTAGACTGTGACCCAGGGTAATTTTTATTTTCTTCACATTACTCTTATACCTCTTCCAAATTTTATATAGTGAATATTGATTATAAACAAGGAGAAGAAAAAACATTTTAATATAATTCTTTTTATATGTTCACATTACAGATAGAAAAATTAAGAAATCAACCAAATAATCTAAGTATGGTTTTGTAGAATGAAATCCCATCATTCTGACTAAAGATGCCACTAATTATGCAAACAGTTAGAATGCTATTGGTCTCTACACTATTTGCACCAATGCTATTGGTATCTACAACTGAGCAGACAAGCACAGAGAGAAGTCTGAGGCTAACCCTGCACATTAGTACTTCTCGATACCCCCAGGGCTCACTAGCATAGACAGCACGCTGTCACAGGAGAACATCTGACAAGTTAAAGCAAATGTTTCAGAAGCAAATGCCTGCGTTCAGATCCTAACTATATTACTAGTTGTGAAATTTGTGACTTCATCCCCTCATATGCAACGTGGGAATAAAACTCACATCTTTAATCCCAGTGCTGGGGAGGCAGAGGCAAGTGGATCTCTGAGTTCAGAGGCCAACCTGATCTACAGAGTAAGATCTAGGACAGCCAGGGCTATACAGAGAAACCCTGACTCAAAACAAAACAAAACAACCCAACCAACCAAACAAACAAAAACCCTTAACTACTGCTTAGGGTTTTTGTGTGGATTCTCTGGGGGGAGGGGGAGGGGCAGAGAAATAACTGAGCAAATGGAAAGCAGCTCTTACAGCTCCTGGCATCAGAAATGTATTTAATAATAATAATGTAAAATTATCCAGCCCTATTGATACATGAATAAAAAGAGCACTGAAGTACGGTGCTACAAAGCTGAAATCCTAGCACTCAGGAGGGGAAGGGAGAGGGTCTTTAACTCTGTCTCAAACACAAAACAAAACAGAGGAAAAAGAAGAAACTGACAGAATTTACAGGAAAAACTTGGAAAAGACAGATGTTTAGAAATACATGGACATTTAGAAATCCACAGGCTAGGGATCTAGCTCTATGTGTAGACTGCTTGCCCACCATGCTCAAAGCCCAAGATCAGATCCCCAACATCATATAAAGCCAGGCACAGTGGCACACATCTGTAATTGTGTATTATTGTATTACAATTCTATTTATATATATAGTAGAGGGGTATTTCTTTATTTATTTATAGTAGAGAGAGGTAGAAACTGGGGGATCCAATATTCAAGGCACTCTCAGCTACAGAGAGACATCTCTGGGGTAAGGGGGATACTAAGTCCTCATAAGACAAAGGAAGTTAAAATTTTTATCAGCTCCTTCAAGGCACACTCGATTATCTTAATAATAACAAAAATAAAGAGCCCTAGAAACAACTGCTGGCTTTCTCTCACTTAGAAACATGCTAGCATGTACCCGGAATGTACTTGGCAAGTAATAGCAAATCCAGTACTTCCCCAAACTAATTTACTTGGGTTCAATTTTAAAAACAAAATATTTTCACCAGAGCATTTTTTTTCTAAATTAAAAGAGTAGATGATCTATGCTTAAAAAGCAAAGAGCTCGAGTGGTTTGTCCTAGACACATGAGTCTC
Source organism: Mus musculus (assembly GCF_000001635.26). Taxonomy (NCBI): domain Eukaryota; kingdom Metazoa; phylum Chordata; class Mammalia; order Rodentia; family Muridae; genus Mus; species Mus musculus. The sequence continues at coordinate 121,247,392 of NC_000068.7, forward strand.
AGGGGCAGTGTCTCAGATGAAGCTCAAGGAAGCGTGCATTTGGCAAAGCTGGAGAGCAAGCACTGCTCGTCTCCTGTGCTAGATGAACAGACAGATCACGACGGCTCACCTTTTCTCCCTCCTTGCTCTGTGGGACTGCTAGGAACGATAAAAGGGGTAGATCGGAAAGCATCAGGGGAAGGAGCAACAAGATCTGAGGAATTCCTTTATATAAAGAGAGAATCACAGGTTATTCACTGCAGCCAAGGGTTTAACATGTGCTTTGACTTTGTAACAAAAACATCCAAAACACATACGTAACGTTTCTCCTCAACAGCAATCTGAGACTCAAACAGCTCTCAAACACTAAGTGTTTAAAAAGTAAGGGCAAACTGAATGAGAAGACACAAGGTATAATGAATAAACAGGACATTCACAGTTCCGAGACATAAAAAAAATTACCTCATTTTACATACCATGAAGAGTATGCACATTTTTATTTAAGCACAAAAACAAAACAGAAACCCTTTCCCCTAGCGAATCCATTCTGTCCTATATTGTTAAGTGACAATAAAACACTAGAAAGAAGAGGGGGCAAACACTTGGTTCTCGTGCATCACATTTATAAACCGCAAGGCACCGATTTTCTAGTGAAACCTTTGGTTACCACCATAAAACCGCCAATGGGAAAATACATGTACATTCTTTAAACAGTTCCTCTAAGTTCTCACTCCAACATTCCTAAAGCCTGGATTCCAACTTTTAGCTTTGCAAACAGCTCGGGCTTACTTACGTGGAAAGACTCTCCTGAACAAGGGGCTTCTGACCAGAGAGCTGCAGGAGCTGCAGGGTGGTAGCAGGTGTGGAAACCGGAGAGCACCCACCTTCCTCCCTTGAAGGAGTAGAACAACCATCAGAAGCTAGTGGGGGAGAAAAGTTAGAGTTGTATTTACATCTCGGACTGACATCACTGCATGGAAGAACCTACTCAGTGCTGCAAAAACAGCAATCCCCAGTCTGCCACACTCCAGGGGGAAGTCCTTTCTGTAGAAGCACAACTCAGTGGGACATCACCAGGACAAAAATTTTGAGTTAACAATAACCCCATGTTCCATTTCAGGTTTGTTGGTTGGTTTTTCCATTTTTCAAGATAGGGTTCTCTATGTCACCCTGACTGCCCTAGATTTCACTCTGTAGACCAGGCTGGACTCCAACTCAGAGATCTGCCTGCCTCTGCCTTCTGAGTGCTAGGATTAAAGGCGTGAGCCAGCACCACCCAGTCATATTTTATTTAATAAAGAATTGGTTAAAAGAGTTCCTTTATCCTTTCTACCACAATCTAAGCTTAGAGAAGGTAATGGTTCAAAACACATCTCTGGGCATGTCTATGCTCTCACTAATGCTTATCAGACATTCTATTTCAAAAATGAGAAAAATAATCCTGAAAATTGGTTCCAAGAATTGGGGTCCAGCCAGTCATGAACCTGACTTTTGGATCACAGCCTTTGGAGCTGGTTTGTATGAGAAATGTAGAATCATTTGCATATGCAAGATAAAGCCTTTAAAACACTGAGAGTCTGTAAGACCAGGATGCAGAAAAAAGTGCACACAGTAGAAGCCTGGATCACAAAGCTTTAGAGTAAAAAGGGCTCTACTAGAAATAGAGCCACTCTTGATAGATTCTAAAACTGCATGATCAACCACTCATGACATTCTACAACTGAATATAGACCACTCATAATACAGTCTAGAAAAGATCTGCACTCTACTCATGTCCTAAGAACTTGAGGCTGAATTCATAAGTAATGGACTAGCTGGATGTGGTGGTGCATGCCTTTAGCACCAGCATCTGAGAGGCAGAGGCAGGTAGATCTATGTAAGTTCAATGCCAGCCAGGACTACATAGCAAGTTCCAGCACAGTCAGGACTATAAACATGTCACTAAGGAAGTCAGAAAAAGTAATAAACTAATTTGTTCAACAGAAGAGACTGCATGTCAGGAAAGCACTCTGTTCACTGTTCCGATTCATATCAGCAGTGGAAGAATAGAAAACTATGAAAATGTGCAGCTGAGTTTAAAGATGTAGATAGAGTGTACAGGGAACGTATCTCTAACTGTTAATCACACCATTGAAGAGAAACCTTTCATGTTCTTCAGTGGGACAACAGCAGGTAAAAAACCCACCCACTCATCTGAAAGGAAAAGAGGCTAAACTGACATTGCCACCACAAGGGTTCCCTGCTGCAAATTGGCTGCCAAGGGATGTGTTTCTCCAAGGGCACTCTCAAAGACACAGAGGCCACTGCAACTGGGATCCAAGAGGGACAAGCTACATCTAGAGCCAACAGAGCTGGGAGCATCATCCACACAGCACTGTTTTTGTAGGCATGAAAGATGTAAAAACAAGAGGGGCACTGAAATTGGGGACACCAAAGTTTCAGAAGTGGCTGAGTGCAGGCATTGGGGGGGGGGAGTGGCTAGCTCCCTGAAACAAGGCCCTTCAAGGCCACTGCATGAAGTTTGGAAGGTGAAATTTAAGTCACAATGGAGAATCCAGGAACATTCAGAGATGCCAAAACCATGGGAAATCTGCCAAGGGAAACTGCAGTGGAGCTAACCCAAAACAGAGGTCATCTGTGCTGAGGGCATCGGGAAGGGGGGACAGGGCACCCAAGGCTGCTGGGGCCCAGAGAACAAGCCCAGGGCCCAGTCACATGGGCTACAGGTTTTGGTGCTTGCTCTGCTGGATGTCGCACTTGTTCTGCCCCCATCCCTCTCTTAATATATGACCTGCTTTTCAGCTTTATAGAACATCATAGTTAGGAGATATGGTTCATTAGATACTTTAAGTTTTAGACAATATTGGTGTTGTTTCGGACTATGGGGACTTTTCAAACAACTAAATGCAGTCACATTATGAGATGAGAATGATATTTTAGAGGTGAGAAGTGAAATGTTATGATCTAAAGTGATGTGCTGGTGTCAAGCTGACAGAGGGTGGAGCTAACGTGATTAATTCTGTCAGCTTGGCTGCTTTTAGAGTCACATAGAAACACATAGTGTGTATGAGGGTATTTTCAGAAAGGCTTAGCTGAGGATGAAGCACCCTCTCTGAATGTGGTCACCAACCCCATGGGCTGGAATCCCAGTTCCATGAATAAAGGAGAGGGAGCTGAGCAACAGGGATCTCTGCTTCCTGAGTGTGGGCACTGGGCAGTTTCTCACAGCCTCCCTGATATGAAGACTAGAACTCTCAGCCTGTGGGACCAAAAACAAAAAACCCTTTTTGTTTTAAACAAGGTACTCATGTCTTTATTATTTTTATGGTATGAGTGTGTGCCTACAAGAGTTTATGTTACTACATGCCTGAAGGAACCCTCAGAGGCGAGACAAGGGAACTGGGGTTACAGATGGTTGTGAGCCATCATGTGGGTGCTGGGAACTGAACCTCTGCAAGGGCAGTGAGTGCTCTTAACCACTGAGCCGTCTTTCCCAGCCCCAAAACCTTCCTTCTTTCAGCTGCTTTTGTCAGTTGTTGTTGTTGTTGTTGTTACAGCAATGATAAAAGTAACTACTATAGAGAGGAAAAGCCAGAATCCTTATACCTCTGCTTGGCTGCTCTTCTTTCTTGTGATGCTTCTATAATAGAACAGCAAGCGAGCCTTTACTCCCAGGTCTACCTAGGGTGAGGTAAAGCTCATGCCATGGTGCAGATGGGAGGAGTCAAAACAATGCGCATGAACCTGATGGTATGAATGCAGCAATTTTCATGATTAGAACTTGAGCCTCCTCAAAGGAGACAGAAATACTAATACTACTAATAAAATATACGAGCAGCCAGAATGACTCACACTATGAAGTTCTCCATGAATGGAGAATATCAACTTAGACAGACTGAATATTAACTATGTTAGCCCTAGGTGTAAAGAAATGACTTATCTACACCCTGGTAGCTATAGTGGGTGCCTGTTGATGTCTGACACACCAAGTACAGCAGAAGGCAAAGGGGCACAGCCTGCCTGCTCCCTGCCTTTCACTAAACTCCTGGCTTTCTGAGACTGGAGTAGGGGAAAAGATTCCAGGAGTGTGAAACATTCCAGTCTACACAGCTAAGCATTGTGTCCTCTCTTCTAGACTTTAACTTACCTGCTATGTCATCTGATAGATAAGTAAACCGTTACCCAAGTAAGCAAGAAAACCACAGGGCACGAGACAGAAGAAGAAATGGCAACTCTGTCCGTAATCCCACGCTTTCCTAGATGCACTCCTACGTCACCTCAACTTCCAAAAGGGTGAAAGCTACACAGAACGCTGACAAGTAAACACTCTCTGACAGCCCTCATTACTGACTGGCTAGAGATATATTTTCCTTCTATATCATTAGCTATTCCAAATCATAGCTATTTTTAAAAGTGCTTTTTAACAGTAGCCTCAGAACTAAAATAAAAATGTAGAACAAGTGAGAAGAGGAGCTGTGGAGCAATCAGCCTCCCTACCTGTTTTACTACTCTGGTCAAACAAGTCCTCCTGGGTTGAGGAAACCTCAGGCTCTGATGACGGCTGAACCTGCGGCCCCTCTTCCAGCAGCTCCCGGGCAGGTACCTGTTCCTTTGTTTCCACAGCAGCAACAGAAACTTGAGGACTGGACGGCCGGTCTTCGGACCTAGGAGATTCGGATCAACAATGATGAAGATTGCTAAATTCAAATGTTTCCCTCTTTTCACAAAAAGCTTCTAACAATTTCAAAAATTCCAAGAGCCCTATGAAAAGTGAAACAACACTGTAAAGTCCTCGGCCATTCAAAGCCTGTCTCCCTCAACCAGCCTCTCATCAGTTTCCTGTCTGCTGAACACTGACAAGTGATTAAAACCTGCTACAGAAGTCCTTATACAGACTTGACATGGCTTTTCTCTTCACTGGTGCCACAAACATATTTGTTGCCGTCTGACCTTTTCCAGGACTCCTTTACATATATTGCTTAACCACGTAGGACTCACATTCTTGACCCCTTCCTAGAGACTTACTTACTCTAATATTCCCAAAGAAAAAATGGAAAAAGCAAGACTAACAGGAAAGCCAGGCATGTGGCCATACCTATTGCAGTGTTTCAAAGGTTGAGGTGGAAGGATTAGGAGTTCAAGGTCAACCTGGACTACATACTAAGTCAAAAGAACACCAAGACTACAAAGTGAGAGCCTATTTAAATCATAATAATAATAAAGCTGAAATAAGAACTTTGTAAAGCTGGGCAGTGGTGGCGCACACCTTTAATCCCAGCACTTGGGAAGCAGAGGCAGGTGGATTTCTGAGTTCAAGGCCAGCCTGGTCTACAGAGTGAGTTCCAGGACAGCCAGAGCTACACAGAGAAAACCTGTCTCGAAAAACCAAAAAAAAGAAAAAAAGAAAAAAGAACTTTGTAAAGAAAAGTAGTAACGGATCATGATGAGACACAAACCTACAATCTAGTTCAAAGCTAGCCTGGGGTCACATGGCAAAGCACTATCTCAATAAAAAATAAAAAGCCTAAAAGCCATGACAATCACTGTTGCTGAGGACCCCAACCCCAACTTCTATTGAAGGAAATAATAAAAGGATACTGAATGTTGTTCATCTCTCCTCAAATTGAGAGCAGCCCAGTTTTCCTCTGCTACGAGCCAGTCAATACAAAAACTACACAGCTCGAAAAGAAAACAAAAAAACAAAACAAAACAAAAACAAAAAACTACCACAGGCCAAGCAGAGTGTCCGTTCCCTATTCCTGCCAAACTAAGATCCAGACACACTTGGAAAAATACCTGGATCTCGTTGTATCATAAGTTAACAGAAGGGTGAAACTTAACAATCCAAAGCAAGGTGGGTGCTCAAGAATAGAAATAAGTTTTCTGATATAACGTTCATCTACATCTTTACTAGCCCCAGAGAAGCAAAATAATCTGCTACCGACAGTGACTGATCACCCAGACAGGTATCAAGGATTATAGTTACAGAAGCAATAATGCGCCTTTAGTAATAGGCCTGAATTAAGATGAGAGCGCACGCACAGTAAGACTGCATAAGCAACCCATATGTATAAATAATCAGTACTTCTATTGGACAAAAACAAATGCCAGTATCTGTAATATGTGAGAGGGAGAATCAGCAGTTTCTAATACTGTTTCCATAGCCAAAATGAAATTCCTATAGCCCCACAGTAAAATTCCACAGACACTTTTAAAGAGTGCGTGACTAACCTTACAAGTGGTAGATTTTGTTCTTCTACCACATGGATACCTTTACCGGGCTGTACTGTAACAGGGATGTCTTTGCTGGGCTGTTCTATCATGGCAATATCTTCAGTGGGCTGTTCTTCACATTTAATTGCTTAAAATATAAGAATGGGGAGAAAAGACACAAAGCAGATGTTAACTCTTCAAAGTATCAGAGCCAGCCCAAATAATTCTCAAAGGCAAAAAAATATTAACAGAAATTAGTCTAATTTTAAAATATCAAGAGTGATATTATAGAGGGATGATATCCTAACTAGATACCATACTCTACCAAATAAACCCCCCAGTACCAAGAGTGGGTTATCACCTTTTGAGTTGTTGGCTAATGAGGTCCCACAGACCTCTCAAACATTACAGTCTACTGCCACTGCTATCAGTTACCCCGCAGCTTTTGAGGATAAGACCCTATTGCTGGAAACACTACATACTTGAGTCTTAGAACACGGAGAAATCGAGCTAATACTCAGCTGGAAGCGTCATCCCTATGGCTGGTATTCATAGTGCTAAAAGGCCATGCGTGCAACTAGAGAAAAAGTGGTCATCAGTTTCACCTAGTTGTGTCCCTGAGTTACACAACCAGCCTGGAAAGTTGTGCCCGATGGTGCAGTGATGGCACAGATGGTATGGGAGTAAACCACTTCTTTCTTTAAAACATGGATTCAAGCAGGGAGCGGTGGCACACGCCTTTAATCCCAGCACTCGGGAGGCAGAGGCAGGCGGATTTCTGAGTTTGAGGCCAGCCTGGTCTACAGAGTGAGTTCCAGGACAGCCAGGGCTACACAGAGAAACCCTGTCTCGAAAAAACAAAACAAAACAAAACAAAACATGGATTCAAGGCCTATTTCATGAGATAAAATTGCCATGACCCAAGAACCTGAAGCTAGACAGATCATGGGCCACAGAGGAAAACCTACTGTCACTCTGCTGAATGGACACAGCAACGACCATGACTCCTACTGACGTATCACTATAGCAACACATCAGTGCATCACTCAGTCCTCATCAAAGAAGCTGCTTCCTGTAGTCGATGGCAATTAACAACTGGGCAACATGCAAAGAATGACAAGTTTCGGAATTCTCAGAACTAAATGGGATGCTTACATCTGTCTTTAAGGTTCAAGGATCTATACAAAAAAACGGGGTTAAAAAAATTAAGAGCTAAAGGTGGTAGATAACTTCACAGAAACAGTGTTTTCCAAAACCAACAGACAAACATATACATGAACTCACAGGGACTGTTAAAGTATACACAAGATCTACACAACATCAAACCAGACAGACATCTTAGCATGGAGGGAGAAGGTGGACATAAAGTCCTACCCCGAGGTAAGAAGCTATAGACATTTGATTGCTACTGGGAGAAGTAAAGTCAGTTTCTTTAGTCCTGTGACAGCTAGTATATAAAGTACATTACAAGGAAGGCCACATGCTCAGGAACAGTCAGCTATCACAAAGGGGACAGCATGGGTTTTTGTTTTATTTAAGAAGAGGGAGACAGCCGGCAGTGATGGTGCACACCTTTAATCCCAGCACTAGGGAGGCAGAAGCAGGTGGATTTCTGAGTTTCAGAGATTAAGAGGGCTTGCTGCTTTCAGAGAACCAGCAGTCAATTCCCAGCACACATGTTAAGTATCTTACAACCACTAATTCGGACTCTAGATGTGACACCTTCTTTTGGCCTCACAGACACCATTTATATATAAAATTAATTTTAAAAATATATAAGTACTGGGGTTGAAGAGATGGCTCAGCAGTTAAGAGCATGGCTGCTCTTCTACAGGACACGGGTTCAATTCCTAGCAGACACATGTCAGCTCACAACTGTCTATATCTCCAGTTCCAGGGGATCCATAACTCTCACACAAACATACATGCAGGAAAACCACCAATGCAAGTAAAATAAATAAATCACTAAAATCAAAAATAAGGAGGCTGGAGAGATGGCTCAGCCATTAAGAGAACTGACTGCTCTTCCAGAGATCCTAAGTTCAATTCCCAGCAACCACATGGTGGCTCACAACCACCTGTAATGGGATCTGATGCCCTCTCTGGTGTGTCTGAAGACAGTGACAGTGTACTCATATACAATAAATAAATCTTTAAAAATTAAAAATAAAAATCTTTAAAAAAAAATGTTATCACCCAAAAAGAAGGTAATCAGTGACCTACTTAGAAAAAAAAAATCAATCTGCAAGCCATCACCTGACAAGTACTTACTGCCTACTCTGCAAACTCGGGATGCATTAACCTGGATCGCTTTAAAACTTAGTGGGAAGCCAAACATGGTGGTGCACACCTTTAATCTCAGCACTTCCAAGGCAGAGGCAAGCAGATCCCAGAGTTCAAGGTGACTCTGGTCTACAAAGTGAGTTCCAGGACAGCCAGAGTGACACTGAGAAACACTGTCTTGAGAAAGCCCCACCCCCACCCCAAAAAAGAGAGAGACATAACTTGGCAGTTCTTGCTCTGGCAAAGGACCCAGGATTCATTCCCAGCACTCACAACAATGGCTCACATCTGTACTACAGTTCAAATCTGATTCCCCCTCTGACCTCTATGGGTACCAGACAAACATGTTGTACCCATGAATACATAAAATCAAAACAGTCATATAAATAAAATAAAACAAAATAAATAAATGTTTCTAAGCTTGAAGAGGAAGCTGGTGCATCTCTATAAGGTAAGGCCATTCTGGTAACATAACAAGGTCCAGATCAGCCAGAGTTGCAAGGGGAAGACTCAAACAAACAAAAACCACACACACACACACAAAAACAACAAAAGAAAAAACACCTTAGAAGAAAAAAAAAGAAAAAGAAACTTGTCCTAAGGGAGAGAAAACAACTTATAACCAGCTCCACATGTGAGAAAACACATTTCATACCAGTGCTCGCATCCACATCAGATAGCGGGCTAGAACCCGAGTTAGTGGTCACCAACTGCAGATGCTCTTGGTTGACATCATATGGCACTGTATGTTCTTCAACATCCTGGCTCTGGGACAGTTCCAGAACTCCAAAGCCCAACTGTGATGAAGCAGAATCTAGGAACAAAACTCCAAAAGTTAGTTATCAACCCACAACATTATCAATGTGCAAATGGCTGTTTTATCTAAAGAGGATCGTGTTTAAAACAATCTTTTTGCATTTGTGTGTATATGTCTATGAGTACACACAGTCACAGCTGAAGTGTGGAGGTCAGAAGTCAATTTGCAGAAGTCAGTACTCTCCTTCTACAATGTGGATCCAGAGACAAAACTCAGGCCGTCAGGCTTAGCTTAGCTGGCAAATACTCTTACCTGCTAAGCCATCTTGCCAGCTCCAAGGATCACACTGAATGCTTCATATCAAAGCTTTGGCACACATAAATTTTCCAAAACAAGATGCATTAAGGGATTGGACATGGGGTGGCTCAATCCCAAGCATCATAAGAAAAAAAAAATCAACAATAAAACTATCAGACTGGGTGTGGTAGCACACACTTAAATGACCTGAGATGAGACCAGAGTATTGGTGGTGCACCCTTATAATACCAGCACTGGGAAGGAAAAGCAGGGAGATCAAAAATTCAGGTCCATCTTTAGCTGCATAGTAGCCATCCTAGATCTTGTAAGACCCTGCTATAAATAAATAAACAAACAAACAAACACTGAAATATGGGGGAGGGACCAGCTAAAAGGCTCAGAAGGTAAAGGTTCCTGCTGTCAGGGCTGACATGCAACCTGAGTTTGATTCCCTAAAATCTATGTGGTAGAAGAAGAAAACTAATTCCCACAAGTTGGTTCTGACTACAAACACATAATTAAATTAACAAAATGAGCTGGGCATGTTGGGGCACGCCTTTAATCCCAGCACTCAGGAGGCAAAGGCAGGCAGATTTCTGAGTTCGAAGCCAGCCTGGTATACAAAGTGAGTTTCAGGACAGCCAGGGCTACACAGAGAAACCCTGTCTCGAAAAACCAAAACCAAAACAAAACAAACAAAAAAAACCCCAATAAATTAACAAAATGTAGCTTTTTAAAAGGGGGAGGTACATAATAAAGCAAAAACTTAGATATATGAAGCCTTATAAATACTTTAATATGGTAGACAATGTCTATAATCTATAGATACATCAAAACCACACTCAAAGGTATTCTGACAAGCAAGCACAAAAGGAGAAGGACACAAAATGCAGAAAGCAAACTGGTCAATGAGTAATGTAATGACTCATTTGTGCGTTTCTTGGTTTTGAGAGGTCATATTATATAGCCAAGCCTGGCCTTGAACTTGTAATCCTCCCTGAGAGCTAGAGCTCTAGGCATGCATCACCATGCCTAGCCTCAAAGGGCATGAATTGAAAGTTTACCCGCCGTCTCTGGTGCCATTATGAAGTGGTGGGACCTTTTTATATTGTTTTGATTTTGATAGGGTCTCACTCTGTAGCCCAGGCTGGCTTCAAATGCAAGGCAACTCTGTCTCCATTCCTAACTGCTAATATCACAGCTGAGCACCACACCAAGCCCTTTAAGAGGGCCTAGGGGTTGGAGAGACGGTGTAGTGGTTAAGAGCACCAACTACTTTTCTAGAGGTCCAGAGTTCAGTTCTCAGCAACCACATAGTAGCTCATTACCATCTATTATGGGATCTGATGGCCTCTTCTGGTGTGTCTGAAGACAGTGACAGTGTACTCACATGCCCAATAAACAAAATTCAAAAGAAAAAAAAATCACATCTATAAAAAAGAAGAGGGCCTAGTGGAAGAAAACTGGGTTGAGAGGGGCAGGGCCACCCCATCTCCCCTCTGTCTCTCCCTTGTTTCCCAACTACTGCGAGGTGAAGCAGCTTTGCTCTGTGTGCACCTGTACTGGCTAGTTTTGTGTCAACTTGACACAGCTGGAGTTATCACAGAGAAAGGAGCTTCAATTGAGGAAATGCCTCCATAAGATCCAACTGTAAGGCATTTTCTCAATTAGTGATCAAGGGGGAAAGGCCCCTTGTGGGTGGGACCATCTCTGGGCTGGTAGTCTTGGGTTCTATAAGAGACCAGGCTGAGCAAGCCAGGTGAGGCAAGCCAGTAAAGAACATCCCTCCATGGCCTCTGCATCAGCTCCTGCTCCCTGACCTGCTTGAGTTCCAGTCCTGACTTCCTTTGGTGATGAACAGCAGCATGGAAGTATAAGCCGAATAAACCCTTTCCTCCCAACTTGCTTCTTGGTCATGATGTTTGTGCAGGAATAAAAACCCTGACTAAGACAGCACCCAAACATGATATTCTGTCTAGTCACAGGCCCAAAGTAACGAGGGGACTCTCCACGACTGTTTATTTTCTGGAGTATTCGGTCATAACTTTGGAAGGCCGCTTAGCAAAGAAAATTCAGTTATCAAATTAATTGAGACATCTTAAATTACTTGTGATTCTCAGCTTAATCGTAGGAAATCTATGACATGGTGAAGCAGTCGAGCTCCCTGTGTGTTCATAGTAAAGGGGCACGAGAAGACTCTTATTCTGAAAGGGCACAGGCTACCTTCAGCAGCAAGGGAGTCAGCACCGGGAGCGTTTGCTCCCACCCCTTCCTTCTCCTCCTCTAACTCCTCTTCTTCCTTCTCCTCCTCTGGGAGAGAAGCAGCTTCTACTGTCACTGCCAGAGCACTGCAGAGAAAGAGCACAATCATGTCATGTCCCCAGGTAGAGAGAGGCCAAGTCTGCTAGAAGCACACTGGATTTTGCTCGGACTATCCTCACACACCAATTACCCCTTATCCAAATTAGAAATATAAACAAACCCTCATGATTTTAGTGCTGCCTGTAGACAGTACATAAAAGGTTTCAAAACACTGTACCAAAGTGAGTAACAAAAACTAAAGAGACCAAAAGCATAAATATACTTAAATGTTATCTTATTATCCATTATGTAAATATTATCTTATTATTTTATTAAAGTCATGTGCCACCACTGTCTGGCAAAAATACAACTTTTTTAAAAGACGTTAATGCTATCGTCACAATGCATAATATTAAGACAAAAAATAATCAAAACCATTAGTGACACATACAACATAAACTACATAAAAGATAAAGAATTGATACAAAGAAAACCAAAGATATGAATAGTAATAATGAGCTCTAAAATCAGAGACACAAGTATCTTTGAACTTGTAAAAAAACCACAAAAATGGGCTGGTGAGATGGCTCAGTGGGTAAGAGCACCCGACTGCTCTTCCGAAGGTCCAGAGTTCAAATCCCAGCAACCACATGGTGGCTCACAACCATCCGTAACAAGATCTGACTCCCTCTTCTGGTGTGTCTGAAGACAGCTACAGTGTACTTCCATATAATAAATAAATAAATCTTTAAAAAAAAAAAAAAAAAAAAAAAAAAACCACAAAAAAATTTACTGCCAAAAAAAAAAAGAAAGAAGATTTAGCCAGGCATTATAATTACAGCCCAGGCCTATTAAACCCAACACTGTGAAAGTGGAAAAAAGAATCCAGAAGGTTAGCTTCTGCTAAATACAGTAAACTTAGGATCAGTCAGGGCTAACTAACATAAGGACAAAGGGGGAAAAGCCACATATATTTAATATAGAGCATACATATTAAATACTATACTATTGCTCAATACTACACAACTAAGGAGAGAAAAGAGATAGACAGACAGACAGATAGATAGATATAGGCTTCCTATCTCACATATGATGAGTACAAAAGGATTATTTCTGGAAAATAATTCAGAAAGATTTCAAGAGCTTTAAAAAGTTCATAAGCAACAATTTCAGTGTTTTCTCTTTTTGAAACTTAGTATGTAACCAGGATGGCCTTGACCTTGGAATCCTCCTGCCTCCAAGAGCTGGGATTACAGGCATATACCCAAATTTACTTCCAAAAAGTTTTTAGCTATTAAGAAATGATCTCGCCGGGCGGTGGTGGCGCACGCCTTTAATCCCAGCACTTGGGAGGCAGAGGCAGGCGGATTTCTGAGTTCGAGGCCAGCCTGGTCTACAAAGTGAGTACCAGGACAGCCAAGACTACAGAGAAACCCTGTCTCAAAAAACCAAAAAAAGGGGAGGCAAGGGGACTATGGAGAGAATGCGTGAGTACACACGTGCAGGTTCTGCACCTGGGAGGCTGAGACGTGAGAATCTCAGGTGTGAGCTCAGTGTGCACTACACAGGATGGATGACTTCATCTCAAAAAGAAAGGGAAAGGAGCAGCAAAGGGTATTCAATATTGGGGAAATTATTAAGTTCATAATCCATCACTAAAAATGCTTGAAATGCTGGACACAGTAACACACACAGAGACCTTTAATCTCATCACTCAGGAAGCACAGGCAGGTAGATCTCTGAATCTAAGGCCAGCCTGGTCTACTCAGGTCTAGTAAAGACAGGATTACATAGAAACCCTGTTCAGAAACAGCAACAGGGGCTGGAGAGATGGCTCAGCAGTTAAGAGCACTGACTAATCTTCAACAGGTCCTGAGTCCAGTTCCCAGTAACCACATGGTGGCTCACAGCCATCTGTAATGGGAGCCTAAACCCCCCCTTCTGGAGTGTTTGAAGAGAGTATATTCACATACATAGGAAAGAAAGGAAACAACAAGGAAAAAAAAGTTTAAAACAATTTACATATAACATGTGAAGTTATATTATATCCTAAATCCAATAAAATATAAAAGACATCTTTAACACAACTGAAAAAAATCTGAATCTAAATTGAATTGTTAGTATGGAATTATCTGTTTCTATATTTAATTTTTTATTTTTATTTCATGTGCATTGGTGTTTTACCTGCAAGTCTGTGTGGGGGTACCAGATCCCCTGGAACTATAGTTATAGATAGTTGTGAGCTGCCATGAAGGTGCTGGGAATTGAACTCAGGACCTCTGGAAGAGCAGCCAGTTCTCTTAACCACTAAGCCATTGCTCAAGCCCATGTCTGCTTATATATTTATATTTTATTTATACCAGGGTTTTATATGCATATATGCGTTCATGGTGCCTGCAGAGGTTAGAAGAGGATTACACATCCCCTGGAACTAGAGTTATGAATGTTTGTGAGCCACATGGGTGCTGGGAACCAAATCTGGTCCTAAACCTGGGTCTTTGCAAGAGCAGCAAATGCTCTTATCTTGGCAACCCTTGGAATTAATATTATTGTACTACACTCACCTAAGGTGTTACCCTTACTTTCCAGGGATGAGTGCTAAAACATTTAAAGGGGAACTATGAGTGTGTACTACAAAGTATACGCATACACAGAAAGGACAGAAATGCACTAGTTTATCTCTTTTCAAATAAGAACCTGGGCAGGAGAAGTGACTTGGTGATTAACAGCATGATATCAGTTTCTTACAGAAGACCTAAGTTCAGATCCCAACATCCATCTCAAATAGCTCACAACTGACTACCACCAGTCTAGCTCCAGGGGACCCAGTGCCCTCTGGTGATCTACACTAGCACCAAACATACAAACTGTCACAGATACCTACACTTAATGAGAAGTAAAAATAAACTTGCTTTTGTTTTTCAAGACAAGGATTCTCTGTGTAGCCTGGCTGTCCTGAACTCCTTCTGTAGACCAGGCTAGCCTCAAACTCAGAAATCCACCTGCCTCTGCCTTCCAAGTGCTGGGTTTAGAGGTGTGTGCCACCACCGCCTGCCGTAAGATGGCTCACTGGGTACTGGGTATTACTTGCATTCACTCTCTGAAACCACATAATGGAAGTAGCAACCTAAATTCTAACCATGGACCTTCATACGGTAAAGGGAAAGAAGCTGTACTGACCTCCAAACACAGGCCATGACATGCACGTGTCTACACAAAAACAAAATTGTTTTAAAATGTAAAGAGAAGCACACCCAAGAGCCTTCTGTCTGTTGAAGGCTCTTCCTTTTGTCCTTTCTATCTAAGTGGAGATGGACGTGATTAGCCTTTGGACATCAGCTATCTTCAACCCTTACTCAGAATCAGCTTGGATTTTTGTTTGTTTGTTTGTCTGTTTAAGAAAGTCTCAATCCTATCCTAAATCAGATAGGGGGCTAATATCCAACATATATAAAGAACTCAAGAAGGTGGACTTCAGAAAATCGAACAACCCCATTAAAAAATGGGGCTCAGAACAAATGAACAAAGAATTCTCACCTGAGGAATACCGAATGGCAGAGAAGCACCTGAAAAAATGTTCAACATCCTTAATCATCAGGGAAATGCAAATCAAAACAACCCTGAGATTCCACCTCACACCAGTCAGAATGGCTAAGATCAAAAATTCAGGTGACAGCAGATGCTGGCGTGGATGTGGAGAAAGAGGAACACTCCTCCATTGTTGGTGGGATTGCAGGCTTGTACAACCACTCTGGAAATCAGTCTGGCGGTTCCTCAGAAAATTGGACATAGTACTACCGGAGGATCCAGCAATACCTCTCCTGGGCATTTATCCAGAAGATGCCCCAACTGGTAAGAAGGACACATGCTCCACTATATTCATAGCAGCCTTATTTATAATAGCCAGAAGCTGGAAAGAACCCAGATGCCCCTCAACAGAGGAATGGATACAGAAAATGTGGTACATCTACACAATGGAGTACTACTCAGCTATTAAAAAGAATGAATTTATGAAATTCCTAGGCAAATGGATGGACCTGGAGGGCATCATCCTGAGTGAGGTAACACATTCACAAAGGAACTCACATAATATGTACTCACTGATAAGTGGATATTAGCCCCAAACCTAGGATTCCCAAGATATAAGGTACAATTTGCTAAACACATGAAACTCAAGAAGAATGAAGACTGAAGTGTGGACACTATGCCCCTCCTTAGAATTGGGAACAAAACACCCATGGAAGGAGTTACAGAGACAAAGTTTGGAGCTGAGATGAAAGGATGGACCATGTAGAGACTGCCATATCCAGGGATCCACCCCATAATCAGCATCCAAACGCTGACACCATTGCATACCCTAGCAAGATTTTATTGAAAGGACCCAGATGTAGCTATCTCTTGTGAGACTATGCCGGGGCCTAGCAAACACAGAAGTGGATGCTCACAGTCAGCTAATGGATGGATCACAGGGCTCCCAATGGAGGAGCTAGAGAAAGAACCCAAGGAGCTAAAGGGATCTGCAACCCTATAGGTGGAACAACATTAT
Organism: Mus musculus; assembly: GCF_000001635.26. NCBI lineage: Eukaryota > Metazoa > Chordata > Mammalia > Rodentia > Muridae > Mus > Mus musculus. Next base: position 121,263,768 of record NC_000068.7, read on the forward strand.
AAACTAACCAGTACCCCAGAGCTCTTGACTCTAGCTGCATATGTATCAAAAGATGGCCTAGTCGGCCATCATTGGAAAGAGAGGCCCATTGGACACGTAAACTTTGTATGCCCCAGTACAGGGGAACGCCAGGGCCAAAAAGGGGGAGTGGGTGGGTAGGGGAGTGGGGGTGGGTGGGTATGGGGGACTTTTGGTATAGCATTGGAAATGTAAATGAGCTAAATACCTAATAAAAAATGGAAAAAAAAAAAAAAAAAGAAAGTCTCAATCTAGCCAGGCAGTGGTGGCAGGAACTGATACAGAGGCCATGAGTGCTGCTTACTGGCTTGCTCCCTCCCCATGGCTTTCTCAGCCTCCTTTTTTATAGAACCCAGAAACACAGCCCAGGGGTGGCCCTCCCCATCAATCACTAATTAAGAAAATGTCCTGAACCCAGCCTAGTGGTCAGCCTAGTCTATAGAAAGAGTTCCAGGACAGCCAGGGTTACATGGGAAAACCCTGTCTCAAAAACTAACAAACAAACAAGAAAGTCTCAATCTGAATAACCAGGCTAACCTAATATGTAACTCAGGCTGACTTGAACTCAACATGATCCTCCTGCTTCAGCCTCCAGAGCACTGGAGTCATGGATGTGCACCACCACCGCTCGCTCCCAAAGTTTTAACTTCAGCACTATCCATATGTCTCCACAATGTCATTCTCCAGCCAGCACATGAACCGCTTCTGATGGCTGGAGACACACATGCAGAGATCTATCTACCTGTGATTCCTGAGTGATGAGATTAAAGGGGTGTGTGTGTGTGTGTGTGTGTGTGTGTGTGTGTTACTATGCCCATATGCACCTACAGTTCAACTGTCTCTCCTTCAATCTTTTCCATCTCAACCACTACTCCATTCTAGCTGCTGAAACAAGACAAGAATTTTCATTTCCGCCTTCCGGCTGATGCTCCACTCATACTCCATCTTCAAATCCTATTTTCAGATCTCAGAATCTCACTGACTAATTATCCACTTTTACCCTGAACTTTCTAAAATAAACTACTAGTCATGTTATCTTATTAAAATACTTAACAAATGTCATAAAAAATATAAAACTTGCTCTGTGAAAAGGAATTTCATTCTTACAAGGGATTAAAAACACAAGCTACACAGTGAGAATATTTACAAGCCAAACCAACACAGCTACATCCAGAATTTACAAAGCACTCTCTAGACACACTAGGGACCAAACAGTGGTAGCTTATGCCTTTAAACCCAGCACTCCAGACACAGAGGCAAGCAGATCTCTGTGACTTCAAGGCCAACCTGGGCTACAGAGAGCATTCCAGGACAGCCAGGGATACACAGACACCCTGACTTGAATACCACCACCATCACCACCACCACCAACTCCCCCTCCCCTCCCAAAAAAAAATTAGGACATAGCTCAGCAGTAAAGAACTGTGCCATGGACAAAGCCTCGAGTTCAACTCCTAGGATGAGTGGAAGAGCAAGTAAAAAAATAAATCAATTTAAAAATGAAAGACATAGACAGACATTTACCCTGAAGAGGACAGCAGATGGCAAAGCAGCACATGAAAGGTTCAACCTCATTTGCCATTAGGAAAATAGAAATTCCAACCACAAGAAGATATTACTATACACATATCAGGGTTGGCTCAGTTGGGAAAGTGCTTGCCTAGAGTGCATAAGGCTAAGGACTCCACCCTCAATACCACAGAAACCAGGCAGGCGATGCAGGCCTGCATTTCCAGTAAGGAGTGTTGGAAGTTTAAGGTCATCCTCAGCTGCACAGCAAGATGGGGATTTGAGGCTGACCTGAGATACATGAGACACTTTCAAAAAATATTTTTAATTTGTATATATTGTAATTTACAAATAATGAAGAGGCTGATAATATAACCTTGTCACAGAACACTGCTTAGCATGACTGAAACCTCAAGCTCAACCCTAAGCACTTCTAAAAGACAACTACAGTGAAAATATTAACAGTTGGTGAGAACAGAAATTAAAACATTTACACACATTGCTGGATGATATACATGCTCTCAAACACTCTGGAAGTTTGTTCAAACAAGTAATGCAACTACCAAATAGCCAAACAAGAACCTAGGCATTATTAAAGAAATGAAAGCTGAGGTTCACATAAACAATTTGCAGAGTGCCAAGCACAGTAGCCACACCTTAATCAGTATTCAGGAGGCAAAAACAAGCAGATCTGAAAAGTGACTGCCCTTGCCTACACAGCAAGTTCCAGGCCAGCCACAGCTATATAGTGAGTTGTCTCTCTAGAAGGGGAAGGGGAAGGGGAAGGGGAAGGGGAAGGGGAAGGGGAAGGGGAAGGGGAAGGGGAAGGGGAAGGGGAAGGGGAAGGGGAAGGGGAAGGGGAAGGGGAAGGGGAAGGGGAAGGGGAAGGGGAAGGGGAAGGGGAAGGGGAAGGGGAAGGGGAAGGGGAAGGGGAAGGGGAAGGGAAGGGAAGGGAAGGGAAAGAAGCCTTTGCCTGCTGAGCAATCTTCCTGGCCTTTGTGTAAATATACATATATATCTATGCACACACATGGAGTCTGACAGCCTTCGTTCATTCAATCCCAGGAACCCACACGGTGGAAAAAGAAAATCACAGTTGTCCTTTCTGACCTCCACCTGCACACTCACACACACATACTCAAAGACATAAAATAATAATAATAATAATTTGCACAAGTATTTATAATAGTTTCATTTACAATAGTCAAAAACTTAAAAATATATGCTTCAACCTATGAATAATGGCGTATCTGATATACTCTAAAAGACTACTCAGATACACAAGAAACACTTTGATGGGCCTCCCAAAAGTTATGCTGACAGAAAAAAAAAAGTCACATATACTTGCATATTTATATAACATTTTGAAATAATTTGCTAAATTAACATAGGTTAATGACTGCTAAGGGTTCAGGTACACCCGGTGAAGGGAGGTATGACTTTAGAAAGAATATCAGACATCTCTGTACACAACTGTTCAGTCTCTTGACTGTAGTGGAAACACACAAATCCACACAAGTGATAAACTAGATACACAGTACCCAACCACAACCTAACAGAATCTAAGAGAATGCCTGAATCAGCAATCTGGCTGTAATAGTACAGCTCTGTAAGCTTACCATAACAGACACAAGGCAAAGTATACTCAATCTCTCCCTGTATTCTGTTTTTAGTTCTTGTTTGTTGAGATAGATTCACTATAAATGCTAGGTTATGCTTGAACTCACTATGTAGTCCAAGTTGACCTCAAACTCCAAAATGGTCCCCCTGCCTTGGCCTCCCAATTACTAAATTTACAGGCATGTAAATGAACTCTGCACTATTTCCTATAATAGTGTGTGAGTGTACAACTATCCTAACTCAAGAATGTTTCATGGGGGCTTTAGATATAGCTCAGGAGTACACAGCTTGCCTACGATACACAAAGCTCTAAATGAAATAATGAAAATAAACATGTTAGACTACAGAGATAGCTCCACAGTTAAGCGCATTGGTTGCTTTTTTTTTTTTAACTTTACATTTCTTTTTAATAAAACAAACTTGTGCCACAGCTCCAATATATGACCCACACATCAGTCTTTCCACATTGGCTGCTCTTCCTGAGGACTGGGGTCACTTCCTTGCACCCACGTGGCAGCTAGCAACCATCTGTAACTCAGGTTGCAGAGGATCCAACACCTTCTCCTGGTCTCATGGGGCACTCAATACATGTTGTGCACAGACATAAACGTACAGGCAAATATCCATTACACATAGAATGAAACCTCAAAAAGTTAAATACATACAAATGAATATTTAAAATGACAATATTTGGGGCCAGGAAGATGACCCAGTCAGTGAAGATACTTGCCACCAAGCTTGTTGATCTGAGTTCAAACCCCAAAATACACATGGGAGAAGAACTGATTCCCTCCTGTAAGCTATCCTCTGACCTCCACAGTATATGTGTATATCTGCCCCTCAAACACAAAAAACAATTTTTAAAAATCTAACAGGAAAATTTAAATATATGTATTCCTCCATGTTATATTATAGGACAATCCCTATTTAGGGACATCTGTTTATATCATCAGAACTCTGGGTAAAACAAGATGGGGCAGGGGGAATTTTATGACACAAAAAAATTTTCCCAAGCAGAGTTAGTGTTTCAAAATATCCGCTATTCAGAAAAGATTCTAGGTGCATGTATGTGTGCTATGTATGTGTACTATGTGTGTGCTGTGTGTATGTGTGCTGTAAGTGCATGCATACTGTGTATATGTATACTGTGTGTGTAAATGTGTATGCTATTTGTGTGTGTTATTTGTTTTGTGTTCTGAGAAACTTCCACTCTTTTGGAATCAGTCTCAAATTCTCCCCAGCTCTGTGGCCTCTGCACATGGAATGCACTCTCTGGAAAGATCTTCCTCTCATGGGGCATGGCAGCGTCTCAACCCCCTAACTGTGACTAACACATTTGCATTTATTGTTTAGACTGCATTCCTCAAAGAAGTATTCCTTTACTCCCAGCTGGATTATTTACACATTGTTCTCTTTGTAATAAACATAATTGCAACTTAGGACTGAGGTAAAAACTGGGTCTCCCCCTATTAAGTTACAAGCCCCATGATAACAAAGTACATGTCACACAGTACATCTATTGAACATGGCCATAAAATCCGTATTTACACAAAGAGCAAGAGCAACACATTGATTTCAAACCGGAAAGGCAGCCTGGAGCACCCAGACAGCACTGCTGTAGTTAAAATGTTACAATGGAGCGTGCCAGTTCTTGTCCCTACCGTGCACCCAGGTTACAAGCCAGAAAAGCACATCTGCTCCAGCACGAATTCCTCAAAGACATTAGAAACCAAAGCAAAGAAAGATAACAAAAGGTACGTGGCACCAGGCGTGATGGCTCACCTGTAATCTCAGCAACTGAGGGCTGAGACAGGAGGATCACCACTATTAGAGGTCAGACTGTACTACACAGTGAGTTACAGAACAGCATGGACTACAGAATGAGACTATGTATCAAAAACGAAACAAACAATATAGTCACAGGTAAGTTGAAGCAGTCGGGTATAGGGACAAGCATCATGACAAACGGCAAGGAATGCCCACGGGAGGCGTCCACCTGTAATTAGGGCAAACTGAAGACAGCAAGGACTAGCAATCCCAAAAGCAAGAAATGCAAGCTACAGGAGAAATAAATTTATTTGTTTATTTATTTACTTGGAGCGGGGAGGTCCCTAGCCCTGGCTGGTCTGGAAGTCTACTTGTACACCAGGATGGTCTTGGATTCACATAGATCTACCCACTCCTGCCCCAGAAGAATTGGAATGAAAGTTGTACAAGACCATATCAGGCTCCCATTTTTAAATCCAAACTCCTTCAAATATATTTTAACATTATGAGCCTCATGAAAGTTATCCAATGGTCAAGATGAGCACACTAGTTTTCAGACTGATTAAAAGTACACATTTCTTCGTGAGGGAAAAACGTATGTGCAAATACAATATAACACACTGCAGACAAAACACTCTAAGGTAAAGCACAGTTGCAGACATGTCAGGCTAACATCCCTCTCTCTTAACCAGAGCCTCAGCCTCCTCCTCAAGGCTACTAAGGCTGTCTGTGTTCTTTGACCAAAGAAGAACCGGGCAGAAGCCTGAGAAACAGAATAGTAAGAAAGAGAAGGAAGGGCTGGCTCTCCCTGAACATAGTAAAGCTTTAATGTCCCTGCCCATCAGTACCCCACTGGGGACAATGTCTTTACTGCACAGCTGCTTAAGGATAGAATTAACTTAAGATTATGTCAGAAGTCAGTAGCAGGCCTAACACAGAGGACACCACCATCCTGATATGCATAAGACACTGTAAAACTTGAAAACTCTTTAGGGTATACATTACAATTTGAAGTTGTAGGAGTTGAACGAAGTGTTACTTCACAAAAGAGATCCCAGCTCTCAGTCCTAAAACAGAACTACCTATAGAATCCCCAAATCCCACTCCCCAATTCACAAAACAAGATTAATATCTTTATCTTTGGGATGAATCAGCAGGTACAGATAAGAGTCGATCGAATAGTAAATTGAAATCAACTCCTTTGACTGAAACAATAGTTTACCTGCTTGTCCTGTTTGGCTGAGGTAACCGTTCAATGACCTGACTGATGGAACCACTGGTACCCAAATGAGAAGACTCCACAGGATCTGAAAAAGACAGAAGGAGGTGGATATTAGCACAGAAGACATTTGCCATCAAATTTTAATACAAATTGAGAAATGGAGGCAACACCAAACTAATCACGGGTATCCAAAGGCTTACTGAACACTAGATAACAAACTAGGCTTCCTTACACATAATCTCAACTGCATGTTTAAATCGTTCTGCCCCCACAGGACCTTAAACACTGCAGAGAGCCAAGCCTTCAACTGCTCACCTGAAGCTTTCTTTTCTTTCAGATGTTCATTGAATGAGCTATTACTGTCTCCTTGTTCTACAGCAGATTGTTCCGGATTTGATACAATATCCTAGAAAACATGAGCACATAAGATCCTCACAGTACACAAAGTAGTACAACAGGGACCTTTCTGTGGGTGAGAACACGTTGATTTCATTTTTCGTTCCCCACCAACTTTATCCAAAAGCTAACAATCAACTAAACACGTTAATTTTCTGGGTTAGTTTGGTGTAGGGGGGTCAGAAAAAAATAATAACTTGAACAGGGCATCATCACTCACTCACCAACACGGGGTTCTCTTTGTGCATCTGCAGATTAGGAAGGTGTCGAGATAGCACGCTGAAGTGAGAGCCTGCATCTTCTTCCAGAACCTGGCTTTCAGGCTGAGAATCTTCTATTATCAGGCAAGGAGTGTCTTGCTGAGAGAAATCTGAATCCAATTGACTTCCAGTAGGGTCCATCTGCTCCCCTGGAATGGAATAACAAAAGATCAGTTCGAAGAGTAACCCTATTGAGCTTTCCACACACAATCTGAGACTAAATAAAGGGGCGGAAGTGTGAGATCGAGAAAGGGACCATTCTAGGGCTACCCAGTAGCCCACATTTGCAATCGCTCTTAGCACTTTCTCAGCCATCTCCCCAGCCCTCATTTCTCCGTTATTTACCACCGCGCCTCTGGATCCTTCGATCTCCCCCTCCCTCCCTCCTTTCTCTTCACCTTCCCTCAGACACGCTTCCTTCCTCACCTCTTCTCCCCGCCCCTTTCCATCCCCCACACAACTCTCCCCGCGTTCTGACGCCACTGAGCCCCGGGAAGACCTCTTCGCAACCCCGGCGGGCGGGAAGCCCACGGCCCTCATGCGGCCTCAGGACCACCGCGGCGGCTGCCTCCCCACCCCCTCCCCGGCCCTCCAACCCCGTCCCCGTCACCGCCGCCATGCTTGCCACCCCGCCCCCTCCAGGCGGCCAGCCCTTCAAGCCCGCCACCCGGGCCTCTGCGGCCCGCTAGCTCGGCTCCGCTCGCAGCACTACCTGGCATCCCGGCGAGAGGTGCCTCGCGCTGGATCTAGAGGTTTCTGCACGCTGCCCAGGCCCCTCCAGGTCGATCCCCAGGTCGCCACTGTCGCCACCGCCGCCACTGGCCGCGAGCTCCCCCTTTTCCCGTCACGTCACGCAATATCGGATCGCCCATTCGCTGCTGTTGTCTGCCACTCAGGAAATCCTATGGATGATAGGTGGCTGAGGTGAAGTGCCCGCCCCCAGCGTAAGAAAAGGAACACGGCGGCGTGTTTCCATGGTAGCATGGACGTCGCAGGCCCTCCCCCTAATACAGCCAGCATGACAGTATCCTTGAACCGAAGGGACATTAAGAGGGCATGAAATAAAAACCCCTGCCTGAAGGACGGGGGTACTCACTACTCACACTTGAGGGCTTCGGCCCCTTCACTGACTTCCGTGGAAAAGGAGAGTCTCCTGGATTTTCAAAGAAAGGGCAAAGAGGAGGAGAATTGAGGAGAGCTAGTACTTCTGAAATGGTGAAATGGAAGAGAAGCCTCTGTGGGGTTTGCCAGTGTCGATCAGGATCCCATTTGTAGACCTCTGCCTGAATTTAAAGGCTTCCGTTTTCCCACTCTATGTCTCTGGCAGTTTTGATTTTGTTGTTTTATATTGTCTTCGTGTTCCCACTCCCTTTCAAGCTTCCCTATTTGTCTCTCTCTGCCCTTTCTTTTAGGGAATTGCAGCAGCCCCAGACGCTTTGCACCTCCCATTGAACGAACTGAGCATTGTAATCCTCAAACTAGAAGCAAAGAGAACAGCTGTCACCCCTACTAACTCAATGACCTAAAGGATCCAGGCCCAGAGATTTAATTATCCTAATCATGGTGTCAGGGTCTTATAAAGGGTGTGGCAGCTGTGACAACTATTAATGAACTGAGCTCAAGATACATATGTGGTTTCACTGTCATTTTAATTTAAAGAGCCGTTGGATCTGGGCTAGAATTCTAACCAAGCAGCTGTCAGGAGGGAAAGCACCTAGCACAGTGCCAAGAATATACATAGAAGGCATTAAAATGGAGGCGGTTTTCTCTACTCCAGACTCAGAATTATTTAGGCACAGCCCATACATGATTCTCAACTTCTATAAATGCCCAGTTTAGCACTTGAAATAAGCCAAGCTTAGAGAGGAGCATCCTACCAGCCAATCTCCTCTCTGCTGCTATAAATTACAGTGATCATATTCTCCTAACCCAAAAATCAAAGCATGTTGTCTTCATACGCATTACTTGTGGGAACAAAAGGATCAGCTTAAACGAAATCGCTCTGAAAATTTTAGGATCTATTGTTATAACTAAAATTCCAATCCTAGAATGTTTTACAAGTAGAGCAAAAATGACCCAAATCACAGAGACACATCTTACCTCTTAATCCTAAAATCATTCATGATTGACTCCTGAGTTTCTCTACTGAGTACTAGACATCAAATCAATGCAATCAAAAAAAAAAAAAAAAAAGACCCCACCTCAAGCCGACCTCAACTATAGCAGAGCACTAAGTGTATCAGTCTGCTTAGCTTGAGAGGAAGGAGACCAACTAGGTCTAAGACTGGGCAGACTGAGCTGACTCCCACAGAGCCCTCTCCTCAGGGCCACCATGACAACTGCAGCTCTCTTCCCCTAGAGAGACATAGACCCAGGTCTTTCTGATTACTTTGATGTTTTAAAAAAATGTGTTTGTCAAAATTCATAAAACTAAGCACTGGAAAGATGCTCAGCAGTTAAGAGAACTGCTTGCTCTTCCAGAGGACCCAGGTTCGATTCCCACCACCCACACAGTGGCTCACAACCTTCTGTAACTGCAAATCCAGGGAATCCCACGTTCTCTTTTGGCCTTGATGGGCACTGCATATACATACAGCAAGCAAAAACTCATACAAACCAAATAAAAATAATTCTTAAAGGAACTTCAATTCATAAAACTAAGAAGGACACATTAAATTAAGATTAAGTAAATGAACCTGAGCCATTCCCACTACTAACTAAATCAAGAGATTTTAAAAATTAAAAATACTGGGAAGAAAAACTGAACTCCTTGTTAGTGTGGTGATTAAGTTAGTCATTGAATTATCCCAGAAGACATGAAAATACAGGAAGCTGGGCTGGAGAGATAGCTCCGGGGTTAAACCAACTGACTGTTCTTCTAGAGGTCCTGAGTTCAATTCCCAGCAACCACATGGTGGCTCACAACCATCTGTAATGAGATCGGACGCCCTCTTCTGGTGTGTCTGGAGAGAGCAGCTGGGTACTTACATACATAAAATAAACAAATCTTTAAAAAACAAAAGAAAAGACAAGCAGGATGGTGACCCTGGGGCTCTAACTGACTTAATCCTAGGTGATTACCTAGGAGAGCGCAGGCTTTGATGCCCCTGCAAAGAAGCATCAGCGCCTCCATTCACAGCTTCATCTCTACTTTCCCCCCTAAAGCCCCTCCCTGAGAAGAAAAATGCACAAGACTCTGTTACCTTGCTTTAAAATTCAACATGCTTCATTGTCAGAAAATGTTTCTCCTGATTAACCCACCTAAATCCTTTCCCCTGAAGTTTAAAGCCATTTACTCTCAGGTTGTCTCTAATATCTTGAAAACCTCATCAAGCTGGGATCATCCCACCGGGTGCCACAATTCAATAATAAATTTCAACCAACCAAACAACAAGAAATAAATGTGATGTGACTTAGTTTGCCAAGTCTTTTTCTCATGTATCCTCACAGATGTCTCTAAACAGAAGAACTCCAGCCAGTTTAACCCACATTGACCAGCCTTTAAATGTGCTTAATGGTTGCCCACAGGGAGCATAGCTTTGGACCTCAGCGGCAGAGAACTCCACTGAGGATCTGAGAAGTATTTAATTTAACAAATAGGGACACAGTCATACATCCCCTTTAATCTTTGAGAGTAAAGTATTCCAAGCTGATTTATAACTAACCATCGTTGGTTCTAACCCTTAAGCTGCCTTCTGTTGTGTTGGAACCTACAAACGTGTGGCCAATCACATACCAGTGTTATAATTAGTGACATCCATTACTATATATTCACCATGTGACAGATACTGTGCTGCTTAACATGACCTCACCTAATAGCATCATACTCTATGAAAGGTACAGATGAGCAGACCAAGGCTTAGGGACATTAAAAAAAAAAAACTGTGTAAGGTCTCCAAGGTAATAAGAGTTCCTATTTGAACCCAGTCTGTATAGCTACAGAGGTTAGCAGTGACAAATTGCCCAATGGTTAATGCAGAGCCTTTGTTTGGTTTCAGAATGTATTTTCCCTCCAATGTTGGTTATAGGTATTCCCAATGGTCGAGACTCACAATTAAACAAAAGTGAAGAAAGCAGGAGAAACTGGGACACTGCCAACACCACATCTGTGGGAAGAAGCTAAGACAACAAAAGATGAGGGCAAGATGGGACAGTGAACCTGCTAAAGTCATTTATGAACTAGGCTAAACTATCTCTAGGATAATCCTACCAACGCCTGCAAACCCAACAATAGACTCAACCCTAGGCAGCATGCTTTATCCCTACACACCCCTCTGTCACTCTTTTTAATTTAAAAAATATTTTAATTTAAAATAATTTAATTAAAAAGTTATTAGCTGGACATGGTAGCATACAGCTTTCATCTCAGTATCTAGTAGGCAGAGACAGGAGGATCTCTCTGAATTCCAGGCCAGTATGGTCTACATTAATGAGTTCCAGGCCAGCCAGGGCTACAGAAAGGCTCTGTCTTAAACAAAAGATGAATGTAAGAGAGTACAAAAAGATTAGAAACAATATGGCAAAATGTCCCTGTGTTGATCTAGGCAGAGTGTTCAGGAAAATAAAGTCAAGTATAGTGGCTCATACCTTTAGTGTAGGACTTAGAAGGCTACAGCAGGAGCAGTAGAAGGAGGGCTATGAGTTCCAGGCGAGCCTAGGCAACAGAGTGACATTTTGTACCACCTGCGTGAAAATACTGCAGCAAGAAAGTTTATTAGTTTAACCACTATTGCTTGGTTTTGTTCATTCATTGATTGGATTTCTTTTTTCCTTTCAAGATAGAATGACACACTATGTAGTCCAGGCTGGACTGGGACTCTGTAAACCAGGCTAACTTCAAAGTTGCGGCAATCTTCCTACTTCTGCCTCCTGGGTGCTAGAATTAAAGCCATGGACTACCACCATGGACATTTTGACCTTTTTTAAGTACATGGCTTGGCACCATTGGGTACACTCACATTGTGTGGTACAACCATCTTCATCTCTGTGTTCTTCATCTTTACGACTGTCCATATTAAATGTTAACTCCTTATCCTCCTCTCCTGAAACCCAGGTAATCACCATTCTAATCTCTGGCTCTAAGAATGTTCCTACTAGGGCTGGAGAGATGGCTCAGTGGTTAAGAGCACTGTTTGTTCTTCCAGAGGTCCTGAGTTCAGTTCCCAGGAACCATATGATGGCTCACAACCATCTGCAATCGGATAAATATAAATAAAAATAAATAAAATAAACATAAATAAAATAAATAAATCTTTTTTAAAAAGTTCCAACTATAGGTACCACAGAGGTCTAATTATACATCTGTCCTTTGTGTCTGATCTGGCTTATTTAACACAATATCATCAAAACAATTCATGTTGTAGTTTGTCAGAATTTCCTCTTCCTCCTCCTCCTCCTCCAACTCCTCCCCTTCCTTCTTCCTTTTCTTTTTTTGAATAGTTCAGACTGGCCTCAACTTTGAACTCCTGATCTCTTGTATCTATCTCCCAAGCACTGGGAGTACATGCTCTTAGTGGCACCACTGTGCGTGGGTTCAAAGCACAAGGTTAGCTGTGATGAGCTGTAGCTTTTTCCCCTTCCATCCTCTGTGTGCATAGCAAGCCCTGCACACACAGTCTGAGGTTTCGACCTACTTCCCATCTCCTCCCCTGCCCCTGCTCTCTACTGAGTGACATCGTCAATTCTGCAGTCTTTGGATCTCAAATGCTGATATGCAGGACCAGGAAGCAGTTCAGAGGTGCCTGCCTAGCATGTGTGAGGCTCCTGAGCACTGTGTTTTAGTTAGTTGCTGTGAAAAGCCACATGATGACCAAGGCAAGTCTTATAAAGGACAACATTTAAGTGAAGCTGGCTTACAGGTTCAGAGGTTCAGTCCACCATTATCATCAAGGCAGGAAGCATGGCAGTGTCTAGGCAGACATGGTGCTGGAGAGGATCTGAGAGTTCTACATCTTGATCCAAAGGCAACTAGGAGGAGGGTCTCCAAGCCCACCTCCACAGTGAAACACTTCCTCCAACAAAACCAACCATGTTTACACCAACAAGGCCACACCTCCTAATAGCGCCACTCCCTAAGTCAAGCATATTCAAACTGCCATGAGGACCTCACCCTCGTGCCTCCACATCCAGAATGCAAAAATTACAGAGTTTTGCTACCACCTCCAGTTTAGAAAAGTCTTTCAATAAAGAGAGAGAAAAAAACAATAAAACAAAATTAGCCAGACATAGTGGCTCACATCCCCAGGATGTCAAAAGTGAAAGAAAAGGGAGGTTAATATGAGTTGGACAGAGCCAGGAAGCAGTAGTAGGTCTTTCCCAAGCCCATGTGTGTTCACCACAGGATCTCTGGTAAACATCCAGAGGAAGTAAAAAACTCAACTTCTGATCAAAAGTTTCTCCAGGAGCTCACATTCATTAATTTCAATCTACTTGCATACAAGGGGCTATTTTTACTTCATGTAGTGGTAGAGAGGGAATGAAGTAAAAGACATCTTCAAGAAACTTACAAACTATAAGAAATATGAAACTGGTTGTAGTAGTGCACACCTGTAATCACAGCTCTTGGCACAAGAAGGCAGGAGAATCTGGAAGTCAAGACCAGCCTTGGACATATATAGAGTTCAAGGCCATTCTGGATTATATGATACCAGACCTTCTGGGATCAGGATAGTTCAAAATTCAACAAAGCACTGCAAGAGGGCTGGTAAAATGGTAAGAGCACTTACCCTTTTGTAAGGTAAGGGCACTTGGCACCAAGCTTGAAGATCTGAGTTCAGTTCCAGGGTCCCACATGACCATGTGAGAGAACAGACTCCCACAAGCTGCCCTCTGACCTCCATCTGGGCACTATGGCTTACTTGCATGCACCCACTATACAAATAAATAAATAAATGTAATAAAAATGTAAAGACATGTTTTTTAAAGGACTGTATGAATTTTAAGAAGTCAAAACAAAGAAATTTAATGAAGCCATTCTAATAAATAGTCATAGAGTTGCTTTGTTCTAAATTCCATATTATATTGCTTCCTTCTTGATGCCATCCAGGATTATTGTTATACATGCACACATACCATAATCAGGATTGTTATACATACATATATGCCATTTATGTAACTTAAAACTTATTATCTTTATCCCATACAGTTCTTCCATGTTCCAAACTGAAATATGTAACTCCTTCCTCAGTGTCTTCCCTTGGATGTCCAGCTGACATATCTAAGTGAGTGTGCTTAAACTAACCTCATCTACTCCTAATGTGCTCTGCTAGCTGTGTGCTTTCAGATGCTTTTGTTTTGAATGGTGGAAGACTGCTATTATGTCCTTGCTGCTGTGTTTTTTGGATTTTGTTTTGTTTTGTTTTGCTTTGTAAGTTTTTGTCTGTTTTTTGTTCTTTTGTTTTTGTTTGTTTGTTTTTGAGAAAAGGCCTGATACAGAACCTGGTCAGGTTGAAATTCACTGTGTAACCTCAGCTGGCCCTAAACTTTTGTTGATCTGCCAGCCTCCGTCTCCTAAATTCTGGGATTATAGTTGTGTGTCACTACATCCAGTTTAGAGATGTGTGTGTGTGTGTGTGTGTAAGACAGGGTCTCATGGAACTAGACTCAAAGTCACACTCTTGCTAAGGCTGGCCTTGACTACTTTACCCTCCTATCACTATCTCTTGAGTGTGAAGATTACAAGTAGAGCCAGGCATGATGGGACATGCCTTTAACACCAGCGCTCAGGAGGCAGAACAGGGGCAGGTGAATTTCTGAGTTCAGGACCAACCTAGTCTATAGAGTGAGTTCCAGGACAGCCAGACCTTGTTATACGAAAGGAAAGGAAAGGAAAGGAAAGGAAAGGAAAGGAAAGGAAAGGAAAGGAAAGGAAAGGAAAGGAAAGGAAAGGAAAGGAAAGGAAAGGAAAGGAAAGGAAAGGAAAGGAAAGGAAAGGAGGAAGAAAAAGAAAAAGGAAAAGGAAAAGGAAAAGGAAAAGGAAAAGGAAAAAGAGCATATATGTCTTAAAAAAACAAGAGCAGGAGTGTATCCATAATATTAAAAAAAGAGAAAAAGAAAGAAAATTATAGGTATGCACTACTATATCTAATCCAGAGTCCTTTTTTTTTTAAAGATTTATTTATTACTTTATGTAAGTACACTGCAGCTGTCTTCAGACACACCAGAAGAGGGCATCAGATCTCATTACAGATGGTTGTAAGCCACCATGTGGTTGCTGGGATTTGAACTCAAGACCTTTGGAAGAGCAGTCAGTGCTCTTAACCGCTGAGCCATCTCTCCAGCCCCCAGAGTCCTTTTTTTAAAAGGAATTTTAAAAATGCCCCTGGCATTCCCCTGTACTGGGGCATATAAAGTTTGCAAGACCTAGGGGCCTCTCTTCCCAATGATGGCTGACTAGGCCATCCTCTGCTACATATGCAGCTAGAGACACAAGCTCTGGGGGTACTGGTTAGTTCATATTGTTGTCCCACCTATAGGGTTGCAGACCCTTTCAGCTCCTTGGTTGCTTTCTCCAGCTCCTCCATTGGCGGCCCTGTGTTCCATCCAATAGATGACTGTGAGCATCCACTTCTGTATTTGCCAGGCACTGGCCTAGCCTCATAGGAGACAGCTATATCAGGGTCCTTTCAGTGCTCTTAACCCATGAGCAATCTCTCCAATCCCTAAAGATTTAAAAAAAAATTTTGGTGCTTCATTACGTTTTTGTTTTTGTTTTTTTTTTTTTTTTTTTTTTTAAGATTTGTTTATTGATTATATGTAAGTACACTGTAGCTGTCTTCAGACACTCCAGAAGAGGGAGTCAGATCTTGTTACGGATGGTTATGAGCCACCATGTGGTTGCTGGGATTTGAACTCCTGACCTTCGGAAGAGCAGTCGGGTGCTCTTACCCACTGAGCCATCTCACCAGCCCCTTGTTTTTGTTTTTAAAGATTTATTTATTATATATTAGTACACTGTAGCTGTCTTCAGACACACCAGAAGAGGGCGTCAGATCTCTCATTACGGATGGTTGTGAGCCACCATGTGGTTGCTGGGATTTGAAGTCAGGACCTTTGGAAGAGCAGTAGGGTGCTCTTACCTGCTGAGCCATCTCACCAGCCCCTCATTATGATTTTAGTTATCTTTTTTAATTCATTGTTTATTCACTTTACCTCCGATCCCACTGTTTTATTTACATGTATGTGTGTGAGAAAGAGGGCTACATTTGTGCATTCTTGAAGAGGCCAGAAGAGGGCATTTGATCCCCTGCAGCTGAAGTTATGGGCAGTTGTGAGCCTCCCACGGCTGCTGGGAACCCGACTTCAGCCCTCCAGAAGAGCATGGAACTGAGCCATGCTGAGCACCCAGACCCATTATTTTTTATAGAAAAAATTTAAAATAACTCATTACTTATAATTCAACTTCAACAACTATCAATAAAGGCCCAATACTCTGACACTGAGACACACCCATCACTCCCAAGCTGGTTGTTCCTAAGCAAATCCATAGGGCATATAATTTCATTTGTAAACATTGTTATGTGTATGTAAAATACAGAAAAATCATTTAAATGTAAGGCCATCATTAACAGACCCAATGATGATTAATAATGACTTAATCTTACCAAGTACTTAGTGTTCAACTTTTTAAAAAAAAATAGAGTTGGAGTTTATTAACAGACATTTTTGGAGTTGGAGAAATAGTTTAGTGGCTAAGAACACTTGCTAGCTTGAAGAGAACCCAGATAGGAGCTATTGGCCAGCTATTCTAGATAAACCACCAAGCTCCAGGTTCAATGAGAGACCCTGTCTCAAAAAAATAAGATGGGAAGTGATAAAGACAGCTAGTGTTAACCTCAGGTCTCTGTACTCCAAGCACAGACAAGCCCCTACCCCATGAAGTTTGCCATATACACACAAAAGTACTAAATGAGTAACTTAATTAATTAAAAAAACAGGACTATAAAAAGAGAAACACCTAGGGGGGAAAAATAAGGCATACCCAAGAGCATGATGTAGCTCTCTCTCTCTCTCTCTCTCTCTCTCTCTCTCTCTCTCTCTCTCTCTCTCTCTCTCTCTCTCTCTCTCTCTCTCTCTCCCCCTCCCTCCCTCCCTCCCTCCCTCCCTCAACATCCTATCCTATTAGTTTTGTTTTTTGTTTGTTTGTTTTGCTTTGTTTTGTTTTTGTTTTTGTGGGTTTTTCAAGACAGGGTTTCTCTGGTCTCGAACTCAGAAATCTGCCTGCCTCTGCCTCCCAAGTGCTGGGATTAAAGGCATGCGCCACCACGCCTGGCTCCTTTGACATATTTTATAACTGACTCATGATCATTATTGTCTGATACCCCTCCCCAGAATGCAGGCTCTACAAAAAAATAAATAATAATTTTTAAAAGGATCTTTGTATGTTCTATTTGCTGGTACACAGAAAGTGCTCATCATTGTAGGAAAGTGAGCAGCTTCCAAGCATTGTGCTAAACATACTTATACCTCCATATGGAATACTATGTTTAATTATAATTTTTAATTATTCTTATGTGTATGAGCAGTTTGTCTGCATGTATGTCTGTGCACCATGTGTGTGCCTAGTGCCTGCAGAGCTCAGAAGTCACTGGGTCCCCTGGGACCAGAGTTACAGATGGTTATGATTTACAGAAGGATCTCTGTGAGTTTAATGCAAGCCTAGTCTACACAGTGAGTTCCAGGCTAGTCTAATCTACATAGTGAAACCTTTTCTCAAAAAAAAAAAAAGTTTTCATTCATATGTGCACGTATGTGTATCTGTGTGAATGTGTGCCATATTTGTGTGTGTGTGTGCCCTCAAAAGTTGAAGAAGAGCATTGGCTATCCTGAAGCTAGAGTTACAGTTATGAGCTATACCATGTGGGTGCCGGGAACTGAACTTGGGTCCTCTGCAAGAGCATCAAGTGTGCTGGGTAGTGGTGGCGCACGCCTTTAATCCCAGCACTCCGGAGGCAGAGGCAGGCGGATTTCTGAGTTCCAGGCCAGCCTGGTCTACAGAGTGAGTTCCAGGACAGCCAGGGTTATACAGAGAAACCCTGTCTCGTAAAAAAAAAAAAAAAAAAAAAAAAAGAGCATCATGTGCTCTTAATGGCTGGGCAATCTCTCTAGTTCCCATTAGTATAATTTTAGTGACTAGTGTAAAAACACTTTGAATTGTATGTGTTAGCATGTACACATGCATGTACATATGTGCCATGGCATACATGCAGACATCAGGAATTGGTTCTCTCTTCAAGCAAGAGTTCCTGGGACTCAACTCAGGCTGTCAGGCTGACATGGCAAGCACTTTGTCTTTTCTCTTCCTTCTTCTTTTCTTTTTTGTTTTGTTGATACAGGGTTTCTCTGTGTAGCCCTGCTGCCTCTGCCTCCCGAGCGCTGGGACTAAAGGCCTGTGTCACCCAGCTCAGCTAAAACAGCGTTCACTTTTAACCACTGAGCTACCTCACCACCCACGATGGTGGTGACTTTACAGAGGATGAAGCTGAAGCAGAGAGAAGGGACGCACACAGCTAACAAACCGGGAAGTCAGTTTCACAGAAGGAGCTGGGTTTAAAAGTCTTTGTGGAAGGAGACAAAGCCTTATTCCACAAATAAACGGAGAATAAAGGTGAACGCAACGAGATAAACCCTTTGATGGAAGTTAAGAACAAAGCATTCGAGGAGAAGGCACAGGCTGAACTGAGCACCAAAAGGAGGGAGAGAAAGGGTTAGTGCAGGGCATCCACAGGAGGAGAGCTGCAAAGGGAAGTTAGGCAAGCTCCCAGGTCTCTTCAGTCCTGCTGCGGGTGGCAAGCCCAGCACTCAGGAGGCAGAGGCAAAGGGACCTCTGAATCTGAGGCCAGCCTGGTTTACTGAGTAAGTTCCAGGACAGCCAGGGCTACACAGGGAAACTCTGGATATAAAAACCAAAAGAAAAAAAGGAGCAGTGGTAAATCTTCAAAAAGTCACTGAGGAGGAAAAGTCCTTGTGATTTTGTAATACCAAAAGGAATGCTTTTTTTTTTTTTTTTTTTTTCACTCCAGGCATTCTGTGAAACACATTTTATGAATACTCTGGGGAGGGCAGTGTATGTGCAAAGTTTGGCTTACCAGTCAGGACCTCAAAACTAAGTTATAACAGACACATCACTTCTGCCACCACAGACACAGGCCCTAAAAGTACCCTGTGGTAAGAGACAGTTTTCCTCAGACAAAAGATTGGAGCCAATCATGTTGGCTTGAGCCTGCAGTCTCAGCATTCGAAAGGCAGAGAGGCAGGGGGCTGGAGAATTCAAGTACAGCCTGGGTTATATAGCAAAACCCTGTCTCAACAAAACAAAACTAAACAAAACCCATAAAGAAAAGTTGCCGTGAGGTTGGGGGATGGCTCAGTGGTAAATTACTCACTATGCAAGCACAAGAACTTAACTTGAGATATGCAGGACTCACACAACCCAGACAGGGTTGGACATGGCTTTAATCCCACAACATCTATGGTGAAATGAATAGGCCCCAGAAACTTGAGGGCTAGCCTGGCATATGCTGCAGCAGCAAGAGCCCCTATTTCAAAGACGATGGGAAGTGAGAAGACACACAGACACAGAGTCGCCCCACCCTGGTCAGAATGAGTATCACGTATGTGCTTAGAACAGCGTGGACATGCTTGGTGGGAAATAAATTACCTAGCAACTATGAAAATCAGTATATAGATTCCCCCAAAATAAGATTAGGCGATCCCACACCACCCCTGTACGGAAAGAGAAACATCTTAATTATTTTTCTTCACAAAGAAAATGCTCTAGGAGAGAAAGAGAAACATAAATGTTCTATCCATATGCTTATGTGAGCAAGTTATAATTAGGAAAATTATTCAGCAAATATTTATCATGGGTCTCCCTGAGGGTCAGACATAGGAATAAATGCAAAGTTAGTCTTTAACCCCAGTACTCGGGAGGCAGAGGCAGGGGGATCTCTGTGAGTTTGAGGCCAGCCTGGTCTACATATCAGGGTTAAATAGTGAGACTCTGACTTGAAAAGCAAAGGCAAAGTTCAAGAGATTAACTCCTGCCTTTTAGGGTTTGACTCCAGGTCTCACAGATGGACTGTCTATTCGTGCTGGAAATGTGACCCCGTGACTTGCAGGTATGCTTTATGATCAGAGTATTTTTCCCCAAAGCCAAGGACAAGCCTGTGACACAGCAACCTTGTAACCCAACACTCCCCTCTCCGCATCAAGAATGCTTTACTGGCAGAACCAAACCCAGCACAGGGTGGGAATCCGAGCTCCTGCTGGATATTCTGGTTGAAAAGACCAAGCAACCTCGCAAAGCAGGCTGAGGGGTTCTGCCATATGAGCTCAAACCCCAGGACCACTAATGACATTCACCAGGCTACAAGTCAGAGAGAGGCCAGCATCTTTCAGGTCAGAGTTACGAGGACTGGCTTCGTTACAGGGACTTTGAGCTGGGACTTGTGCGTCTTTTTCTCACCAACCCACACAGTCAGAGTGAGTCTAATTAATCAGAAGAAAGTGCTGTCCTCATGAAGACAACTTCAATCTCTTAACTAGCAAGCATGAGGTTATTTCCAGAAAAGCCTTAGAGATGCCTCTTCCATTTTGCTTGATTTATCTAACATCTAAGTCAACATTATGCTTTAGTAGCTGATAGAAGCCTGAGCTTTGAGCTCCCCAATTGCTTTAAATACAGCCAACCAAGGTAACAATACCGTGTGAGTGTGCTAGTGACAGTGCTTGTGTCCACAGGTGTGAAGGCCAGAGATTAAACTCAGGTGATGTTCCTGAGGTCTTTCTTAGTTACAGTTATTGTTGTGATGAAAAACTCCATGACCAAAAACAACTTGGGAAAGAGAGGGGTTTTGTTTTTCACTTTACAGTTGCAAATCACAGCCCATCACTGAGGGAAGTCAGGCAGGAACCCAAGCAGGGTAGAAACCTGGAGGCAACCGCTGATGGAGAAGCCATGGAAGGGTGCTGCTTACTGGCTTGCTCAACCTGTTTTCTTACACAGCCCAGGACCACTTGCCCAGGGACAGAGCCACCCACAACAGGATGAACATATCAATCACTAAAACAATGCACTACAGTGTTGACTACAGAGAAATATTATGAAGTCACTTTCTTTCTTTTCTTTTTCTTTTCTTTTCTCTTTTCTTTCTTTTCTTTCCTTTCTTTCTATTTCTTTCTTTCTTCCTTCCTTCCTTTCTCTCTTCCTTTCTTTTTTTCTTTTTTTCTTTCTTTCTTTCTTTCTTTCTTTCTTTCTTTCTTTCTTTCTTTCTTTCTTTCTTTCTTTCTACCCACCCTTTTCCCATGAAGTCATTTCTTAATTGAGAATCCTTTTTCCCAAACCACACTAGCTTAATGTCATAAAACTAGCCAGGCTGGGCAGTGGTGGCACACCCCTTTAATCCCAGCACTTGGAAGGCAGAAGCAGGTAGATTTCTGAGTTCGAGGCCAGCCTGGTCTACAGAGTGAGTTCCAGGACAGCCAGGGCTACACATAGAAACCCTGTCTTGAAAAACCAAACCAAACTAAAACAAAACAAAACTAGCCAGGACAGGACTCTTGTCTACCTTGTTTGTTTGTTTGTAATTTTTTATTAGATATTTTATTTACATTTCAAATGCTATCTCGAAAGTTCCCTATACCCTCCCCCCCCAGCCCTGCTCCCCTACCCACCCACTCCCACTTCTTGCCCCTGGCATTCCCCTGTACTGGGGCATATAAAGTTTGCAAGACCTAGGGGCCTCTCTTCCCAATGATGGCCAACTAGGCCATCCTCTGCTACATATGCAGCTAGAGACACAAGCTCTGGGGGTACTGGTTAGTTCATATTGTTGTTCCACCTATAGGGTTGCAGACCCCTTCAGCTCCTTGGGTGCTTTCTCTAGCTCCTCCATTGGGGGCCCTGTGTTCCATCCTATAGATGACTGTGAGCATCCACTTCTGTATTTGTCAGGCACTGGCATAGCCTCACACAGCTATATCAGGGTCCTTTCAGCAAAATCTTGCTGGCATATGCAATAGTGTCTGGTTTGGTGGTTGATTATGGGATGGATCCCTGGGTGGGGTAGTCTGTTTGTAATTTATTTATCAATCTAATGTGTATGTCTGCATGTATGTCTATACAGTATATGCAAATCTGGTGCCTGTAGAGGCAGAAAAAAGCATCAATTCCCATGAACTTACAGATGGTTGTGTGCATGTAGATGCTTAGAATTTAACTCTGGTTCTCTGACTATTCAGACTCCTGACCCCGGAGCCATCTCTACAGCCCCCAAAAACACCATTTTTTGGTGGGTTTTTTGTTTTGTTTTGTTTTGTTTTGTTTTTAGGTAGTGTCTCTCACTGGGACATAGGGTTCAATAATTAAATTGAGCTGGTTGGCCAGAAAAACCCAGGTATCCTCCTGTCCCTGCCTCCTTAAGTTCTGGGATTACAAGCATATACCACCATTTGGGGCTTTTTATGTGGGTTATAGAGGTTAAACTGGATCTCGTGCTTACACAGAAAACAGTTTATGGACTGAAATATCTTCCTAGCCCTCCAGTTTTTGCTTTATGACCATGCTAGTGCAGGCCTAAGGAGAAAGTCTGTGCTGCTGTCTTCCTCTTGCATAACGGACTTCTCTTCCAGTGGTGGGCCCTTAGAGATGCTTCACACAATTCAATGGCCCTTCTATGTTCACAATTCAAAGGCATTTCTTATACCCAGTATCTGTTATGGAGGCATCCTAAAGATCATCTGTGATGGGCAAAGGAATCCACAGTTAAATAAAACACTAAGATGGGCTCTGCAGTCACCTAGAACAACTGTATGTGCTACACACGTGACTGTATTACATTCATGCATATCACAATTTTCCAACAATCCTTTGGGTGGGTTATTTGTTTGTGGTTTTGCTTTGTTTTTTAACTTGACACCGAGTCTTGCTCACTATTTAGTCCTGGCTGGCCTGGAACTCACTATGTGGATCAAGCTGGCCTTGAATTCGGAGATCTACCTGCTTTTGCTGGGATTAAAGCCCTGCAACCGCCACACACCAATAAATGGGCTTTTGAGTAACTAACTTTTACTATACAACTTCTGACACAGCAGAATTTTAAACATGGCCACAAAACAGGTAAAAACGTGTTGCTTGGCCTTTGTTATTTATTTTGTGAGACGAGGTCTGTTATGCAGCATGGAGGCAGGCTTCAACGTGCTGTGGAACCAGGGGTGAATTCCTGGTCTTCCTGCTTCTAATTCCCAACTGCAAGGCTAACAGATGTGTGCCACTATACCACTCTTCTTTATTCAGCTTTCTAAGTCTTTCCCATGTGTTTCCTGTCGTTATAAATTCTGGTGCACAGGGTCTGAAGACTCCATGGTTAAGAGTGATTGTTGCTCTTGCAGAGGACCAAAGTTTGTCTCCAGCATCTACACTGGGCATCTTTTTTTTTTTTTTTTTTTTTCGAGACAGGGTTTCTCTTTATAGCCCTGGCTGTCCTGGAACTCACTTTGTAGATCAGGCTGGCCTCGAACTCAGAAATCCACCTGCCTCTGCCTCCCGAGTGCTGGAATTAAAGGCGTGCGCCACCACTGCCCGGCTACACTGGGCATCTTACAACCTCCTGCAATGCCACTTCTTTCAGCCTCCATGGCTACCGAAACACGCGTGCTCATATACAACAGAGGCACAGACAGACAAAAATTAATTAATATCTGTCCAAGTATTTTGGAGCATGCCTTTAATTTAAGCACTTGGAAGGCAGAGACAGGTAAATCTCTGAGTTCAAGCGCAGCCTGGTCTACATAGTAAGTTCCATTCCAGTCAGCCAGGGAGACCCTGTTCAAAAGAGAGAAAAAAAAAAAAAAGAAAAAAAAAAGAAAAAGAAAATCTGGAGCATACATGCACACACTCCAGCTTTCTTTACAGAGCACGTTGTGCAAATATGTGTATAATTTAAGACTTAAAAATATTGTTTGTTGTTGATGGAATTTTGCTTGTTTGAGTTACGGCTTTACTATGTAGCCCAGTCGAGCCTTGACTTTAGCAATCCTCTTGCCTCATCTACTAAGGGACACACTCCACCACTACATCTAGCTTTTAAGATACTCCCTGGTACTGTAATGACTATAATGGACACATCACCCAGAAGAGAATGAATAAGAGATACCTGGAGCCAATCTTTCTATGACCTTGTCTGCCTTTGGCAACGGGACCACTGCGTAGTTATACAGAACACATGTGTGATTTTTTTTTAGCACCATTACAGTCTGCATTTGCAGCCATTAATTACTAAGACTTGATTATAGCAGGATCTAAAATCAGAGTCCTAAATTTCGGCCCTACTGACTAATCTGAGTGTGATTCCTCCTGTACCATTTATATCTATTGTCTAACCTCTGCTAGCCTTAATGGAAGCTGACTCTGTACTTAATTGCTGCTGTCCCTTAGACAGAGACCCTCTGCTGGTCTAAAGGCTCATCTCTACAGTTGCTATGGAAACTGTCCCCTTGCTCCACTCTGGCTTCCTGCCACATATGCCACTCTTTATGATTGTAGTAAAGGCCTGCACATTTTCCCATGCCATTTTCCAGATTCGGGTTTGCAGCTGGCAGTGTATGGGAAGAGGCACCCTACCATCTGATGTCCTGAGAGTAGTTTTCTTGTCTCTGCTACAGAAAGGATTTTCATGGCATGTCCAAAGTACTTACAGTATGGACTGGATGGTTAGGTATAGTATGTTTCAAGATAGGGCTAAGATTTCTGTGAGGTACTTAACAGTCAGAACGTGGTTCACTGGCAGGCTTGAGGTATCAGCTATTACCTCTTTTCTATCCTTTTAAGGAGTAGGATTTCATGTGTGCACATGTGAGTGCAAGAGGACAACCTGGAGTGGTGTCCCTCAGACACCCTTTTCTTCTTTGTACTATAGATACCAGGGTCTCTCAATGGTATAGCTGGCCTGCGAGCTTCCAGAGATTCATCTGTCTCTCCCTCCTAGTTACCATCTCTGCGATTCCAAGTGCTCACCGCTGTGCCTGGCTTTTTTTTACAGTTCTGAGAACCTGAACACTTGCTTGCCAGGGAAGTACTTTACCAACTGAATCATCTCCGTAGCCTTTCTTCTCTTCTACCATCTCCAAAGTGCAAGGTAAATGGAAGAAAAAGCAAGTATAACTGGAGCCTAAACACAGGCCTTCTCTCTGATGCACACAACAGAATGACTCAGGGTAAGATCAGCTGTAGTGGTGGAGAGTCTTTGAAGAATGGGGAGTTGGGGGTTCAGCAAGAGAAGGGGAGAGGAAGGAAAGGAAGGGATGGAGAGAAGGAGAGGGAAAGACAGAGAATATTAATTCAGTTCTGTACAGTAATTACATGGTCTCCTAAATTTATCCACTGTGTCACATCCCTAGTAGCTGGGAAGTCTTTCCTGGGTTTTACTCAAATACTCTTTGCTGCAGTCTGAGCTCATTGCACTCAGCAAATATGGAGACTAGCCAACCACTATCCTTGGAATAACTACTCTCCAGGGACTCAGGGTAGGAAGGTCATCCTGTCCCCTCCAATACTGCGCAGCCTGATTGACCACGCCCGGAGCTCGGGGCAAGGACGGGGAAACCCAGGTTGGTAACCTAGACCCTGGCATGCAGCGAGGCGGGGGGAAAAATAGAGACAACGATAATTGCCAGATGGAGACCACGATAGAAACCCCGAGACAGCGAAGGGCAAGATGGCTCCCCAAGGTTCGAGAGAAGCTGCGGAACTGCCTCCCACACTGTGCTCAACGCAGACACAGCCTAACTAGATGGATGTTGTTCTCGCGCCTTGGACTCCGCCCTCGGCTGGGTCTCGCAGAACCCTTACCCTGGCTCAAGTCGGAGAGGGGCACTTGGTCAGGAAAACTGCAGGTGGATGACTGCAGCCACCACCCATAGCGGCACAACCACCGCATCCCCGCCCCGCCCCTGCGGCGCTTCAGCCCCGCCCCTAGAAGGCAGTGACCAATGAACGGCTCCTGCCGCCGGCCTTTAAGAACCGCGCGCACTCTCCCCGCAGCGGACGCAGCTAGCCTAACACTCCGCGGGAGTTTCCATGGCGACCGAAGCCGGGACCGCGCGGCCTGGCAGCGTTGCCATGGAGACAACTCCGGAGCTGGGGCTCCAGAGCCTCGGTGCACCGCCAGCTCAGAACCCGGCGGAGCCTCTTTGCGAGGCCGGTGCCGCGGTAGCGGCAGCGCGCTGGGACCTGCGGAAATACTCCTTGCTCATCGTGATCGGCGATATCGGTACAGAGAGTCAGCTGAGGGCCGTGCGGGCCCACCTTGAACAAGGTGAGCCGCTCTCCTGGCTTTTACGCAGTACTCCATCCATGCCTCTCCGCCATCTGCATTCATCTCCCAGTGCACATTTCTGTCTCCTCTATCTCTATGTGCACTTCCCGAAACCTGCGACCCTGTCACCTGCATCTTCCATGAATGTGCCTCTGTCCTCTCGAGCTGCCAACACCTTGCTTGCCCATCCTTTCTGCATACCCCATTCTGTTCCGCAGTGTCCCGGAGCAGGAGCAGGAGAAGCTCCGTGGAGACCCTGGGGTCCCTCTGGTCACACCCCTTTCCCGAAGCCACTGGACCATATATCCGAAAGTCCTCATCAGACCCTGAAAAGTCCATGTCCCTACCTTACAATTTCTTCTTTAGGGGAGGTTTTTGAACGCGAGGTACACATCTCAAATCTCTGAATGCTGGCAGCCAAGTTTAGAGAGTGACCTTCGTGGCTCTGCAGCTCACCTCCCTCAGCCGTGCCTGTGGCGCAGTGCTGCGGAGCCACCTGCGGGTGGAAGCAGGGGATGGAGGCAAGGGAGGGGGCATAGGAGAATCTAGAATCTGATTTAGCAAGAGGGATCATTATGGAAACCTACAGTATATGGAAATAGACCCTTGCGTGTCACTTCTACCGTAACTGTTTTGCCTTGAAAAACAAAAACTCCAAGCTCATTTATTAGTAAGCCCATTCTAAACTCTGCTCTTTGCCCTCTGGAAAGGGGAAAAAGCAGGTACTAGCTATCCTTCTTGGAGGCATCACCTCCCATTTCTTTCCTCTCCCAGGAGCTTGGCAATGCTTTCTGTGGGTGACTTTGACTAGAACCCTCTTATTTTTTTTCCCCCTTTTCTTTTACAGGGATTCTCTCCTGGAATATTGACTTATCATCCTTTGACTTGAACCAACAGTTGAGACTCTTCATTACCCGGCACCTAGCTCACTTCTCCTCAGAGGTCAAAGGTTAGGACTAGGGTTATTTGTCTCAGTCCTTTGGGTCCAGTATCCAGGCCAGAACTGGCCTTATGGGAGGATTGGGTAGGTAAAAAGGGAGGGACTTTTGATGGCTCCACAGCTATTTACACATGCTGTGGATAATGCCCAGTACACACTGCAACCACTCAATATGATGGTAGAGCATAATTTTGTCAGGAAAAACGTTGTTGTACACAGCAGCTGACAAGCACTAAGAAAGTGATCAAACCACTCGCAGGTAAAAGCTTTTCCTCTGTGTTCCCTTTCTGCATACCCCAGCTTTCTTGCTTCTCTTTATAAACATCCCAGAATGCCTCATTCACCTCCCCAGACCCTTATTTCTCACAGCCCACCTTCCAGGATTCTTTTCTGTTTCCTCCTGGCTTAGCCAGCAGATCTTCAGAGCAGAACAGAAGGCTGCCACCTAGGGCTGATCAGATCAGCACCCAGGGAGCCAGGCTGGGACAAAGGTCTCCTCGATTTGTGAGGCTTGATTCTGAGATCAGGTCTGATGGGTGGGAGAACTCGTCTAGAAATGTGCGATAAAAGCTTAATTAGCATTCTACTGCAGGTGTCTACGGAGAGAGTTGGGAAAGTCCTACGTCCCTTGATAAAGGTGTTGGGCATCTGGCCATATTATTGTAAATGTTGACACACCAATCAATATAACTTTCTTTTAAAAAACAACAAACAAAAAAACCAGGATCTCACTCTATAGTCCACATGTAGTCTAGGATGCAATCAAACTTGTTATCCTCCTGCCTCTACCTCCTGAGTACTAGAGTTGTAGGCATGTACCACCGTACCTGCTTCCGTATAGTTTTATAGGATGTGACTTCCATGTACTCAATAGTCATTGCTACCAAATAACAGACTTCACATGTTACTAACTCTCAACAGTCCAGTACAGCAGATAGACTTTCTGCTCCGCCAGTCTGGCCAGTTCCTCATCAATGAGTTCTCATGAGCTGCTGTGGAGAGGCTGGAGAAAGTGAGGTTGACATGGCTAAAGCTCTATTACACTTAGAGTATGTGCAGCAGCTTAAATACCATGACGCTGGCATCTTCCTGATGGGACTGGCTTCCTGGAAAACGAGCCATTTGCTCCTTGGAGATTACCTTCTTTTGACAATGACCCATGTCATGACATCCTCCACTATTCCCTATGACCAAAAGACAGTTTTGCCACTTGACACTCCTAGAAACAAGGCTGAATAAAGGGATGGCTGGGGGTTCAACTGATTACTGAGGATTGAGTGTTATCTAGGGTCCTACTAGGAATTCAAACCAGATTCTCTAACCTTGTCCTTCTGGCCATAGAGACTTTGAGTACTGTAAGAAATGAACAATATCTGAGGCAAAGTCCCTAGCTGTTCTTCCAGTTGAGACTAAGGAAATGCTTGGGAAGAGGTTTGCAGGGTGTCATATTCTCAGAAACAGGCACTGGAATAGAAACACCCACTGATGTCCTCAATCAGTTTTGCTATGGTGTCCTCAAGGGGCTTGAAGCCATCCACTCGAGATGCTAACGTACTTTTAGCATACAGAATTTGTTTTAGGTTTAGACATTGTCATGGTGGCCTCTGTCCCTGAAGAACAGTGGAGAATTTCCTGGGGGCAGGGGGGCACAAAGCTTAAGGCAGCCATAGCTCCACCCCTGCTAGTTTCTCTTTCAGCTGTCTCTGAACACAGCCTGCCCAAAGCAGCTGCAGGCACTGCCTTCTCCTTCCAGCCTCCTTTGAGTGGATAGGTTAGGGTACCCAAGAGTTGGGGTGAACTGAAGGAGATACACTAACGGTCTTATGGTTTGACCTTTCTGGCCTACTTCATAGGGTAGACCACTATGGCCAGAATAATGAAGGAACAAAATATGTCTTACAATGATAGGAAGAGCGTGATTATTTTTAGGCCTACCCCCTCTACATTTACAATCCCACCCCCACACATACAGAAAAGAAGGGGCCCTCAGATAGTCAGTGGCCCAGCTCCTTCTAGTGGTCACGTCTGGTAAAAAAAATAAAATAAAATAAATGTAAAGGGTAGCTTTCATACCAATCAGCAGCAGAGATTTGGGGCCTTCCTTTATAGCTCCCACTCCTCCTCCAGATCTCTGAAGCATCTAAGCATTTTTAACATAGCTTTAGGAAAACTTAGGGTAATTGAAAACTGTACTTAAGGTCTGGGGTGCAGCCCACCTAACATGCAGAAGGCCCTGGATCTACAGTGGGGGTAGGGAATGGTGGACACACACACACACTGACACATCACTACTGAGATTCAATAAAACGGAGGCATTTGCTGTTGAGCTCCTATAGGGAAGGGAGGATTGATGTTCTAAGACTAAGAAGTATGGGCTAGCCTAGTGTGGTGGCATAGGCCCATAATCCATCCCAGCACTTGGGAAGTAGGGGCATAGGATCATCCTTGGCTACATAGCAAGTCCATGGCCAGTCTGGGCTACCCAAGACCCTGGAGAACTGGAAAGAGGTGAGAGAGGTGGAGAGGAGAAGGCTAAGGAATTCCTTTAAGTCCTTCTGACTCTTTGTTACATTCATGTGCTCAGAGGATCCTGAATTAGAGGTTTACATTGGAAATGTGAAGGCAGAGAGAGATGAACAGAAGTTAAGCCTCATTTTGCAAGCATCCCCAGTTTGGGTTTTGTCTGAGAACTTAGGATACCCCAGTACTAGTGTAGACTGGGATCCTGATTTAGGGTAATTCTGAAACCTTCCACAATGAGAGAAATATCACGTTTATGCATTGCAAGGCTAGGATTGTAGGCAGAAAGGAACGTTTTCTTCAGATAAGGTCAGTCGTCACAGGTGGCACTGATGTACGAACTCACTAGTTCAGAAAGCAAGCTCTGAGATTGTTTAACTTATCATTTAGTGGCATGGTTCAGAAGGTGGCATCGGGTGTGAATTCGGGGGCTGCTCAGACCTCCCTCTCTTCTTTGGCATCTCACCATTTCACTGCATGAGAGAGGGATTAAGGGTTAAAGGCTGTCACAAATGGTAGCTTAGAGATGGGGAGGGAAGGAAAACCAACTGTGACCTGGAATCACCGGGCCAAGGTGTGCTATGGGGGTGTATGGCTGAGAACAAGGGTGGGCTCTGATCTCAGTTGGAGGATGATATTTTGTTCTCAATCCCAATGTCTACTAAGGTTGTGCCCCCCCCCCCCCGCCAAACACTGAGAGATCCCTAAAAAGCATAGAGGAGTCAGGAGGCTGGAGGCAGGGTGAAATAAGAGTGATGACATTGCAGAAGGTAGAGTATTACTCCATGCTGCTGAGCTGGTTTACATCTATGTGTGTGTCTATGCCGATGGCCGCTCCTATTCAAATAGGGATATGGCATGTTGCTACTTTGCATCCTGTTCCCCCTGTCCCCCAGAGTACTGGTGACTCAGCTACTTCTCTCCTCTGGCTGTAGCTAAAGCGGGGTAGGGGTTGCTGAGAGCAGAGACTATTTTGGCTTCTCTGACCTTCAAAAGCAGCCCTTGGCAGCCTGGAGCAGGGGTGGGGCTGGGGCTGGTGAGTGGGCGGAAGGAGCTGACCACACCCAGGGAGGGTTACTGTGGAGAGGACAGGATGTAAGAGTATGAACCTCACAGGGCTCCAGCTCTCCAGATCTTTCCTTTAGTCCTGGAGCACTTAGCAGAGGTGGAGACAGAGGCTGAGCCGGGAGGGCACAAGGTCAACGTAAGACTGTTCAAGATCAAGTGAGACACAGCACAGCTACAGGGAGAGGAGAGGAGCAGCAATTGAGACCCAAACACTCTACCGAGTCATTGTAAGATCATCTCTGACCCTAAGAGTACTTTATGTTAGAGTGTTCTATAGTGAGAAAGCTTTGCTTGAGCCTGGGCTCCTGGCGACGATGGTCCTTGGTCTTCGTTAACTTGTTCAATGGAAGGCAGAAACCTTCCTTACCCTTCCACGTCTGCCTCCTAACAGCCAGTACTCAGAAGCAACGTGTGTGGGTGCTCTTACAGCCAGGCTGCATTAGCACAGACCTGCATGAAGCTCCCAGGGTCCCTGTGCCCCACCCCAGTGGGGGACTGCTCCAGAACATTCACACTACTCTCCAGTCTAAAATGTCCTCCCCAGCTCCCCATTGCTGCGATGCAGAACAGGGTCCAGCTATCCACGTCACTCACTACCCTCACACTGCTCCCTTACATTTATGGCCCCTTAGCCTCTTTGTCTTCGGCTCTTGCAGTGACTGAAGGTCACTCTCTGGGTCCATCTGAGGGGAGAGGCAGCAGATGGTTTCTAAGAGGAAGGGGGAGGGCCCATGCAGCCCTTGCCTCCTATAGCTGGCTCTGTGCCCCGGTGTGGGGCTGTGGTCCTTTGGTTGATGCCGAGAGAGTATTTCTTTACTAAACAGGATTTGGGGAGAAGGTCCTTAGAGCTGCTGGAGGTCACCCTGGCTCTTTGAACTGATAGAGAACCCCTTAGCTCCCTCCCCTTCCCAGTAGCCAAGCAGAGGCACCAGATCATTCAGACTGTAAAGGCCAAGAAACAGTTAAGTCTCTAGTGCCTCGTCACGGACCAGCCCCTCTTCCCCGCCCTGGCACCGCCCTCCCCGTCAAGCAGCCCCCCCTCACTCCCACCCCAAGTGCCGCAGACTCTTCCCTGAAGCTGCCCGGCTAAGGCTGAGGCCGGAGCCGACGCCTCCATGAGGGGCTCCCTCCCACACCCCAGGGTAAGAGCCTAACCAAAGGGCACGGCAAGGCAGAAGGATTAGGGGATGCTGTGGTAGATAAGGAGCTGGGATGGGGTATCTGGTACCTTGTAAATCTGATGCATCTGGACCTGGGCTAGCCTGGTAGGAAGGCAGCCTGGGATGGAGGGAGAGAGGAGGTGAACATTACTGACTTGGGGTTCAGCCTGGATCCACAGCCAGTGGAACCAACAGGGGCTGTGACAGTCCACCTCTGTACTAGGTGGGGGTGGGGACCATCAGCTGAGAGGCAGCAATAGAGGGTGGTGCCACCGGTTTTGCCTGGCAGCCAGGGCACAGGAGGAATTTGGGGGCTGTGTCTTTAAGGGAAAACAGAAGAAGCTGAGAGGAAGGGGGAATTTACCTACTGGGAGGGTCCTTGGGTTATCAGCTACTAGATTGTTCAGCTGCTCCCTATTCTGGGGTGAGTGTGGCAGCGAGTTTTTGCCAAGTAAGGGAAGGGGGTGACACTCTGGAAGAGAACGGAGGAATGGGTCACTGAGACGTGGCATGTGCCTCCGTATAGGCTAACTGGTTTGGTTTTGGCTCCCCGCACCCCATTCCCTGTGGCCAGCTTGAGCCTGGGGCTTTAAGCCCCCCTCTGTGGCCTCTCTGAGGCAACTCAGGAGCTTGAGAGCCCTGGCTCTTCAGCAGCTGCCCTGCATTCTCCGTCCTGTCAACCCCACGGGTTCCCTGCCTCGGCCCCACCCTCACCTCATCTGTGCTTTCCTTCCCAAGATGGGGGCTCTTCCAACAGAAGCCAGTTTCTTCTCCTGCTCTGCATGCACCCCCATCCCTACCCCCCACCCCCCATGCAGAGGCAGCCAAGAAAATGACTTGTCATGCTGGGGTGGGGGGTGGGGGCGGAGCTGGAGCTGGAGGCTGAGCTTAGCGCGCACACACACACACACACACTCACACACTGCGGCAGACTGCAGCTGCCTGAGCACCCCCCCCCCCGCCTCACTGCAGAGACACCTGCCCTCCTGCCCACTCAGCTTCACACCCGAAGCCCACCCCCAACCACAGCACTGGCTGTGGGAAGCGCCCCAATCTCTTAAGATAGTCTTCTGCAAAGATAAAGGGGAAAAAAAACCCGGCAATTCCCTTCATTGGAAGAGCTGGGGGGCAGAAGAGAGAAACCAGGCTTCTCCCAGGATAAGGAGCGATGTAATGGACTAGCTCCCCAGGAGTGGGGCTGGGGGTCCTGTGTCAGGCCAGGAAGTGGGGTCAAAGGTCTTGTGAGGATACACTGGGGACCGTGAAGCTGCTGGAGTAGGGAGATGGTAGCTGGAGAGGACGTGTCTTTCTGTTCTACCTAGATTGAAGTGTGACCTTGTTTGTGATGGGGGAGTCCTGGCTCTTCTAAGTCTGACTTAAGACTGGCAGAGGATGGAGATAGCCCAGGCTGCGTAAGCCCTGCTCCTGCCTGCCTGTGCCAAAGTGTCCCTCCACTCCCAAGTTCACAGAAGAGGACCCAACAGGCCCTGCATAGGATTTGGGTCTCTGACACCTTCATCTTCCCCATAGTTGCATCTGCTGCCTGCTCCTTGGCATCAAGGCTCTTCCTCTAAACAAAGGCCCTGGCCCCAGTCACCCTTGTCCCAGCCTCAGAAAAGAAAAGGGAGTTGGAGTCGCCGAAGAGGGCTCCAGGGAACGGACTCTGAGCCTCCCCTCCCCAGTATCCTCCAGCTGCCCCTAAGGTTAACCCTACGGTGACTGCTACTGTGCTGGAAGAGGAGGCAGATGGGAAGGCAGGAACCTGGGAAGTCGGGTCCATCCTTCTTAGCCTCTTTCTCACCCACTGTGTTCTTTACTTTCACTGCTTAGTGTTTTATGTGGGTCTGGAGAAAGCCCTGGGGAGAGGATCTGCCCCCCCCCCCCCATCCTAAGCAATGCCTTGGCTGTTGTTGGCGGTCCTGCTTTTTATTTGGCTAGGTGTTTTGGGATAGAATTCTCTGTGTGGCTCTGGCTGTCCTGGAACTTAACTGGCTTTGAATTCATAGAAACCCAACTGCCTTTGCCTCCCGATTAAAGGTGTACGCCACCACCATGCCCTGCTTGCTATTGTTTTTAATTCTGTGGTGTGTGTGTGTGTGTGTGTGTGTGTGTGTGTGTGTCTGTGTTTGTGTCTGTGTCTGTGTGTCTGTCTGTCTGTGTGTGCGTGTATAGGTAGGTCAAAAAACAGCTTGCAGGAGTCATTCCTCTTTGTACCTCCAGTCCTAGGATGCTTGGCAGAGAGCATCGCTGGCCCTGTTTCTTGTTTTGAGCCAGCCACTTACTTTCTGTACTCTGAGGCAGGGAACTGGTCGCAGGGATGATGAGTTCTGCAGCGAGCTGGGTGTCCCTAGAGCCTGGGCACGTGAGGGAGATAGAGGAGAGGGAGCTGTGAAATACTTGGGAGCACGGTGGTGGGAGCACGGCTCTGACACGGAAGGCTTGGCAGAGTCAGAAAACAAAATAGCAAGTTAGAATCCTCTGTCCCCTCCAAGAAACCAGTTGCCACGTGTCTCCATCATCTTCTATTACAGGTGTTCTGTCCTTGGGTAGGGGACTTGGGGTGGAAAGGAAGGGGAATCTGAGACAGAAGCGCCTAACTCCTTACTGCCAGCCGCGGGCAAAGGCAGAGAAAGCTCCGTAAAGACCGCCATCCCTGGAGCCCTCCCCCCACCCCCAATCCCCAGGCAGCACCAGGAACTTAGTGCTCCAGAGGGACAAAAAGCTCCTTGTCAACAGAGCTGTCTGGGGCTGAAGTTCTAGGCAAAAGGGCGGGGACTGGGCAGCATCGGAGGGTGTGGCAGATGGAGGGAAGGGAGAAGTCTGCTACCGTGGGGGAGAGGAGGGAGAACCCTGGAAAGGGAAGGGCTGGAGGAGGCAGTTCCCAGGCCTCCCTTAGTGGCATCCTAGATGACTGGGTACCCTGTACCCCATTTTCTGATCATTTGTTTTTCCTCCCCTGTGCCCCCCCCCCCAGTACTTCTCATTTTAAATCAATACCTACTGATTTCAGTACACATGCCTACATCTCTCCCTCAGGCCAGAGGACCCTCTGCCACCAGAGTGAGACCCTCGAGACCATCATCCTAGTCAACCCCACTGCAGACAGCATCAGCTCAGAGGTAAGGCCAGTGCCTGCGCCTCGCTTGTTCTGAGTGCTATAACCGACCCTTGGCGGCGCCACTATACCTCGGGCTACTATCTGAACTGACTTGTGATCCTCAGCCCCACTCTGGGGAATACGGAGTGAGGAATGTGTCCTTATATCACTGAAGGGGGCAGGGCAGGGATTTTCAGTGCCTTTCCCTGGGTGCCCCATACCTGTGCCTTCTCTGCCCTCCATTTCAGGTTCACCATCTTCTTAGTAGCCCATCAGCTCACAAACTCCTCATCTTGAGTGGACAAACTTTAGAACCCGAGGGAGACCTTATCCTACAGAGTGGTACTTACTCATATCAAAACTTCGCCCAGGTCCTTCACAAACCTGAGGTGAGTTCCCTGCTGCGTGTCTTGGAAGAAGGGGACAGGAGGCAGGACTTAAGTTGTAGGGAGAAAGGCAAGGGAGGGGAAGTCTTATAAACACTGACTATCAGGAACCCTGACAGGAGGTAGGCATTTTACCTCAGAAAAAGGTAAAGAGTAGGGGCTGAATCTGGGTCAGACTAAGATAACCCCAATGATTTGATCAGCTTCTCTTTCCTATTCCTCTAGATTGCCCAGTTGCTTAGCAATAGAGACCCTGGGATCCAGGCCTTCCTCACTGTTTCCTGCTTAGGGGAGGGTGACTGGAGCCACCTGGGACTGTCTAGTTCCCAAGAGACCTTGCACCTCCGGCTAAATCCTGAGCCTGTGCTGCCCACCATGGATGGAGTGGCCGAGTTCTCCGAGTATGTCTCTGAGACGGTGGATGTGCCGTCCCCCTTTGACCTGCTTGAGCCCCCCACCTCAGGAGGCTTCCTCAAGCTCTCCAAGCCTTGCTGTTACATCTTCCCTGGTGGCCGTGGGGACTCTGCTCTCTTTGCTGTCAATGGCTTTAACATCCTGGTGGACGGCGGTTCTGACCGCAAGTCCTGCTTCTGGAAGCTGGTGCGGCACCTGGACCGCATTGACTCGGTGCTGCTCACGCACATTGGGGCTGACAATCTGCCAGGCATCAATGGGCTCCTGCAGCGCAAGGTGGCAGAGCTAGAGGAGGAGCAGTCCCAGGGCTCCAGCAGCTACAGCGACTGGGTGAAGAACCTCATCTCCCCTGAGCTCGGAGTCGTGTTCTTCAATGTGCCTGATAAGCTCCGGCTGCCCGACGCCTCCCGCAAGGCCAAGCGCAGCATCGAGGAGGCCTGTCTCACCCTTCAGCACCTGAACCGCCTCGGCATCCAAGCCGAGCCTCTGTACCGAGTGGTCAGCAACACCATCGAGCCGCTGACCCTCTTCCACAAAATGGGTGTGGGGAGGCTGGACATGTATGTCCTCAACCCTGTCAAGGACAGTAAGGAGATGCAGTTCCTCATGCAGAAGTGGGCAGGCAATAGTAAAGCCAAGACAGGCATAGTGCTGGCCAATGGGAAGGAGGCAGAGATCTCCGTCCCCTACCTGACCTCCATCACTGCCTTGGTGGTATGGCTCCCAGCCAACCCTACTGAGAAGATTGTGCGAGTGCTTTTCCCGGGAAATGCTCCCCAGAACAAGATCTTGGAGGGCCTGGAAAAGCTGCGGCACCTGGACTTCCTGCGCTATCCTGTGGCGACACAGAAGGACCTGGCTGCTGGGGCCGTGCCTGCCAACTTGAAACCCAGCAAAATCAAACATCGGGCCGACAGCAAGGAGAGCCTCAAAGCTGCCCCCAAGACAGCAATGAGCAAGCTAGCCAAACGGGAGGAGGTGT
Organism: Mus musculus; assembly: GCF_000001635.26. Lineage (NCBI taxonomy): Eukaryota > Metazoa > Chordata > Mammalia > Rodentia > Muridae > Mus > Mus musculus. The sequence goes on from NC_000068.7 coordinate 121,300,440, forward strand.
TAGAAGAGGGAGCCAAGGAGGCCCGCTCAGAGCTGGCCAAGGAGTTAGCCAAGTCAGAAAAGAAAGCAAAAGAGCCGTCCGAGAAGCCCCCAGAAAAACCCTCCAAGCCAGAGAGGGTGAGGACAGAGTCCAGCGAAGCACTGAAGGCTGAGAAGCGGAAGCTGATCAAGGATAAAGTGGGCAAGAAGCACCTGAAGGAAAAGATTTCAAAGCTGGAGGAGAAGAGGGACAAGGAGAAGAAGGAGATCAAGAAGGAAAGGAAGGAACTCAAGAAGGAGGAGGGAAGGAAGGAGGAGAAAAAGGACGCCAAGAAGGATGAAAAGAGGAAAGATACCAAGCCGGAACTCAAGAAATTCTCTAAACCAGACCTGAAGCCTTTTACCCCTGAGGTCCGTAAGACCCTCTACAAAGCCAAGGCCCCTGGAAGGCTCAAGGTGGACAAAGGCCGAGCTGCCCGTGGGGAAAAAGAATTGTCTTCTGAGCCCCGGACACCCCCAGCCCAGAAGGGGGCTGCACCGCCTCCTGCTGCCAGTGGGCACAGAGAGTTGGCCTTGTCTTCACCAGAGGACCTCACACAGGACTTTGAGGAGTTGAAGCGTGAGGAGAGAGGTTTGTTGGCTGAACCAAGGGACACGGAACTGGGTGAGAAACCGCTCCCTGCAGATGCCTCCGAGCAGGGACGCCCAAGCACAGCCATCCAGGTGACCCAACCCCCTGCTTCAGTGTTGGAGCAAGAACAGGTAGAAAGGGAGAAAGAGGTTGTCCCAGACTTTCCCGAGGATAAAGGGAGCAAGAACAGAGCCCCAGACTCAGGTGCTGAGGTAGAGAGAGAGAAAGAAACCTGGGAGGAAAGGAAGCCGAGAGAAGCAGAGCTGACCCCAGAGAACATTGCTGCGGCCAGGGAGGAGAGTGAACCTGAGGTAAAGGAGGATGTGATAGAAAAGGCTGAGTTAGAGGAGATGGAGGAGGTCCATCCCTCAGATGAGGAAGAGGAAGAGACAAAGGCTGAGAGTTTTTATCAAAAACATATGCAGGAAGCCTTAAAGGTAATCCCAAAAGGCAGAGAGGCTCTTGGCGGCCGGGAACTGGGATTCCAGGGCAAGGCGCCTGAAAAGGAGACAGCATCCTTCCTGAGCAGCTTGGCCACGCCTGCAGGAGCCGCTGAGCATGTCTCCTACATTCAGGATGAGACGATCCCTGGCTACTCAGAGACTGAGCAGACTATCTCAGACGAGGAGATTCACGACGAGCCGGACGAACGCCCAGCCCCACCCCGATTCCCCACGAGTACCTATGACCTCTCTGGGCCTGAAGGTCCTGGTCCCTTTGAAGCCAGCCAGTCTGCAGAGAGTGCTGTTCCAGCCAGCTCGAGCAAAACTTATGGGGCACCTGAGACTGAACTCACCTACCCTCCCAACATGGTCGCTGCCCCTCTGGCTGAAGAGGAACATGTGTCCTCAGCCACATCAATCACGGAGTGTGACAAACTCTCCTCCTTTGCCACATCGGTGGCTGAGGACCAATCTGTGGCTTCACTCACAGCTCCCCAGACGGAGGAGACAGGCAAGAGCTCCCTGTTGCTCGACACTGTCACAAGTATTCCCTCTTCCCGCACTGAAGCCACTCAGGGCTTGGACTATGTGCCGTCAGCAGGCACCATCTCACCCACCTCTTCCCTGGAAGAAGACAAGGGCTTCAAGTCACCGCCCTGTGAGGATTTCTCTGTGACCGGGGAGTCGGAGAAGAAAGGAGAGTCTGTGGGGAGAGGTTTGACCGGGGAGAAGGCTGTAGGAAAGGAAGAAAAGAATGTAACAACGTCTGAGAAACTGTCCAGTCAGTATGCTGCCGTGTTTGGTGCCCCTGGACATGCCCTACATCCGGGGGAACCGGCCCTCGGAGAAGTGGAGGAACGGTGCCTCAGCCCAGATGATAGCACCGTGAAGATGGCGTCTCCTCCACCATCTGGCCCACCCAGTGCTGCCCACACGCCCTTTCATCAGTCCCCCGTGGAAGAAAAGTCTGAGCCTCAAGACTTCCAAGAAGATTCCTGGGGAGACACAAAGCACGCTCCTGGTGTGAGCAAGGAAGATGCTGAAGAGCAGACAGTTAAGCCAGGGCCTGAGGAGGCCATGTCAGAAGAGGGCAAAGTACCTCTTTCCAGGAGCCCCCAAGCCCAGGACACACTTGGGAGCCTTGCTGGGGGTCAGACTGGCTGTACTATTCAACTGTTGCCAGAACAAGACAAAGCAGTAGTGTTTGAGACTGGAGAGGCAGGCGCAGCTTCAGGAGCAGGCAGCCTTCCTGGAGAAGTGAGGACTCAGGAGCCCGCTGAGCCTCAGAAAGATGAGCTGCTTGGGTTTACTGATCAAAGCTTTTCCCCTGAAGATGCAGAGTCCCTGTCTGTCCTCAGTGTGGTCTCCCCAGACACTGCCAAACAAGAGGCCACCCCCAGGTCTCCCTGTACCCCGAAAGAGCAGCAGCTACACAAAGACCTTTGGCCAATGGTGTCCCCAGAAGACACCCAGTCACTTTCTTTCTCGGAAGAGAGTCCTAGCAAGGAGACCTCTCTGGATATCTCTTCTAAGCAGCTCTCTCCAGAAAGCCTTGGCACCCTCCAGTTTGGAGAACTAAGCCTAGGAAAGGAAGAAAAGGGGCCTCTGGTGAAGGCAGAAGACAACTCTTGCCACCTAGCTCCTGTGTCTATTCCAGAGCCCCACACAGCCACAGTGTCACCTCCCACAGATGAGGCTGCTGGAGAGGCAGGTCTCACAGATGAGAGCCCTGCTGGAAATTTACCTGGCAGCTCTTTCTCTCACTCTGCACTGTCAGGTGACAGGAAACACTCACCTGGAGAGATCACGGGCCCTGGTGGACACTTTATGACATCGGATAGCTCCCTCACCAAGAGTCCCGAGTCTTTGTCAAGTCCCGCCATGGAGGACCTGGCCATGGAGTGGGGGGGTAAAGCTCCGGGGTCGGAAGACAGAGCCACTGAACAGAAGGAGAAGGAACTCGAGCGAAAGAGTGAAACCCTACAGCAGAAGGACCAGATTCTGTCGGAGAAGGCTGCTCTTGTCCAGCGGGACTCAGTCATGCATCAGAAGGACGAGGCTCTAGATGAAGAGAACAAGCCTGGAGGACAGCAGGATAAGACTTCAGAACAGAAAGGCAGAGACTTGGACAAAAAAGACACGGCTGTGGAGCTGGGCAAAGGCCCAGAACCCAAAGGCAAAGACTTATATCTGGAGGACCAGGGCCTGGCAGAGAAGGACAAGGCCTTAGAACAAAGGGGTGCAGCCCTGCAACAGACCCAGGCCCCTGAACCAAGAGCCAGAGCACAAGAGCACAGAGATTTAGAACAAAAGGACGAGCATTTAGAGCTGAGAGATAAGACTCCTGAAGAGAAAGATAAAGTGTTAGTACTGGAAGACAGGGCTCCAGAGCACATCATCCCCCAACCAACACAGACAGACAGAGCTCCAGAACACAGAAGCAAGGTTGATAAAGAACAGAAGGATGAGGCCTCGGAAGAGAAAGAACAGGTTTTAGAACAAAAAGACTGGGCCCGAGAAAAAGAGGGTGCTGCCTTGGACCAAGACAACAGGGCTGCTGGACAGAAAGATGGGACCCTAAAAGAAGACAAAACTCAGGGGCAGAAGAGCTCTTTCCTGGAAGATAAAAGTACAACACCAAAAGAGATGACCCTTGACCAAAAGTCTCCAGAAAAGGCCAAAGGTGTGGAGCAGCAGGATGGAGCTGTCCCGGAGAAGACCAGAGCTTTGGGGCTGGAAGAGAGCCCAGAAGAGGAGGGCAAGGCTCGAGAGCAGGAAGAGAAATACTGGAAGGAGCAGGATGTGGTCCAGGGATGGCGAGAAACATCTCCAACCAGAGGAGAGCCTGTTCCAGCCTGGGAGGGCAAGTCTCCTGAGCAGGAAGTCAGGTATTGGAGAGACAGAGACATAACCCTACAGCAGGATGCATACTGGAAGGAGCTAAGCTGTGAGAGGAAGGTCTGGTTCCCCCATGAGCTAGATGGACAAGGAGCCCGTCCACGGTACTCTGAGGAACGTGAAAGTACGTTTCTTGATGAGGGGCCAAATGAACAAGAAATAACCCCACTGCAGCACACTCCCCGGAGTCCCTGGGCCTCGGATTTCAAGGATTTCCAGGAGCCCCTGCCACAGAAGGGGCTGGAAGTAGAGCGCTGGCTTGCTGAGTCGCCAGTTGGCTTGCCACCAGAGGAGGAGGACAAACTGACTCGCTCTCCCTTTGAGATCATCTCCCCTCCAGCATCCCCACCTGAGATGACTGGACAGAGGGTTCCCTCAGCTCCAGGACAGGAAAGCCCTGTTCCAGACACTAAGTCCACACCACCCACGAGGAATGAACCTACCACCCCATCATGGCTAGCTGAGATCCCACCATGGGTACCTAAGGACAGGCCCCTGCCTCCTGCACCCCTCTCTCCAGCTCCAGCTCCCCCGACCCCGGCCCCAGACCCACATGCTCCTGCGCCCTTCTCCTGGGGCATCGCTGAATATGACAGTGTGGTGGCTGCGGTGCAGGAGGGGGCAGCTGAGTTGGAAGGTGGTCCATACTCCCCCCTAGGGAAGGACTATCGCAAAGCTGAAGGGGAAAGGGAAGGAGAGGGTGGGGCTGGAGCTCCTGACAGCAGCTCCTTCAGTTCAAAGGTCCCAGAGGTTACGGAGAGTCACACCACCAGGGATGCTGAGCAGACTGAGCCAGAGCAGAGGGAGCCCACACCCTATCCCGACGAGAGGAGCTTTCAGTATGCAGACATCTACGAACAGATGATGCTTACTGGGTTGGGCCCTGCTTGCCCCACCAGGGAGCCTCCACTGGGGGCATCTGGGGATTGGCCCCCACACCTCTCAACCAAGGAGGAGGCTGCTGGCCGCAATAAGTCTGCAGAGAAGGAGCTTTCATCCGCTGTGTCGCCCCCAAACCTCCACTCTGACACTCCAACGTTTAGCTATGCATCTCTGGCAGGACCCACTATACCTCCCAGGCAAGAACCTGAGCCAGGGCCCAATGTGGAGCCCAGCTTCACCCCTCCTGCAGTGCCCCCTCGTGCCCCTATCTCCCTGAGCCAAGACCCAAGTCCCCCTCTTAATGGAAGCACTACGAGCTGTGGCCCAGACAGGAGGACCCCATCCCCAAAGGAAGCAGGCCGAAGTCACTGGGATGATGGTACTAATGACTCAGACCTGGAGAAGGGGGCTCGGGAACAGCCGGAGAAAGAGACCCAGTCCCCAAGTCCCCATCACCCCATGCCTGTGGGCCACCCTTCACTGTGGCCTGAAACTGAGGCGCATAGCAGCCTTTCCTCAGACTCTCACCTAGGACCTGTCCGACCAAGTTTGGACTTCCCTGCTTCAGCCTTTGGCTTCTCCTCCTTGCAGCCTGCTCCCCCTCAGCTGCCCTCTCCGGCTGAACCCCGCTCCGCACCCTGTGGCTCTCTTGCCTTCTCTGGGGACCGAGCTCTGGCCCTGGTTCCAGGAACTCCAACCAGAACCCGACATGATGAGTACTTGGAAGTGACCAAGGCACCCAGCCTGGATTCCTCACTGCCCCAACTCCCATCACCCAGCTCGCCAGGGGCCCCTCTTCTCTCCAATCTACCCCGACCTGCCTCGCCAGCCTTGTCTGAAGGGTCCTCTTCTGAGGCTACCACGCCTGTGATTTCAAGTGTGGCTGAACGCTTCCCTCCAGGTCTAGAGGTGGCTGAACAGAGTTCAGGAGAATTGGGCCCAGGGAACGAGCCAGCTGCCCACAGCCTCTGGGACCTCACTCCTCTGAGCCCAGCCCCTTTAGCTTCCCGGGACTTGGCTCCAGCTCCAGCTCCAGCTCCAGCTCCAAGCCTGCCTGGAAACTTGGGTGACGGTACCCTGTCCTGCCGCCCGGAGTGCTCAGGGGAACTCACCAAGAAGCCAAGCCCCTTTCTGAGCCACTCTGGAGATCATGAAGCTAATGGCCCAGGAGAAACCAGCCTTAATCCCCCAGGGTTTGCCACAGCCACAGCAGAAAAAGAAGAGGCTGAAGCCCTTCATGCTTGGGAACGAGGGTCCTGGCCCGAGGGAGCGGAGAGGAGCTCCCGGCCGGATACACTTCTCTCATCTGAGCAGCGTCCTGGGAAGAGCTCCGGGGGTCCACCCTGCAGTCTTTCTTCTGAAGTCGAGGCTGGACCTCAGGGATGTGCTACAGACCCCCGCCCCCACTGCGGGGAGCTTTCCCCTTCATTCCTGAACCCTCCTTTGCCCCCATCCACAGATGACAGTGACCTTTCAACGGAAGAGGCTCGGCTGGCAGGAAAAGGAGGGCGGCGCCGGGCAGGGAGGCCAGGGGCCACAGGAGGTCCATGCCCTATGGCTGATGAGACACCCCCCACATCAGCCAGCGACTCAGGCTCCTCACAATCAGATTCTGATGTCCCACCAGAAACTGAGGAGTGTCCATCCATCACAGCTGAGGCAGCCCTTGACTCAGATGAAGATGGGGACTTCTTGCCTGTGGACAAAGCTGGGGGAGTTAGTGGAACTCACCACCCCAGACCTGGCCATGACCCACCCCCAGCCCCCCTACCGGACCCCCGCCCACCCCCTCCCCGACCGGATGTTTGCATGGCTGACCCCGAGGGGCTCAGCTCAGAGTCTGGGAGAGTTGAGAGACTACGGGAAAAGGTGCAGGGACGACCTGGCCGTAAGGCCCCTGGACGGGCCAAGCCTGCATCTCCTGCTCGGCGTCTGGATATTCGGGGAAAACGGTCACCTACTCCTGGCAAAGGGCCTGTAGATCGAACATCCCGGGCCCTACCCCGACCACGGAGCACCCCAAGCCAGGTCACCTCAGAAGAAAAGGATGGTCACAGCCCCATGTCTAAAGGCTTAGTCAATGGCCTCAAGGCAGGATCCAGTGAGTATATCAGGAAAGTGGGAGACACTGGGTTGTTGTAGGTGTGGGCTAGCCAAGGGCTCCAGCTGTTTAAGCAAGTGGGGAGGTGACCAAGTTTTGTCTGCTTTGCTGTTTTTACAATGCATTCTGCTTGTCTCTACAGCAGCCTTGGGGTCCAAGGGTAGCTCTGGCCCTCCTGTGTATGTGGATCTTGCCTATATCCCAAATCACTGCAGCGGCAAGACTGCTGATCAGGACTTCTTCCGCCGAGTGCGTGCATCCTACTATGTGGTCAGTGGAAATGACCCTGCCAATGGCGAGCCAAGCCGGGCTGTGCTGGATGCCCTGCTGGAAGGCAAGGCCCAATGGGGGGAGAACCTTCAGGTGAGTAGCAGGAGACACAAAGTTAGAATCTGGTCAAAGCTCTGTCAGAGGAGGCCACAGTAGGACACAGCCCCTATTCACAAAAAGACAAGGTCCTTTGTATGGGGAGGGGGATTGTTTGAGACCATCAGTTCTCCTTCCCCCTCATCTGTCTTTCCTCCAGATTCTCACCTCAGGCATGTTTTCTTCCTCTTAGGTGACTCTGATTCCCACTCATGATACGGAGGTGACTCGTGAGTGGTATCAGCAGACACACGAGCAACAGCAGCAACTGAACGTCCTGGTCCTGGCTAGCAGCAGCACTGTGGTGATGCAGGACGAGTCCTTTCCAGCCTGCAAGATTGAGTTCTGAATGACCTGCGCTCCCTTCCCTAAGGATCCACTCCTACAGTTCATTTAGAGAATGGCTACTGCTGAGTCCTCTGGGGTTGAGGGAAGGCGAGCCGGGCAGGGGCCATGTCATGTTATTGGGACTTGGGGCTAAGTGGGAGGTCCTGTCCTTCCCCTCATCTCTTCCTGGGGTTTCAAGACCAAAGGCAATGAGGAGATACACGATTCTGAAAGGTCATCTGAAGCCTGAAACCCCTAGAGCAACCCCCTCTCCTAGCATTGCCAAATGCTGGTCTTGGTGAGGATGGGTTTCAAACAGCACACTCCTCCCGGTGGAGGAAGATTAACAACAGTCTCTCCCCCAGAACCTCATTATTTATTTATTTGGCATTCCAGAAAGGATTGCTGATAATTTAGATGATGCAGGGAAGGCCACTGTTAGTAAGGTGCCAGAGCTGCGCCCTTTCCTCCATCTGCCATGCCCTAGCCACTAGAGTCTGGGTTCCAGCAGCTACCTGGGGACATGTGGCTGCTCTATTGTCTTACTGCGTCCCACAATATCTGAATGTCTCAATCCAAAACTTGAAGCTCTTTAGACCAAGAACTAGGGAGAGGAAAAAGGAGCTCATCTCTCAGCCCCTTCTTCATAGCATTTACAGCCCCGGGCTGTACCCAGACCAGGCTACCTGGGCAGCACAAAGGGCAAGGAGAGCCCCAACCCCAGTTGCTCCAAGCTCCCCAATCACTTAGTCTTCACCTACCCCATTCCAATAAGCCTCATTTCTTCTCATCCCCTGCTTGGCTTCTCTGCATGTGGTCATCTGCTATGGCCTGGTGTGTAATGGGTTAAACAATAAGCCACTGCCTGACACCCACATCCACTTTAGCCATGTGTGACTCCCTAACATTCCAATCCTCTACCATCCTGCAGCTGAAATGGGAACACTGGCTGCCTCTCTAAACCTAAACTCTTGGATAGAGTTTCTGGGAGGTGGAGGCTGGACTAGAGAACTGGGGGAGGGGAGATGGGAGGGAGGGAGGAGGGGAAAGAAGAGAGGAAGGTGAGCTATAGCTTAACTCCTCCAGAGTGAGGAGAGGCTGAGCATTCTACTACAGGACAGGACCTCGCCCCAAGCAAGCCAGTGAGCAGCCCGGCCAGACCCTGCTGGACTGAGAGACCCAGCCGCTGACAGTCCCTGGGGCTTGCCTTCTTTGCCAAGCCAATGGGAAACCAAAAGGAGCTCACTTCCTGTTCTTCCTAGCTCCCCTCCCTGCCGCTGTGCTCCGCTCCTCCCCACACTTCCTTGCTACAGTTCCCAGCTGCTGTAACAGAGCCACCTCCACCTCTAACAATAAACCAAGTTCATTGCAGATGGTGTGGTGCTGCCTAGGCTTTCCAAGGCTCCTCCAGACAGTAAGCTATCCTGGTTTCCATCCCTCTGGTTCAGTTATCATTTATCTTGGAAGACTCTCCATTATTCAAACCCATCCCAGGACTCGGGAGAGCCAGCCTGTGTGAAAGGAGGATGAGATGAGAGAACCATCATCATTTCTGAAAAGAAGCAGGGTGTGATGGTGCATGCCTGTGATCTTAACACTCAGGGTAGAGGTGGAAGAATTAGGAGTTTGAGGGCAGCCTGGGCTATAGAAAGTTTTGGGCCAGCCTGAGCTACACAGTGAGTGAGTCCTTGTCTCAAAAAAAAAAAAAAAAAAAAAAAAAAAACAAGGGCTGGAGATAGCTTAGTGGTTAAGAACACTGGCTGCTCTTCCAGAACTCACATAGCAGTTTACAACTCTATATCTCCACTTCCTGTGGCTTCAACACCCTTTTCTGGTCCCTGTGGGCACCAGGCATACATGCAGTATATAGACTTATATTCAGGCAAAACGCCCATACACATAAAGTAAAAATTTAAGCAAGAAACAAACAAAAAAAATATAAAAATAGTCTAAAATGTGGGAGCCTGTAGCAGGAACATAAACATCTGGTTTAGAGAGTGCAATCTGCATTCTATGGGGTCAAAAGTAGTCCCTGTATTTTCCCAGAAAACTCTTAATAAATCTTTTCATTTACTGCCCAATGGATGAAAGCTACATTAAGTCCCCATAGTAAAACCCTTTGTAGTCTTAGGCATGTCATGAGTGGTCAGGTTATAAATGTGTATATGAGAAGGGAACCTTGTAGTCATCCCAGTGTCTGGAGCTTTCCTGATGTACATATGTCAACAGAGCAGAGGCCAGGCAGTGCCTCTTCCTGTCAGCTCCCGACTCACACCCCAAGGCACCAGAGAGGAAGGCATCAGAGGCTGCTGCTCAGAAACTACCCAGCATTCTGCTCAGTAAAAACACTTGGGATGGTAGACTGACCACTACAGGGACTCTTTAAAGCCAATCCCCGCTCATCTCCAGTATGTGATTGGTTCAGTCATGGACACAATGGGATTACATATTCATTCTTGAGTTCACAAAGGTCACAAAGGAGTCACACCCCCTCGTTCTCATTATTTTGTGTTTATTGAGCACTTGTCATGTTCCGGCCCCAGACTCCAATGACAACATTACCCACACCCACTCCCATCCCTAGATCTTTGGGAAAAGCTTTGTAATCACATATGGTCATAAAGACACATGATATAAGGACAAACCTCTTGGGGACCCTGGAGTGTTTGATCTTTGGCCAGTCTGTCCCTGGCAAACTACAGAAATATATATGTTTATATATATATATATATATATATATATTAAATCTTTGCTCATATCTGTACAACATTGATCTCTGCTAATTGTTTAAAATAGAACTTGATTCTCTCTATTACAGCATCTTCTAAGCCCAACAGCCCCACAACAAAAGGAGGCCTGGCTTCATAGATTGATGCAAATCTCCCAGAGCAGTCTAAGTAGTCACTCTGAAGTTGCATGGCAATCTAATATCTATTTTTCTCTTGAGCTGATGTCCACAGAAGCAGGACTAGGCAGGGGAGCACTTGGCAATTACATGGAAACACCCATGAGCTCAGTATAAACCATGAGTAGCCACAACAGATGTTTTTGAGATTGGAACTCTATTTTCCAGACATTTTAGGTGGTTCCCCTGTGCTAGCCTGTGCTAGTGAAGTTAAGAGTTTCCTTGAATGCACATATGGACTGAGGATACCCTAAAAAGCTGTGAATATTTCAGTCAACAAGAAGAGACCCTGCCACCTTCCATGTTATATCTGCTGTTCCCTCAGCACGGTATCTTCAGCAGTTAAGTGGCATTTCCTCCAAACAATCTATGATTCCCACTCCATGGCTAAGTGAAGAGCCAACAATGTCTCTGAACATCAACAGCTCCTCCGTAAGTATAAGCGCTGGCAGAAGTAAGTTCCATGCCACAAGGCCTGCTTTCTCAGATACTGCTGCTGTGAGCCCACACCTTGCGTGGGGCTCTTTCTGTGTGTTAGCCAACAGAAAGGCTGCTGGCTCAAAGAGCTGGCAGAGTGGGAAACCAACGACAAGACTACAAGTCACATGGTGCTAGTGGAGGGGTGAGTGCTGGTCATGGCCAGAGACTGGTTTTCAGTGTTTACATCACTGGGTAGACATTGAACTTAGGAGATAGCCTCAGGAGGCAGCTCATCAACCACCTCAGACTCCTGATCAATCTCCTCAGAGACCTCCTGAGCCTGCAGCTCAGTCTCCTCAGAGAGCTCTTGGGATGGTTTGTCAGCCTCAGGGATGTCTTGAGATAGCTCACTGATGGCAGGGGCCTTCTGAGCCAGCACGCCAACCTTCACAGAGAACTCCTGGTATGGATCTTCAGGGATCTCTTGGGTTGGTCTGCCAATTTCCATAAGGGTTTCCTGGGCCGTGCTATCAACATTTACAGGGAATCCATGGACCATCCTGCCCAGCTTTACTGAGACTTCCTGGCATAGTTGGTTACTCTCCTCATGGTTGTCTTGACAAAGCTGGCAAATTTCCTCACAAACTTTCTGAGACAGCTGGCTGGCCTGGCACAGGTGGCACGTGTTGGTAGTAGTGTCATGGTCCTTCAGCAACAGCTGGCTGATGTCAGGGACCTCCTGCTGAGGCTGGCCAATCTCCTCATGGATGTTGTGACACGGCTGGACGATGTCCGGGACCTCCTGGCATGTCTGGCTGACCTTGGTAACACCCTGACTTCCTGAAGGGCAGATTTCCACAGGTAGCTCTTGAGGGGACTGAGCTGGCTCAACAAGCTCTTGCTGTCTTTCTATATGGAGCTCTCGTGTTCCATCTCCAGGAGTCTCCTGGAGCAACCCAAAGCCTTGCTTTTCTTCAGTCATATGTATATTTACAGAGGACTGATCACTGAAGCCAAAGTGTGAGTTTCCATCTACTGTAGTAGGAGAGGAAGGGCCAGCACTGGACACAGTACTGGAAGGCCCGCTGCTGTCTGTAAAGCAGAGTTAGGAGGTCAAGTCAAACAAACTGCAAGAGGAGGCTCTATCCATGCATGGACATTAAACCCTAGAGCACATTAACTTTGCTGCTCGTGTTTTTGGAGAAAAGGTCTGGATTCTTCCTAAATGTGGCCAATATAAGCACTTGCTCAGCTTAGAAATGGTCACACTAACCTAATGATGCTAAGGCTTACCTAAGGTTCAAGAGAATGAGGCCCACTTCATCTAGTTTTTACAAATACTCTCTGATCCCAACTCTAAATTCCCATGGCTCCTCCTTCCAACTTTGGGTACATGTAAACATTTTGTCCCAAAGGTTCACAATTACTCTTATACATCAAAACTATGGGAAATACTTAAAATACTGATTATCAGGTTCCATCTCCACAGTTTCTAGTTCTATATGTATGGTGTAAAGATATGGATAGGAAGAAGGGAAGATGAAGAAGACAATATTATCTGTTGGAATGTTCCCTGCTAAGGAGACTATGTATACGGCTCGGTGGTAGAGTGCTAGCTTATGATCATGTGGAAAACTCAGGACTCAGTACTGCACTAAGGCCAGGAATGGTGGTGTGTACCTATGACTTCAGCACCTGGTAGGTGGATGGAGCAGAAGTTCAAGGTCATCCTCAGCTCTACAAAGCAAGTCAAAGGGAAGCTGAGGCTATATGAGACCATCCATCAAAACAAACAAAACAAAACAAAACAAAAAAGGGAGAAAGGCTCTTAATTAAATGTGATACCCACCTTTTTTTAAGAATCCTTTCTTTAGAGCCCCAGTTTCCCTCCCTCACTCACTAGGCTTTGCCTTCTCCCTCCTGGAATCAAGAATTTGGGTGCTCCTGTCAAGTTTGGATTCTAAATTGGGATGACCGCCCCCATGCTTGGACCACAGTTGAGGCTGTCCTCTCTTGGAGATCTGCTACTTTTTGAAGAGGAAACAGCTCAAGGTCCCCTTGATGCACCCAGATTTTCCTCAACAAATGAGCATTGAGGTAATTCTCATATTTAGGCTACCATGAATACAACTGCAGTGAACATGAGAATTCTGGTTCTTCTTAAAACCAATCTCAAGTGCATGGAAACTATACTGAGAAGACAGACTGCTGGGATCCATGGCAACTCTGTCATTTGTATGAGAACTCGGTAGAATAGTGTTGCTTGGGTGTAGGTATTAGGTCAAAATGTATCAGACTACATATATTAAATATGTGCAATTTTATATCAACTATAATACAACATGGCCTAAACTAAAAAAAAAAAAAACAAAAAACAAAAAAAGAATCCTTTCTTTAGCAGATCTTGACCTTTTGGCTAAGATCAAGTAACAAATCACTCTTTTAAAGAAATCAGTGTATTTTTGGAGCAAGAGATATCCCTAGAATTAAACAAGAGAATGTAGAAAACTTTTATAAATCAGGACTGAAACATGGCAGCTCACACCTTCAACTGTAGCACCACAGAGCACCGAAAGTTCAAGGTTACCCTGGACTACCTGGCAAGCTCTGGTAAAGGCAGAAAATGAAAAAGTAAACCTGTAAATGAAGACACCAGGAAAGAACCACAAGGAGAAGAGAGAGAGCAGAGCCCGCTGCTCCGTGCCCTTCCTCAGGTCTCTGCTCTCACGTGGTTCTCTCAGAGGAGCGGCTTCTGCCCACGTGTCTGTTATCCTTAGCCTCTCACAGGTTGTCCTGTGACAATAGGAACAGTGACTGCAAGTTCTTAGGGTTGGGACACTGGTGGTGGCAGGCAGGCACCAGTGAGGAACAAATCTTCTCCTTAGCATCCTGCCTACAGGCATGGCTGAGACCACACAGCCCTTCATGGAGCGTGTGGCGTGAGGCTGGCACGTCAGCGCTGGGCTACAGGACTGGGCTACTTTCTAGCACCCTGTGTGGGGAAAAATTCACTTTCTTTTTTTCTTTCACCTAAAGATGGAAGACTATAATACAATTCCCAAATGACAATGCTTCAGGGTATTTGTGTGTGTGTGTGGGGGGGGGGTGTCACAGACAACAGTAAGGTTCTTGTAGAAAGAATGGATTATATTCCAGGAAAAAGGTACATATATAACTGTTTACATTGATCTTTACATATGATTCAGGAATTCACAGAAACCATCCATCCATCTAGGTCAGCCAGGGGTGGTGGCACACACCTTTGATCCAACACTCAGGAGGTAGAAAGAGACAGAATTCTGAGTTCCAGGTCAATCAGGGCTACACTGAGAAATTCTGTCTCAAAAAAAAAAAAAAGAAAAAAGAAAAGAAAGAAAAGAAAAAAAAGCTAAAAATAATAAAAATAACAAGGACCTTAAAGTCTACAGGAAGGATGATAGGGTCTATAGTAGTTAAAGTTCCCTTTTATAAGTGTCATATTTGTCAGTGGAATTTCAGCTATCACTAAAGCACTACAGTATCTATCAACAGTGACAGGTTCTGGAAACAGGAAGACACTGTATCAAAGAGAATCTGACCAAGGCTGATCCTTTTTAGAAATCCGCCTGCCTCTGCCTCTGCCTCTGCCTCCCGTGTGCTGGGATTAAAGGCGTGCGCCACCACGCCCTGCTGGTCCAACAAGGTTTGCAGACACAGAATGTGTTTCTTGTGTAGACACTTCAGCGAAGGTGTTTTCCAGTGCAGGTCTGCTACTAGGTGGAGATAATAAGAAAGAAAAAGAAGCAAGCTGAGTTTTCCTCGGTTACAGAGGGAGCCTTAATACTCAGTAATGGCCTCACTCCTAGGAAGCAAAGATGGTCAGGAAGGAACAGGAGAGTTGGGGGCTAAGAGTGCTCCTAACCCCCCAGGAGACAGAGAAAAGGCACCCGGTGAGCTTAAATTGAGGACATTGTTCTCCTGGTGTAAGGAAACAAATAATTTTCCCCACACAGGGTGCTAGAAAGTAGCCCAGTCCTGTAGCCCAGCGCTGACGTGCCAGCCTCACGCCACACGCTCCATGAAGGGCTGTGTGGTCTCAGCCATGCCTGTAGGCAGGATGCTAAGGAGAAGATTTGTTCCTTACTGGTGCCTGCCTGCCACCACCAGTGTCCCAACCCTAAGAACTTGCAGTCACTGTTCCTATTGTCACAGGACAACCTGTGAGAGGCTAAGGATAACAGACACGTGGGGAGAAGCCGCTCCTCTGAGAGCAACCACGTGAGAGCAGAGACCTGAGGAAGGGCACGGAGCAGCGGGCTCTGCTCTCTCTCTTCTTGTTCTTTTATTTGTGCTTTGAGAAAGTCTTGCTCCATATAGCCCTTCGATGGTCTCAAACCTTCAGTGACCTTCAGCCTCTGCCTCCATGGGCCAGAGTCACAGCATATGCAGGCCTGATGGAGACTTTTCTAGCTCTTAGCTTTCCTATCTACTTCTAAGTATCTAGGCTGTCTTCTAGTCACTGTCAGCAAGGATCTCTGTAGAGAGGCCAACAGGGAGGTCAGGTGAAGACAGGTGAAGAGTCTCACCCCTCTTTATGTAAAAGGTCCTGGGAGTCACTGTCTAGAAGGAGACTCTTCAGTGGGGCTGGAGGACAGAGGTGAAGAGACTGTTTGCTTTGACTTGAAAATAGCACAGGAGACTGCTTCCCAGAACGGCCATTCCCATCTTCCTCTTTTGAAGGAGCCCAGGAGCCCAGGGAAGTCTTGAGCTTGCTGTGTACCTCAAGCTGCTTACAACTCCAACTCCAACTCCACCTCTGCCTCCACAGGGAACCCCAGTACCCAGCTACTCACGGTGGGGTTTGTTTGCTTTGTTTTGTTTTTGTTTTTGTTTTTCTCAAGACAAACTCTGTGGAGCCTTGGCTGCCCCGGAACTCACTCTGGAGACCAGGCTGACTCAGAGGTTCGCCTGCCTCTGCCTCCGGAGTGCTAGGATTAAAGGCGGGTATGGCTGCCTGGCTTTTATTATTTTTTTAGTGTGTGTGGTGTGTGTGGGCGGGGAGGATGTGTGTGTGTCAGATTTGCAGACAGTTGTGAGTCACAGAATGTGGGGGTCAAATGGGGTTCCTCTGGAGAAGCACGGCATGCTCTTAACTGCTGAGCCACCACTTCAGCCTTGGTCCCAGTTTTTAACCCTTATCTTAACTCTCACAGCACAGCTCTCTTATCCACCGATCCCTCCATCCCTCTTGGTTTCTGATTAGGAAACTAAAAAAGTTTACTTACACCAAGGTGGCTTTTCAGAGCGATGCCGAAGTTGCAGGGGTGGCGAATGAAGAGTGCGGGGTGGGGAGAACGGGCTATCTGAGGCCTGATGGTTGTGCATAGAGTCAAAGAGGGCTGTTTCGGTGGAGGGAGAGGCATGTGAATAAAAGGCCATGGCAAATCATCCAGGCTCTCAACCTAACCACGGCCACTTTACCCTCCCTCTGACTGAAAAAAACGCTACCCTCAAGACCCTGACCCAAACCTTTGTCACTTTTTAAAATTTATGATTCTTTCCAAATATACAATTACTAATTTGCTTGTTTACAAATAATGGGTTTAATGATGGCATTTTTGTAATGTGTTCACATTTATCTGCCACCCCCATTACTCTGTCCTGTCCCTCTCCCTTGTTACCCTACTTTTCAACAGATAGACCCCCTTCTGACTCCTGTCACACACACATACACATGTTTCATTCTAAATGTACTTTTAAAAAAGTAGGTGCCAGCTCCGAGGGCTGAGCAGCCAGCTGCCAAGGCTGGTGACCTGAGTTTGGGTCCAGGGCCCACATGGTGGAAGGAGAGGAGATTTCCCCACAGGCCGCCCTTTGCCTTCACTGAGCCTTATCCCCAACAGAGAAACGTAAAAAACCTTTCGAGTTGCTTTGGAAGTGAACACTTGATTCTCTCCTGCTGCTTTCAAATTTCCTGTCTTCTGCCCAGTGTGGCACTGCAGGCCCTTAATCCCAACTTTGATTTGTTTGGTTTTTGTTTTTTTTTTCTTTTTAACATACTTTTTCCTAGTTTTTCAATAAAACCTACAGAATTGGGTTTCATTGGATCATATTAAATTTATAAACTACCTTGGGAAGAAGTAATATTCTTTTATTCTCTCTTTTTTGTGTGGGTGTGTGTAAACATGCATATATGTTCATGTATGTGTGCACGTGTGTATGCACTTGTGTGGAGGTGTGCACGTGTGTATGCACTTGTGTGGAGGTCAGAGGTCGGTGCCAAATGTGCTCTCAGATTGGTCTCCGACTTTTTTTTTTTTTTGTGATTTTATTTATTGTTAGGAAGTCTTAGGGTTTTGTTTGTTTTGAGACAAGGTCTTGTGTATCACCATCTGACTTAAACCTCCCTATGCTGCTGAGAATGCAATTGAACTGTTGATCACCCGATTTCACCTCCCTGGTGCTGGTTGGGATTGGTCTCCGACTTTTTAAATTTAACCTTACGTGTATATATGTTTGCTCACATGTATCTCTGTGCGCCACATGCATGCCTGGTGCCTGAAGAGAATTTTAGAGGACTTTGGATTCTCTAGAACTGGAGTGACAGATGGCTGTAACCTGCTATGAGGGTAATGGGATCAGACTCAGGTCCTTGGTGTTTATGTGTGTATATGTGTGCTCGTGTGTGCATAGACAACCCAAAGCATGTGGGTGACGTCAGATCAGGAAACAACTTAGGGGAGTTGGTGCTCTCCTATCATGTAGGTCCCAGGGATCAAATTCATATCATCAGGCATGATAGCCACTACCTTTACCTGCTAAGCCATCGCACCAGCCCCAGTTGTATGTTGTTAAAGCCACTTCTATGTCTTTGTGGTTGTCCAACTGTGGGTTTTTTTTTTTTCCCACAAACAATTCTTTTATTTACTTTTCTATATTTAGGTTTCATTGAGAAGTAACAACTGTGCAGGTCTGCCCACTTTCAGAAAAACATGTCCCATCAACATCAACCGTGCGGCTGACACTAAAGAGGAAGATGACGTTATAGGACTGAGGCCCATGCTCCAACAAGAACACAGCACACCAGCCAGCACCAGCCCCTTTCATGGAAGCCTTTAAACCCAGGTAGACTCAGACTTCTTCCCACAAACAGAGCAAGTAAATTAGCACCTGAGGTTGTCTGTTTGTTCATTTGTTTTCTAAAACAAAGCCAGGATGAGTTTTCAAATATCTTCTTGACCTACTCTAAATTAAAACGCTATAAAATACAAGCTTCCACTGCAATAGCCTCAGCTATTCCATCATACAGCTCACCGTGAGCTGCAAGAGGCTCTTCTGCCACAAAATGTAAGCAAAGGGGAAACATGAGTGCCATCTGCGTGATACTCTCTACAAACTGGTGCTGGATAGCAAGCACAACCTTTAAAAAGGGAGGAAGGGATAATTACTCTGGCGTTAAGCTCTACAAGCAGATTTTTGTTTTCAGTGAGGAGCTGGGAGAAGAAGAGTTTGGCTCTTTTATTTCAAGAAGTATCAAATGGGGAAGAGGGAGCTGGCTGAGTAGGTCAAGGCACTTGCTCACAGGCTGACAACTAGAGCCTAGGTCAGAACTCCAACAGCCTTGTTAAAAAGAAATTGCTTTACCAGCGGCACCAACGAACTGAGGACAGATGAGTGTTTCTGTCAGTTTAACCCAGCTAGTGTCATCCGGAAGAGGGACCCTCGACTGAAAAAGGTCTCCATTAGAGTGGCCTATAGGAAAGTCATGGGGCAATTTCTTGATTACTGATTGAAGTGGGAGGGCCCAGCCCACACGGGCAGTACCACCTCAGGCCAGGTGATCCTAGGAGGTATAAAAGGGTGTCTAAGGACTGGAGAGACAGCTCAGTGATTAACAACACTTGTTGCTCTTGCAGATGACTCCAGCTTCAGAGGATTTGACAGTCATTCATTCATTCATTCATTCATTCATTCATTTAT